>NC_089824.1:57483636-57786666 GCF_035046505.1 Tiliqua scincoides | reverse complement strand
GATCTTCTCTGCAGTAAAGTGGAGGAGTCCTCCCCCTTTTTCTTCTTTATCTTCCAAAGCCTTGAGCTACATCAGTCCTTTATAGCCGGAATTTTCATAACATAAACAGCACTTACTTAGTTCTTCCAAATATCTTCTTTCAGTCAGATGGTATCTCCACAGGGGTTCAGCAGCTTGTCATGGAAAACCGCATTGCCTCCCTTGCAAAGTCTTCAAAGAAAGCTCTTCAGCCGAGCTCTAAACTTTCCAGATACTTTAAAGCCGCCAGGATAACAGTGCCTCTCCTGGCACTTGTTACCAGGTCTCTAGACAGGTAATCTCCAAGAGCTGATCCTGGAGACCATCCTGTTTCGTTCGCTACTTAGCCCTCCTCCCTGCATGTGCTGTTTTGACTGAAACCAGGTTGGCAGCAACAAGGAGCAGGACCTTCTCTCTGGTGGCACCTCAGGAATTCCCTTTCTTTTGAGTTAAGAATTATGCTCTGTTATCCTTCCACTGGGGCATGAAAACTTTTCTTTCTCATTTGACTTTTCAACCATAATTTTTGTTTTAGATTTGATTAAGTTTTTCTTTTCTTTTTGGATAGGGATTTCTGCCTTTCCTGTTCTTGCTGCTGCTTTTTAAAGGGTTTAATGTGGTGTTAGTTTATGCTGCTGGTTTTTATTAATCTTGTTTCGTTTGTTCTGCTTTCTATTTTTTATAGTTTGTTAACTATTGCATTTTATTGTATTTTTTGCCTGGTAGTTTGTCTTTTGTAAGCTGCCTTGGGCATTCCACTATGGGAGGTATGAATGAATGAATGAATGAATGAAATATCTTCCCAGAGATAATTTTAGAGGTAAGCTAGGTTGAGCACTGGCTAGGGGTTGATGCCTATCAAAGGGCTTATCTAGTCAGGCTACCTGAACCCTCAATACCAGTTGTAATGGTAACATGCAGAGCACCATCAGGATGCAGGTAGGAGCCCAACAAGGCCTTGTCCAGGACTTTGCCACAGGACCTCAGCCTGGACCTCTATTCCAAATTCAGGAAGGGAGTAACAACTAGTGAATCCGACTTAGGGCCCAATTCTATACAACTTTCCAGCACTGGTGCAGCCGCAATGCAGCCCTGTGGTAATGGAACAAATGTTCCCATACCTTGAGAAGGCCTTCCTCTTCACCACAGGATGCAGTGTATACCCCATTGGCACAGCTGCATTGGAAAATTGGATAGGATTGGGCCCTTATACTGCCACCTGCTTGGTGAGTATGTGAGAAAATACATGTGCTTGATCTTCTGCATGTTTACTTGGACAAAAGGAAGAAAGCTTGGGACTTATTTTCATTTCAAGTCTGAAATCCTAAGCATTGTTGCTAGGAAATAAGTCTCATTAAACTCGGAAGACTTACTTCCAAATCAATATGTATAGAACTGGGTTCTAAGGAATATGACTACTGACAGGTAAATCTACCAAATCTTTACTGAAAGTATGACATGAATGCCTGGATGACTGATTTATCTTGACTAATGATGGTAAACCCTTCAGAGGCCAGTCTGTCCACGGAAAATGTCAGTGAGTGATATATTTGCTACTCTGCTCCCCAAGGTATTTGCATAAATAAGGCTAGACTCTAGAAAAATTCAGAGAGAAAAAGTTGTTCATTAGCTATTGGTTTTGATTGGCGCATGGAACCTCCATGTTCCAGAACAGTATATCTCTAAATACAGGTTGCTAAGGGAAGTGGTAGGAAGGGAGGTTTATTACTGTCATGCCCCGCACGTTGTCTTTCCAGTGGCATCCAGTAGCATTCCCAGAGGGAAGGGCACAGCATTAAGTTTTGCAGGGTGCCTCAATGTGGAAGCTGCCCCACCCCCTCACCATCGGAGCCATTCCTGGTGATGAGAGCAATGCAGAGGCGTCTCCTCACCTTTGTTCTTGCCGCCCAGAATGGCTTCAACAGCAAGGGGGAGGTGCAGCTTACACGGCACATTGGGGTGCCCTGCGCGGTTCCCCCCACTCTGGAGTGCTGCTGGCGCCATCTGTGGGTTACCGTGAGAAACAGAATGCTGAACTTGATGAATCCCTGGTCCGATCAAGCCAAAATCTTCCAAAACATTTTCCTTATGTTGACTTGTGAAGAAGGTTTGACAGCTGAACCCACTACCCAGAAAAGCTGCCCCACAT
Source organism: Tiliqua scincoides (assembly GCF_035046505.1). Taxonomy (NCBI): domain Eukaryota; kingdom Metazoa; phylum Chordata; class Lepidosauria; order Squamata; family Scincidae; genus Tiliqua; species Tiliqua scincoides. The sequence goes on along the minus strand of NC_089824.1, from coordinate 57,784,499 downwards.
TTTCCAGAGTAAATACCTGTACATGGAAGGCTACTTTGAATTGAAATTATTTTTATGCTATCTGAAAAGTATTCCTGGGTATCTGTTTGAAAAGAATCTTGTCTTCATTTTCACATTCCAGTATTGGAACAGAATTTAATGACTGACTGACTGACTACATAGGCAAGTAGCAGCACAATCCTATGCATTCCTACTCAGAAGTAAGTCCCCACTGAATTCCCAGGTGAGTGAGTATAGTAGCATAGCCCAAGTTGTTTCATGATTAGTTCAGGTATACTATTTTAAATTATAATCCTATTGCTTCAGAAAATAAAATTCGGCTGGGTATAGTTCATTCCCTATCAGCTTGTCTAACACAGACTTTTCTATGTTTTCAGCAAGAGTCAAAACTCAAAATGCTTCAGGCAATATACTTCACACGCGCACGCACACATAAAAATCAGAAGTATTGGTTGCAGTAGAACTTTGATAAACACAAGAGGTTATTTTTACTTTTGAAAGAAATTAGTCACTTTGCTCATTGCAATTTCAAGATATTTCATGCTGCCAAAAATTACTCTGTAATCACTCTGCCTGGTAAATTATATCTGAATGACAAATACAAAGACAAATGCTATTTATAAAGATAAGCAGAATGAGTTAGTGTGCTGATTGGATCGTGCAAATTTCAGAGATGTAGATTAATTACAGAACTACACAGCTCAAAGGAAATGCCCTTCAATTTAATTAAATTTTGTATGGCATGCTACTCACAGAAAATAGACAAGTGTCAGGTTTGACTTTTCTGTTGCCTTGTACGTCATCCAATCAGCTCTACTTGTTGCAGAAAGAGATAACTGAAATGATAAACTAATAGTTGTAACTTACAGCAGATTTTAATTGAGGTAAAAATGACTACCATGGTGCTATATAGTGAAAGATCCAAATCTCTACAAAACAGAAAATATATTGTATTGTACTGTACTCGGTAAATTTCTATAAATGTTCCTCAATAAGTAAGACAGCTGAGAAAACTGAATTATGCAAGCAGATCCAAACTGCAGAAGCACTGCTTTCTTCCAGAAACTTCTACACCAGCTAATTCATGTTTATGAACCCCCAAATCTCATATTTACCACCACAATACTTGGGCCCACTTTCTAATTTCCATTGTATGTATCATGCCTTCAGACTGTTATATGTCCTGGAAGGACAGGATCCCACACCTTTGCAACCAGTTAAGCACACCCAGACACAGACAGACTTGAGCCTGCACATGTGGTGACTATCAGTTGGCCTCAGACTCAAGTCAGTGCCAGAATAATCTACACAGGTGACTTGAGTGTGCACGAGTCAGCAAAAAACATGTATTTTTGCAACTCAGACTCGAGTTCCCATCCCTGGCCTTTAAGTTGTATTTCTTGTAAAAATGCAGTGGGTTTTTTTTGTCTGAGACTGTATATTCAATGAATTTTAGGATTCAATTTTTGAATTGAATTTTTTATTCTATTTATTTATTTATTTAAAAGATTTTTATGCCGCCTTTCCTCTTTTCAGCATCCCTTGATGACTTGAGCATCTGAAACACACGCTTGCATGTGTGGATGATGGGTCATCATAGATGTAACAACATAGTAGAGTGTTTATTTCTTCTAAACGTAATATAAAAGAGGTAAAACATTTGCCCACTTAAATGGATATTCAACTAATGTAATAACTAAGGGGTCAGTCAACTATAGACATAAAGGACGACACTTCATTTCTGACATTCTAGCCATTGATAAGAGATCTGACAAACCCTCTTTCCTCAGAAAATGTAAGCATGCCTGCCACTGATGTTATTTTTGGCTTCAGTGACTCATATTTCAATCACATAAAAGGCTTCGTAGTTTTCAGCTGTGAGATAGAGCAAAATGGTCAAGTGAAAAATAAAATGACATTTCTGCAGTCAGGGCACTTCGTTCTCATTTTGTTGTTGCCATACTTTATGACTTCATCTATATGAATGATGTGCATCTTTTCAAACAATAAAGTTGAAAAGACAAATTAGCACTAAGTATTTTGGCAACATAAAGCAGCTGTTTAAGAATGACTTCTTGGCATAATAATCTTGTCTGTGATCTCCAACATTTTTCTGTTGGTAAATCATTTATTTATTGATTACAGAGTATCTTCCAAGAACATCAGCTACATCAATAACATCAAGATGAATTGGGCCAGGTTTCAGTTCCTTGGGAAGGAAGGACAGTACAGTTCCTTTTCATCAATGCATTTATTTTGTTATTTCAGTGCCTTGGTTTTGCTTTGACAATAAATTTTCACTTATGTGCTTTGCTGCCACTCACAGAGCAGTTTACTATCTGAGTTTTTGTTTCTTTCTTATCTCCTTACGGGTGCAATGAAGAATGGTGAATGATGTGAAGCACTATGTAGATTTGAGTAATTTTCTTTCTTCCACTTCATGGTCATATCCAGACAAAAAACATGATTACCATCAAATGCTACTTCTATAAGATACTTCATTCTCATGCATGTACTATATTACCCACAGACACCTGAAAGGTGATGTAGTATGGGTTGAACTTCTGCAATATTACTTAATGTAAAGCAAGATTTTGCCATGAGATGTTACTTTATTTTTTTCAGTTGGTATAGAATCAGAGTTGGACAGATCAAAAGGCCACACAATGAAAACCCCAGCTCTATTCGCACACTTGCCACTCAGACCAGCTCACCTAATTCAGATTCACAGTCAGAAAATAGGTAAACCCCATAATGCAGAGGAAACTGGCAGGGATGAGAATTTGAGTCATGTGACTCGAGTCGGAGTTTCAAAAACACGTTTTCCGCTGACATGTTACAATTGAGTTAGGCATGTCACTCGGGCACTAACTCAAGTTTGAGCCACTGAAATGAGTTCCCACATGTGCAGACTTGAGTCTGTCCGTGTCAGAGTGTGCTTGCTTACTTTGTTCGGCGCATGAAACACCTTTGAGGCCATAATTCAGACCAGGCGAGCAGCAGGAAAGTCCCAGCCAGAAGGTAGGGAAGGATTAATATTTTGCATCAAACAGGAGGCGGGGGGAGGGAGGCAGGAGTGAACTCACTTGTTTATCTCTGAAGGAACTGATGATCATTGGACAAAGGATAGGTGGTCTTTTTTTCTCTCCTCTCAATGAGGAGGGCAGAAGGAATAGCCAAAAGGGGTTCTTCCTTTAGGAATGGCTGGAAACCTAGGGAGTGGGCAAAAGGAGGTGGGGAAGCCAGGAAGCAGTTTCTCATAGCTCCAGCCATTGTTACCTGGGAGGAAGAAGCTGCCTCATTGAATGACAGGCAATGGGACTACTTCTGAGTAGAGCTGCAAAGGATTGTGTTGCACTTTTAGTGTAAGCCTCCCAAATGCTGCTGTGCAACCCTTCTCCTGGTTGCCACTTCTGCCCCTTCCTGCTGTCTGTCCTGCCCTCTCCCTCCTTGCTGTGCTAAATTGCCTCCCAGTCACTTTTGGTCTGTGCCCAGGTGTGCCTGATCCCAATGTTCCTGATCCAAAGGATACTGACTCAAGTCAAAATGACTCAGGAATTTCAGGCGGTAAATCAGCAAAGGGCTCTCGTTAAGATAAGTTGAGTTGCAGGGGGTGGAGACTCGGGAATCGACTTGGCCTCACCACGGTGCCAAGTTCCCATCCTTGATAAATGCATATTCTCACCCCAACCTGAGTTACTGCAGTGTCATCTTTCCTGCACAAATTTTTAATGCTCAATGCTCTGATCACATCATTCCTTTATACCCTCTATTCGTTTCTTTTCATTAATTTGTTTTTATTACGTTTTCATCTGGCCCTTCCTCCAAGGAGCTCGTGTTCCCCTTCCCCTGTTGTCTGCACAGCAGCATTGTAAGAATGAGGAAGGAGGAGGGAGAGAGAGGATGGAGAAATGAACCTAGGTTTCCCCTATTTAAGTCTAACACCACTGTAGCCACAATGCCACAACTTCTGTATTATATTTAAACTTCTGCCTCTCATTTTAAAAAACTTCCTTCTCGTCTTCCATCTTTCCTTTAGCTGTATGTCCCCTCCTGTTCCTTCTGTTTTCCAAATGCTTGTGTTCTTGTCAAACCACATTCATAGTCCAACCCTGAGCTGCCTTGATGCCCAAGGCTGCAGCTGCGCCAGAATAGATCCTATGGACGCCGGGCAGCCGTGAGCAGCTCCCAAAGCTTCTTCAGGGGAAGGGAACATTTGTCCCCTTTCCCCAAGTATGGTAAGCAGCCCTGCAATGGGGCTACCAACTCTGTGCCAACCATTTAGCCAGTGCAGAGTAAAAGAGTCCCATGCTGGGCTGGGCTGGGCTGGGCCGACATGGGGTTTCAGATATGGCAGAGTTGAGTTTGTTGAGTTGTGTGTGTGGAAGATTCTTAAAACACTCAAGTCAGAGCCCCCCTGACTCAGCACCCATCCCCACGCATCCTGACTTGAGTCTGCCGATGTCTGGGTGTGCTTCCTTACTGTTTTTGTGGCATGAAAAACCTCATGGGGCCACAACTCCGAACAGGCGAGCAGCAGGGAAGTTCCAGCCAGGAGTTAGGAAATGTTTGCAATGAATGGGGGGGGGGAGGCTCTCTTTTCCTGTCTCTGATAGGAAGGAAGGAATGGATGATCCTTGGACAAAGGATGGGCATTCTGATATTTTGGCTGAGAGAGAGCGGGAGAAGGAGCCAAGTGGCAGTTCTTGCCTTATGATTGTCTGTAGAAGCTCAGGGAGGGGGAGGAGGCAGGGATGGGGTAGAGAGTTCATAGCGATCATGCTTGCCAATCACATGGCTGGCGGAGAGGGGAAAGACTCACTGAATGACCGACTAAAGTGGGACTACTTCTGAGTAGGGCTGGAAAGGATTGGGTCATCCTGGTAAGCCTTCTAGCTGCTGCGCATGACCCACCTCCTCCTTGCCACTTCTCTCCCAGCTCTCATGCAGTCCTTCCGACCCCCTCCTGCCCTGTTTACAGATGGGCAGGGACAGCAGGGGAGTGAGTAAAGAGAACTCCGACACACACACCCCTGCAGTAGCCCTGTTTTTTCCACGGCAGGCTTTTTAAAGGAGGGGGGTGTCTTGATCCGTTATGACTCGTTTTTGAATCGCAGGGGGGCAGTGACTCAGTGACTTGAGTTAAGCCACGCTGCTGAAACGTAGGTGACAGGTATGTAGACATGCAGTGGAATGGGAGATTCCAGACTCCAGCAACTGTTAGCTATGACTAGCAATTGTAAACCAAATGTGATAAACCTGCAGGTAGGGTTGCCAAGCAGCCATTATTTACAGTGCTACCAGTAAAATCTGTATCCTAGCAGCTAGCCAGTATCGTGGGCTGAAAAGTCAGTGAAGCTCTGAGCTAAATTGACAAAATAAAAATAAAAATCGCTTTTGACTTCACATCAGTCCTACCAGGCTCTACCCTAAGTTTCACACCCATCTGTTTCCCCACCCATATGCCTTAGTGCTGCTACTTGGCCACCCCATCTGTGATGCAGCTCACATCAGGTGGCAGGTTGCAGGAAGCAGCAAACAGATTTGGGGTGCTTTTCACACGGAATCTGCCATTGCCTCCCTCCAGCCCATTGTGGACAGATCTACTCCAATTTGCTTTCCACTTGCTAAAAGGATATGTGTGCCAAGCAGAGAAAATGGTTTGCTTTAGTACAGCACCAAAATAAAGCAATGCTTTAGTCCAGGGGCCCAAAAAAGCAGATAATATAGATTTTAATATAGATAAATATTATACTGACAATACTGGTGTAATTGCATCATTCTTAGGGTTTTGATTTATAGTGAACATGATAGGACTGTAATGTGGTTATATTAATCTAGGCCATATTAATTGAGAGGCACAAAACAGCAAAGAAGAACCCAAGCTCAGTCTCATTTACTTTCCAAATGACAGCGGAAGCATAGAAGGCCCTGAAGGAAACATTGGGAAGGCATTTCCACATATTGCTCCTTAGGGTGCGCTTGCCCAGCTTCAGGAAATGCATTAATGGCCTCCAAAAACATTATTCTGCTTGAATGCTCTTGCACTAATTTAAAATTATGTTAAATCGAACCTGAAACGTACTTCCAATTCTCTCCATATCCTGAGATTAACATTCAATTGCATGTTATCCAGAAGAACTTGTAAAAGCCTCCATAATGCTGCTTTCCTGTATTCAGTGACTTTTCTGGGTTGTTTGAGTTCAGCAAGCATGAGGAGAGAAGAAAATCTTTCAAAACATTTAACTGGAAGCTGACTCTGGGGCCTATAAGACCACAGTTGCTTGCAAAGCAGTAGACTGGGCCGCCAATGAAAATGCCTTCAGTTGAGAAATGACAAGCATGTAATTATGTTTTCCTTCATTACTGCAGCGGTTACTACATAAAATTATGTGTATGTCTTGGACATATTTCAGCTATGGGTAATCCTACATGTTTATTAATGCGTTGTGTTATTAATGCAAATAGACAGGAAACAGGATATTCCATCTGTCTCTATGATCCACATTGTGGACAGATCTACTCAATTTGCTTTCCACTTGCTAAAAGGATATGTGTGCCAAGCAGAGAAAATGGTTTGCTTTAGTACGGCACCAAAATAAAGCAATGCTTTAGTCCAGGAGCCCTAAAGCAGATAATATATATTTTAATATAGATAAATATGAGGAGGCAGGGGGTACAAACAATGTCATGTGACTGAGTTTCTTCATTGTAAAGAACACCTTAAATTAGTGGTTCTCACACTTTTAGCACCCGGACACATTTTTTAGAATGAGAATCTGTCAGGACCATCGGAAGTGATGTCATGACTGGAAGTGACATCATCAAGCAGGAAAAATTTTTAACAATCCTAGACTGCAATCCTACCCACGCTTACCCAGAAGTAAGTCCCTTTTACTGTCATTGTTAAAAGCATATACATAGTAGCCTGTTTAAAAAGTACAATCTGCAACATTTCCCCAAATGCAGTTACATACCAGTTTAGCCTCAAGTCTAATATATTAAAAATAAAATATTGAAATGAATGGGGACCCATCTGAAATTGGCTCCCAACCCACAGTTTGAGAAACACTGCCTTATATTTGTCTGCTCACTTTATGTCTGTGGCTCTCTCATTGGGTCTGCAAATTTCCATCACCCCCCATTCATTCTAAGGACTTGGAGAAATGTGACTTAAGGGTGGGTGTCTGACTTTTGGAGCTGCCACCTGGTTTTATTTGTTCCCCATCATAAACATGCTATAGAGCAGGGTTGTCAAACTTGCTTCATACTGAGGGCCGAATGGCATTCATGATGCCTGCTGAGGGCCGGAAGTGATCTCGTTAGGCAGGAAATGATGTCATTAAACAACTCATAACCAAAAATAAGCAATTTTTCTCACTTAGGAATTCATTAACTACAAATAACAGAAGAGAAAACATGCAAATCTTTATCATATTTCAAGATATAGGAGAGACCAATTTTCGTGGGGGCTGCCCTTTTAGCAGTAACACCTCAGCACTGCTCAGCAGCTGAGAGCCTGAGGGCTAAATAAAAAGCTTCTGCGGGCCGCATCCGGCTCCTGGGCCTTATGTTTGATACCCCTGCTATAGAGCTTCCCCTTCTGTGGCAATACTGATTTCATATGTGAATCCCTTTAGCTTTGCAAAGATTGCCTTATTTAATGTATAATTTATGCTGGAGATAATTTCAGCATTCGTTTTGTGTATGTTTGTTTCTACCAGTTCCTTAGATCAAAATCAAGCAACATTCTCAAGAACTCTATACTGTACTTCCTCCTCCCTTCCTACTACTGCTAGTCTTTAATAGAAGGCCTTTTTTAAATAAATAAATAAATAAATAAGACATCCTGATGAAAACAAGATATGAAGGATTGAGGTTGGATAACTCTTATCAGAAAGAGGTTAAAGTGCTGCACTGCTGACTCCAGAAAAATTACCTAATCTCAAAGAACAAAGATGGAAAACTCCACAGAAATGTAATTAAGAGGGTGCCTTGGTGAAAAAGTGATGCTTTATGAAAATTGAGTGAAAGCTTGGAAAAACTCTTCTGTTAGACAACAGTGGTAGACTATGTCTTCAAGGGGTACATTTCACCACAAAATGATTGCACAGGGAAGTTTTAATTAGTTCTGTTGGCAGGGGCAGGGTTCATGCCATGGAAATCACAACGAGTTTTCCTGACACTGGTTGAGTTAAATTAGTGTATACAGCTCCTCAATTTTGATAGAGATGGAATGTAACAAAAGATTAGGCCTTTGGGGCAAGATCTATCCAATAACTAGTCTCTCATATGTCTCTCATCAGATAACAGATTGCTGAAAACAGAGGAAGGGGGAGAAGCCTGGTGGGATTATGCCTCAGCCTGGGTCTAAATCCAAGACCTGCTCCATCACTTGTTAGAAACCAAGTTTAGGAAGGTTTGGAGATTTAAGAGCCCAATCCTGAGCTCTGGGTTACTGCTGGGTACGCAATGGATTACCGCCGGCCAGTACTGCCACAAACGTGCCATAAGCTCTCATGCGGGGCAAGCGCCCGTGCTAGCCCAGCGCTGGCACCTGCCCTCTGCCACTCGGCAGTTGCACAGACCACCAAGCCACGGAGAGGAAAGTGAGGGTGGGGGGGAGGCAGGGAGGAGGCATTCTGGGGAGGGGGAGGGGGCGCGGAGAGGGCAGGGGAGGCATGCCAGGAGAGGGAGCAGGAAGGGAGGGAGGCGGGACCGGTGGAGCATTGCTCCAGCAGACCCAGAGCATTCTCATCAGGCTTGGTGACACGAAGGCAAGTGTCTTCACCAAGTCTTACTTCACTGCCGATCTTTTTGTTGGTGGTGAATCGAGTAGCCCCATTGTGGGGCTACTCCCTTTACCCGGGGGAAGGGGACAAAAGTTCCCTTCTCCCGAGGTGCTGCCTGCGGCTGCCGTGGAAGTACAGAATGCAACGGCAGCCGTTTTCGGTGCTGCCACAGCTGTGCATCATGGGAGCTCAGGATTAGACTCTAAGTATTGTAGAAATGGCAAGGGCATAACAGCCTTCATGTCCTTAGGTGACTAGAGAAAGGAAGTTTACTTATTGCTTCTAGCCAGGTTCAGGTATTCAACATATTTTCTACCTGAGGCACCCTGACTTGACTCCATGAACAGCCACAGCTAATGATTGGCATAATAATTGCAGCAACTGAAAAATATTCTGTCACCATGCAGAAATTGCCACTGAGAAACTGCGGCCAATCTCTCCGGACAGCCTTGATCACCATTTTCATTCTCCACATGAAATTCTGCCCCAGGAAGAGCCGACGTCCCTCATGTGAGAAAGAATTTGGATGTTTGAATCAGCTTAGTCACATTATGGCAGGACTGTCAGTTTTGTACTCTGTACAGCTTGTAGCACACTGTTGGGGCTTCATAAATGTTGTAGTAGTAGAAGGCAATGATTAAACCCATCACAGTCTGCAGAAGCTTGTTTGCTAGGTTATGACATTTTTAAAGAGGCATCCTACAATAGACATCCTGAGTCAAATGCTTCTGGCTACATAACAGAAAAGCACTGCTCACATCCATGGTTCCCAGAAAACATGTTCTTGTCTTTATATTTTCTTTTTAGCTATTGAAATCTTCTTGTATATATGTGCAAGACGGCCTCACCCCACAAATTATACAATGTGTTTCGATTCCACAAATCATACAGAAGCATAATTATTTTTCAGTTAAAACTATTACTTTCTGGCATATAGGATTTATCAGCAAGATGTTTTCTTGTACCAAACATGGACACATTATGAGGGAGCAGTGAGAAAAGGTGCACAAACAATTTGCACATTGGCCTTTTGAGTCTGAAGAGGGAAGCCGCCATGCAGGCAGATGTGTGGGCACCAGAGATGTACCCTCTTTAGATATTATGCAAGAGTGAAGTTGTAGGTTTCTCTGGTATCTTCTCCCTTGCAATAGCGACAGAAACTCTTTTTGTAATATTTTGATATAAATGGGTGTCAATTTCATATATAAAAGTATGGTTATAATGACACACTGTAAAAGAACTGCAGTGCAAAAACTGTGTATTTAAATTCTGCTTTTCAGAATCAGAAGTGGCATTCAAAATGTTGGTTTAGGTTTAATACCAGTTTGAATTCATCATATCTTTTTCTTAAAAGAGAAACTAGGTATTGTCAAGCTCCCAACAACTACTGAAGCAAATAACTCATCAACATTCCAGGCCACAGTGGTATGCAGCACCCAGTGCAAAAAGAAGTGGTGTTCTCTGAAAATCAAGTAGTGCAGAAAACAAGAAAGGATAGCAGACATGGTGAGTTGCTTTCGCAGATATAGCCACATGCAATCTCGCTAATTTGAAAGGAGCCAACAGGAGCCATCCATCTCACAGACAGACTGACACAAACCAGCCACCGTGCCTGGTGTCTGCTCAACTAGTTTCACCAAATGAATCCAACAACTGACCCAAACTCCACAAATAATGCACTGGTCATGGGATTGCCAGTTTTTTTTTTTCTTCCTGGTATACTAGCATTTCTGTCTTCACTGTCTATTTTGGAACAGCATTCCTGTTTTCCATTCTCCTTGTTATCCTCAAATTGCACAAAACATGCCTCCTAAAACACTAAACATGGAACAGAAAAACAACCACCACTGCAAATCTGGAAGACATGGATTAATATTCTCAATGATTTTATTCAAACAACTTTCTCACCTCTAGAAATACCATATTATGATCCAATTCCATGTACATTTTAGTGGTCACTTGGCCCCACTAATTTGAATTTTCTCCTGTGTGGCATGATAAGTACAGGTGGCGTCCCCCCATATCCCTGGGAGTTACATTCCAGCCATCCCTCCTTGCAAATACAGAAAATGCGGGTAGGGAAAACACTATCTCTGTAGCCCCCTGGTGCCCATTGCCTTTGTTTTTCTTCTTACCAGTGGCATCAAACAAGCATCAGTGGTGGTCATGGGGGGGACACCAGGGGACAAAAGTCCCAGAGCGCCACACCTGTGGGACAGCATCAGAGTGCCATGCCTGTGGGTGTGGCAACACTGCACCTGCTGCACCACCGCTGCTGCTTCTACCTGCCCTCTGGAGCCCTTCTGAGTTTCCTTTTGGAAGGGGGAGGCTGCATGATGCAGTCCTGTGCCCTGGGGCGGCACAGGGGCCAGGTCCACAATTGGCAAGCATGTCTCTTCCTTTAACACAATGCTATAAGCAGGCAAGTTTATAGAAAGACAATAAGCAGGAAGGCAGCCTGAACGCTAGAGGGACGCAAGCTGAACGTTAGCAGGAAGCATGTTAACAGGAAGAACCTGGTGCCTGCTTCCTGTTAACGTTCTGCCTGTGTCCCCCTAGTTTTCAGGCTGTTTTGGGGGAGCAGAAGGGCCATAGAGAACTGTGGATAACTGAATGTGCATATAGTGGATTTGTGGGTACAGGGAGGCACCTGTATTTGTTTTGACCATGTATATTGTGAAGGAGAAGTAATGTTTATAGGGAAATGATAGCTTCCTGATTTGAACATGGTAGTGGAGGAAAAAAATTGGTTCTATTTTTTCCAGAGACTGCTGCATGTACATTTCATAATCATGCTATGAGTGGCATGTCTAATATCCTACTAGTGGCATGAGTGGCATGTCTGATCCTGAGCTTGATAGCGCTGGTGGTATGAGTGTACCACCAGCACCGAGTGTCCCAAATGTGCCACAAAGCACGTTTGCAGCAGCTGGAGTATAAGGAGCACTGGTGCTTGGCCAGCACCAGTCCGCACTGGGCCTCAGTGCTAGGTAGAGTAAGTGACACCACTGGGCAGCAGTGTGGCTTTTTGGGGTGGGGCGAAGGCAGGGGGAGGGCAGAACTAGGCGGTGGAAGGGGATGATTGACCCCAGGAGGGGGAGACTGCAGCAGGTTGTGTTGCCACATCCTACGCGTCCTCTCCTGGGCAGCCTGACATGGGCCTCCACGGTTCTGCACCTGCTGAAAAGTGGGCACAGATCACAGGGGATCCATTGGTGCCATGGCAGCATTATCTGGGGTAAGGAAGCAAATGTCATTTTGCTGCCACTGTAGCCCTGGACTTTGACAAGGATAGGATTGGGCTGTCAGTGGTTTTTAACCTTTCTGGGGTCCTGAATCCCTTTGAGAATCTGATGAAAACCATAGATCCAGAAAAATGTATATAAATATACACACACCATTTTTTGCACCCAGGGCATGGACCCACTGAAGCCTAACCGTGGACCCAGGGCTGCCCCATATGGTTGTGCGCTGCAGAATGGTGCCACCTCTAAGTGTGCTCCATTCAGCAAAGAGGAGGAATGCCGGCAGAATATGCCGGAGGAAGGAGTGCTTTTTTTAAATGCACGCAATGGTATTGTATGAGCTAAGTCCAGCACTGCATGGACCCCCAGGGGTCCAAGGATCCCAGGTTAAGAATACCTGCTTTATTATGTTTCAACCAAAGTGAAATACATTTAAGCCCTACCTACTCATTCAGCAGAAGAATCCTAATTCAACATAAGGAGATGCTTCGCTCTCCCCTTTGAATTAAAGGGATTTAAAATTGATGCACTTTGATCATGCTATTAGTTTTTATTGCTGTCTCTGCTATATATATTTTGGAACAGCATGCATCCACATTCCATATCCGATCCTGGAATAATACACGTACATTTTGATTCCAGACTTTTGCATCAACCTTCAATAACCCTAGTCATTTTGCCGCAATGCCAGTGTAATGTTATTTTGTACGATGTCATCCTTTTAAAAACATTTGTCTGCTGGAATAGCCGGCCTTTAAGATAAGGCCACAGAACAATTTTTTTCTCCATTAGGCACAGTAGTTTTTTATGAAAGAGAGAGAGAGAGAGAGAACAGTTAACTTCATGTTTTGTTGAAGTGAAAATCACTGTGCATATCATATTGTGCTTTCTTAGCTCCTGCTGCAAAGTTCCACGCTAATCTATTTCACAACTGTGCTCGAGTTTGATGCAGATTCTAATGATATTCAGTAAGGCTGTCTTATGTACATTACATTTGGGTATTCGTGCTGTTAAGAGGCAAGCTGATCAGATAAATCCATAAACTTGTAAATCTTATTCGCTGTTTTATTGTGTTTCAAGAACTACAGAGGGAATTTGTTGTAGGCAATTTTGTATATATTTTACAATTGTTCAAAGGAGTACAGCGTACTGCTCTTTCTGAAAACATATAACGGTAGCTTCTCTATATGTCATTTTTGATCGCCTTCTGTTTATTTCCCATAGGTAAGGCAACGCCATGAACGTTAACAGCCTCCTAAACCCTCTACAAACGTGCCAAATGTAACTTCAGACTCAGCTAAAGGGCCTGCAGTTGAGGTGGAATAAATGAGATTTGGACCTAGATTCAAATGTCACCTCAGCCTTGGAATGCCTAATCATAATCCAGAGAATGGAATCTGAAACTTTATTGCCGTTTGTCAGTGAAGTAAAAGGAGAAGTTTTGCCAAGTGAGGAGCATCAAACAATCACTAAAGCTCTAAGAATCAGTGGACAAAAGGTTGTTAAAGCCATTGGGTCCACTGAAAATTCACAAATTTTAATTAAACCAAGTTCAAATATCAAAATTAAACATGCGATTGACAACCCAGTTCTATCAACCCCCCAACACCAATGCAGCTGGGCCACTGGAGACCATGCTGCATTCTGCTGGGGGGGGGGGAGCAATCCTGGAGGTCTTCTCTGGGTCAGAGAACATATGTGCCCTTGCCCAGGGGTAAGCCCTCACTGAGCCCACTGGGTCTACTCAGACCTGCACCCATAGTTTAGCACTTTCATGAAAGGCAGAGAACAGAAGTAAAAGAGAAAACATGGTAACATTTTTATATTTAGCAATGGGAAAATTAATTTAGGGTTTTCACCAGGCAGAGAGTCAGCAGAAGCCACAGTATAACCTCCTGTATGGAGGGCATTTCACCCTCAAAAAAATAAAGTCCTGCCTTCAAGGACAGGAGATATTTTCCTTCCATTTCACAACCCATCTGCTAAGTGGCTAAGGGCACAATCCCAACCTTCTATCCCAGCGAGACTGCAATTCCAACTTCTCTTGTGCTTTTGCATCACTGCTTGAGGAAGGAAGTTGACATGAGGGCCAAAGTGCTGGCAGACTGCTAAGGCTGAGCTGGCTGAGTCAGGCTGGTGTGGGGGCCGGGCGAAGGGCAGGAAGGAGGCCTTTTGGGGTGGGGGAGGGCAGGTGGGCCTGTGGGCAGGCTGTGGGTGAGCGGAGGATGGGGCCAGGTTCCGGCACAGATCCTAACCTAGCTCTGGGCTGCTCAGATATGCACCACCTATCTGAGTAGCTCCACTGGGGCTGCTGCGGCATTACCCAGGATAAGGAGAAGGAATTCCCCTTGCCCCAGTCTGAGCCGCAACTGGCCGCAACCTTGCTCTGGATTCAGGGCAGCCCTGCCAGCCTACCTGCTCCAGGGCAGGTAAGGATTAGACTGTAAATGTGGTATTGTCCAAAATCTGTAAAAATTGTGATGATCCATAAGAAAAAAGTTAGAATTTTTTTTTATTTTACAAAGTACTGGTTGTGGATGTGGAAGGAGAAACAATTTAGATCAGGACCATAGTACTAGGAGAGCCTTAAAACAAAACAAAAAACCAACACAATAAAACCCTTTTGATTATGCTGTTTCTGGATTACACCCCTTCTTTGGAAACCACTATTTGCCCCAATAGTATTTGTTAGTGCCCCAATGGGGCAGCAACAAATACAGATATCATATGGGTACCTGTTAATCCTCCCTACACCAGGAATATAGTTCCTATCTGCCTTAAATAAATGTAGGAGATCTTGTGCATGAATTTCCTGTGTAATGCCTAGTCTGGCCCACAGCCTACTTTAAACCAACATTTCTCAAACTGTGGTTTGGTGGGTCATGACCCGATTTCTAGTTGGTCCTGCAGAGCCTCCAATGAAAACACAGGTGATGGAAAGTTCAGATAACTAATTGCCTCGAGGCTATTCAAAAATCAGAGAGCTGCTAACTGCCCTGCAAAGAGCTGAGCTCCCTCAGTTTGCAAGATAGCTGCTAACTGCCCTGTAAACAGCTGAGCTCCTGCAGTTTGCAAGCTTGGGTAAATACAGTGAGATAAATGTTTGAATGTCTTTTTTGCTAAAACGTTCGAGAGCTGCTGCTTCTGCCCCTCCCCATGTGTGTGGGTACATAAACATATAAGGTCAATGTGTTTCAAGTCATGCTTAGTTTGGCCCTAAAATGTACACAAACAGTAAAGTCTGAGGAGAAAAAGTGGTTTTCAAGAGTGTTGCAGACATACATTCTTTTCGCAGTGCTCACACTATTCTGTCCCAAATTTCATCTGCCTTGTATTACAGACCTGATGATTTAGTAGAGCACTCAAGAGACACAGATTTAACCTAAGTGCATACTTTTTAATGCATACAACAGAAAAGAGTTGGCCTCCTATATATCTTCTGGTTGTACCTTATTCATTGATCAGTGAGATGTCTCCAAGAACACGTGTAAACATTAATTCTGATTAACTTTTCTTGCTCTGCTAGCACGCTCTTAACTTTGCAGTTTAATTGGTCTCATTCTTCTGATCGGCTTTGCAAGCAGCACCTGTTTGCCTTTGAGTAACACCAAACCTTCAGTGAGTTGCACAGCTGAGAACTCTTTCCTGTGTTAACATCCAGCTGAATCCTTTGTCCCTACTTGCCTAAATCCGTTCCTTCATAAAATTCAGTAGATGAAAGGATACCATGAAATAAATTAGCCAAACATTAAAAAGTGGACATGTAAGATTAATGAAAATATACTTCAATGTGGCAAAATTCATTGCATTAATATTTGTGCATTATTTTGTTGGCCCATTTGTCAAGTTTGATACTTGAGTTGCAGACATACAATAATTGCATCCTTCCTTATTTGTAGGGAAATGGGGGATCAGGCAGAAAACAAACCTCTTTCCTGTTTTTTCATGAAATACCATCACAAGAAAATCAATCAAAATAATTGTTTAAGATAAACACCCTTATTTTTTTTTTTGACAACTATACTGGAGTACAAATGCTCCTTGAATTATTTAATTAGGGTTGGAACTTTCTTCCTAACAGAAGTTGTGTGCCTTTATCTGCTGTATGCTGTGAAGGTACAGTTTTCTCTGCATGGTCAGCTGAGAACTGCCATGCAGTTATTAGCAGCCCAGTCCTATGGGGACATAGCACCTCTGGAAGTTGCATTCTAGAAGTGCAGCATGCTATTTGGTGGCAGCAAAAGGCAACATGCCATTCAGGGCAGCCGGACTACTGCCACTCCCCACTGAGCTTGGGGCAGAATAAGGATACCCTGATGTGGCCACATGTGCTACATCACTGCATCAAAAGCACAGTGCTGAAGTGTGTTGCATCACTGACTTTTCTGAAATTTGAATACGGGGATTACCCTAAAACAGGGGTGCCCACACCCCGGCCCTGGGCCACTTGTGGCCCAATCCGGCCCATGGGGAGCCCCCAGTCTCCAGCGAGCCTCTGGAGCCCGTGCTGGCCCAACGTAACTGCTCTCAGAGAGACGGCCAACTGTTTGACCTCTTGCGTGAGCTGCAGGTGGAGGGCTCCCTCCACTGCTTGCTGTTTCACATCTGTGATGAAGCAGCAGCAACAAAGGAAAGGCCAGCCTTGCTTTGTGCAAGGCCTTTTATAGGCCTTGAGTTATTGCAAGACCTTCATTCATTCATATAAGTTCCATCTCTAATATATTCATTTATGTAAATTTATTCAAATTTGAAATGTAAATTAATTCTTTTTTTTCCTGGCCCCTGACAAAGTGACAGAGAGATGATGTGGCCCTCCTGCCAAAAAGTTTGGACACCCCTGCCCTAAAACATGGTGATCTAACGCACAGCCCAAGGGCCACATGTGGCCTGTAAGACCCTTTTCAGTGGCCCCCGAAACCCTGGGCACAGCCCCCCCACTGTCTTCAGAGCTTTAGCAGCTTTTCAGTCTCTCTGCTATTATTGTATTTATTTATTTATTTATTTATTTATTTATAGAATTTATATCCCGCCTTTCTGTCCCAGTAAAGGGCACTCAAGGCACTAACAAAAGAAATCATATAAAAACATATAAATATGCATAAAAATAAAACTTTTAAAAACAATAAAACACAATAAAGCTTGGAACCAAAAATTAGTAATAATAATAATAATAATAATAATAATAATAATAAGCATACCCCCTTGTGTCAGCATTAACTGACTTCTTTAAATAAAAAGGTCTGAAGCCCCCTCCGAAAGAACTCTAAAGAGAACTCTAAAGGACTCTTAGCTGTTCCAGCTTCTCCTTTGGAGAAGGAGAAGCCAGAGTGGTGCAGTAGGGAGATCAAACAGCCTGGCCACATCCACTGTCACTTGCATCCTGAGCCTGCCAAAAGATTTGGTGGCTCAGAATGTGGAAGTGGTGGTGATGTCATCATGTCACCACTAATTACTTGCCAGTCAGCACAGTTGGGGGTCATGCAAGGGTCATGTGCCCCCCAGCTGCCCAACTTTGGACTGCCCTGCCCTAAAGACATATAGATTTGACTGAAATTGAAGGAAGATATTGTGTCATGCTGTTGTGCAGCTTTATAGAGACAAACTGGTTAGGATGCCTGATAAACCTTGGACCTCAAGACCATTCATTCTTCTAATGTGACAAGGATAGCATTCAGTATCTACCCATAGTAGTTGCTCTGCTATGTCATTGATTTATATCATCCAGTGTGACATTGTGCATTATGAGAAGCCCTTAAACAGGGAAAGTTAAAACATCCTTTTTCCATTGGAAACTGTATTCTTTGCAGTTTGAGTTGTTTGACCTTGAAAACGTTGGGTTAGCCACAGAGATGCATTTGTACCATGTTTAAAAGAAGAGATACCAATCACCAAATGGCTATTGGCACCAAGGTGAAAGATGGTGCCCTTATACATTCAGTGCACCAAACAAGGAAGTTTCCCATTTTTAAAACCATTCAGTCTTGTATTTTCTTAATTTCTAACCTAACAGCCCAATCCTATCCAGCCCAAATGGTGCAGTGCTGCTGACACAGCATCCAATGCATCCTGTGTGCTGACTGGGGACCAGGCTGGACAGAAGAGTTAATTGAAGAAAAATTTTATAGTACTTACCTCTCTGATGGCTGTCTGGTCCCCTATGGGTTCAGCTCTTTGGCTGTTGCAGTTCTGAGGAGCCTCTGGAGCAGGGGTGCTCAAACTTTCAACTTTAGGGATGCTGGACCTTTAACAAGTTTATAGAAGAGGGAATTTCAGCAGGTGCAGCTTGTCATCTGTGGGATGACAAGTTGCACCTGCTGAAATTCTCTCTTCTATACACTTGTTAAAGGTCCAACATCCCTAAAGTTGAACGTTTGAGTACCCCTGCTCTGGAGGAAGGATGGGATGGTGGGCATCCAGCATGCACTAAGGTCTTCAAGATCCTCCCCTGTCCTGCCCCTGAACTGTCCCATTACCTGCCCTGAACTGCCCCCGCTGCCAGCTGGCAACAAATGATAACAGGTCTGCTGACAACGGGTCTGCTGAGTGCCACTGATGGTGTGAAGGGCCTGGAGGGCCTTACACTTATGGTAGTGGTTCACAGAATGGCGGAGAAGGTGCTGTGATGGTGGCCCACAGGATATGCTGACAGACTGACTATGCAGTCCACCAGTATATTCCATGGATAGGATTGGGTCATAAAGCTAAACAGGTTGTTGTCGGGCAGCCCAATCCTGAGCTGCCCAGGGCGTGCGGCTACATTGGCACCAAGAATGGCTGCTGCTGCATCCTGCGCGCCTCAGCCTGCCGCAGCAGCGCTTCGGGAGAAGGGGACTTTTGTCCCCTTCTCCTGGGTAAGGGAAGCAGCCCTGCAATGGGGCTACTCGCTCTACCGGCGGCCAAAAGGTTGGTGGTAAAGTAAAGGCATTCATGTAGGGTGCCAAGCCCTACATGAATGGACAGGATCCGGTGGAGTTGAGCTCCACCAGACCCGCCTCCTGCCTCCCTCGCCCCGGCACGCCTCCTGCATACCTCCTCTCTGCCCTCCCCACACCTCCCCCCTCCCCGGAACACCTCCTCTGTGCCCCCCTCCCTGCCCCCACTTATCGTGAGACCGCTAAGCAGCAGAGTATGGGCACTTGCCCAGCGCTAGCCCAGTGTTGGCCAGTGCTGGGCTAGCACGGGTGCTGGCCTGGTCGTAAGCCTCACAGATGTGCCTTATGGCACATTTGTGACACTGCGCTCTAGTGGAAAGCCAGAGCGCTGAGTTCAGGATTGGGCTCTCAGCCAGTTTTGATTTTTCTTTGGGGGGGTGGTCTATACCAGGAACAAAATTATATGTATTATATGTATATTATTATTATTATTCATAATAATAAATAATGAAACATACATGTATGCATTCATGTGTGTTTTTGTGTGTGATAAATTGGCTTAAAAGTTTCATATTTATGTCTAGCAAAGAAGAAGACCTTTTGATATATGTAACGATGGGCGCAATCCTAGAATGGACTTTGAAATTCTAGAATGCACCCTTGCGCCGGCCTGGGAGGGTCGCAAACATGCCATAAAGCACATTTGTGCCTCCGCAGGAGGAAGCCAGGCCAGTGCTCAAAGAAGCGCTGGGCTGTGGAGGCCGACGCAAGCCTCCATGCCAGCTTCCTCCTTGGAAGTTGCGTTGGCCCAGTTGGGTTGATGCAACGAAGAAAGGGAGGCGGGGGAGGCATTCTTGGGCGGGCGGAGGGCTGGTGGTGGGCAGCTCCGGGGGTGGGTGGGCAGGGAGTAGGAGGTGGGGCTGTTATACTGGATTCCAACCCCTGTTCCTGGGAACAGCAGAGCGGCTTCAAGTTGCTCCGCTCTCCTCAGACTTGCGCCACCTCAAGAGGTGGCGCAAGTCCAAGGAGACCCATTGGGGTCAGCAGCCCTTACAGGAGGTAAGGGGAAATGTTTCCCCTTACCTCTGACTGAGCTGCTTATGCGCCCAATGTCAGAACTAAATTACACTCAGGAATTTTTCATAGGCATATAAGAACTTCATAATCTGTTTATTCTGTCTTCTGAATAATGTTCAAGAAAAAAAACCAATAGTCTTTCCAAGTTGCTATGGTTGTTTTTACTTGCAGCCAACATGCAGTATTGATTTCTTTAAATTTGTTCCTCTCCTTCACATAATTCCTTTTGGGCCCTGATAATTAACTGAAAAGTAGTTTTTAAAAGTTTTATGGCTACGCACAATGTTTTAGCCTTATAAGCAAGTCCTTATCATAAGGATTTTGTTTGTGCAGAACAAAGCTTTTGATCTCCCTCTTTTTTCTTTATTAAGTGACAATCTTTTTATGCTTTTAGAACAGTGATTCATATAACAGGTGCATTTTAAATATCCTCTTTAAAAAGAAAGTTGGGTGGGTAGAACAGAGCTTTTCATATTGCCTAGCAAGGTCATTAAAGGCCATTAAAAGGGCACTTAGAAAACTGACAGTTTTAAGCAGCAAACCTAAGCAGAATAAAAGAACATCCCTGGATATTGAGGACTTTCAAATAAGCATATTTTGAACTGGTTGTCAGATGGGGTTGCCTGCCTATCACAAAAAAAAGGATACAGAATGGGGTAAGTTCTGATCAGTTGTCATCAGTATGCATTGAAAGATGCAACAAATATGACGCCAAAGTGATAATTATCCTCCTAGTACATGGCCCAATCCTAACTCCCTCCCCAGCAGGCAAAATTAATATTGCGCTGCTTAATGACTGTTGCAAATGATGATCTTTGCAGGAGCAGATAAGCCCATGCAGCAGGTTGGAGAGAGGTGGGGTTTGAATGGAACAGGGGGAAATCAGAACGGGGGTTAGGGGTGGGCAGAATAGGATGGTGATGGGGGAGAGGAGCAGAGCAGATCAAGCCCAGGAAGGGGCGGGATCAATGGTGTGGCGCACACCAAATCCCAAGCCCCTTCTCAGGCATGACCCACCTTCATGGAACAATGCAGACTTATGCTGGTTATTGAGCTGGTGTAGGTCTGAATTGCCCATAGTGGCTGCTGGGACTTACCCTGAGGCAATGAGACAAACGTCTCCTTACCCCAACGAGACATCCAGCACTGAAAATCCCTTGCAGGATGCAGCGATAGCTGTGTAAGTGCTACTGCATCACCATGAGAGGATTTAGTTAGGATTCGGCTGACAGATACACAGGTTGATTGGCATCTAAAGTTTCCTGTATTCTGCAGCAAGGGCATCTTACTCCAGAACAACTCCTTATTCTGGAGAAGACTTCTTAACGGATGGTATCTACACTTACACTTACTTCAGAATAAGAAGTCTTCTCTGTGTTCCCTGGTATAACCATAGTATTTTCCAGGTAAAAAAGTCTGCTTCATTATTGTTATTCATTATAAAGAGAAAATTAGTCAACAGAAGATGCTTGGTCTCTGAGCTACCACAAAATAAATGCACAGACCCTTGGGGAAGAAGTGCTTTGTAGACAATTAAATGGTGATAAGCTATATGCAGATGTTGTCTTCCTGGTTTGTGTCAAGTTCCTTGTTCTGAAACCAGAACTGAGGGCACCATCTGTGTTCACTGGTGAAGCAAATCATTTCTGAACATTTTGACTTAAGGGTTAAAGGGGACTCAACTGCCTTTTGTTATTGCATTTACAAGGATGCTACCCTGCCGAGCCTAAGACTGCTTTCTAACTGAGTGAAAGAAGATTAAACAAAAATAGAAAAACAAGGTACTGCCACTCTTGAAACCCAGTAGAAATTATACTGCCAAATGAATAGTTAAACTGATTTATCAGAATACTCTGAATTAAAGAGCAGGGGACATGTTTGCAAGCCCTAATGCCGGGTGAGCACCTGTGCTAGCCCAGCGCTGGCCGGCACTGGGCTAGCGCCAGGCGCCCAGCCTCTGCCACTCAGTGGTCGCATGGACCCCCAAGCAGTGGAGTGGAAAGAGGGGGCATGGGGGGAGGCATTCCAAGGAGTAGATAGGCGGGTGGAGGGCGGGGAGAGGGAGGAGAGGAGGCATGACAGGAAGGTGGGAGGCGGGGAGAGGGCAGGGGGAGGCGTGCCAGGGGAGGGAGGGAGGTAGATCCTGAGCCTCAGCCTCGTCGCCTGACATGGCAGAGGCTGGGCGCCTGGCGCTAGCCCAGTGCCGGCCAGCGCTTTTGCCTCCATATAGAGGAGGTATATTTTACCTCCATACCTCTTATAGCCCAATGCAGGGCTACTCCCTTTAGCCGGGGGAAGGGGATGAAAGTCCCCTTCTCCTGAGGTGCTGTCCGTGGCTGTCTTGGGGGCACAGGATGCAGCAGCAGCCATTTTCGGTGCTGCCGCAGCCACATGCCCAGGCAGCTCAGGATTGGGCTCTGAGAGAGAGAGAGAGAGAGAGAGAGAGAGAGAGAGAGAGAGAGAGAGACCACTGCTGTAAGCTTTGGAGGAAAAGTAAAGAACAGTAATATAAACTTTATGGAGGATTTCAAGATATAATCATAATCAGGGATTAAAGTTTCTTGCTCGCTGCCGGGAAACAGCTTCATAGAATCCTTCTCTAGTGATGGACAGTGAATCCAACTGTTGCTTTTAGTCTTCCTTCATCTTTCACATGATAGGAGATGGAGGTTATTTGGATATAAACAGTTCCATAGACTTTTGGAAAGTGGGTGCAACCAGTAGCATTCCCAGAGGGGGGCACAGTGCTATGTTTTGCAGGTGCCTCAGTGTGCCATATAAGCGGTCCCTCGCCACCATTCCAGGTGGCGAGAGCAATGTGAAGGAGACACTCTGGGAATGCTGCTGGGTGTAACACTCTCTGCAGGCATGGAGGGAATACAGATTGACTCAGGGGACACCAGTTTCAAATCTTTACCCTTGTCTTTTATAACCTTTGGAGATGTGTATAACCTTGCTTCCCAAGCAGGACCTCCTTGCATGAGTTCTGCCCAGCTGCATATTCTGCCATGCCACAAGCTCTCACACACACCTTTGCTAAGGAAATAGCTCTTGGAGTCCCTTTTCCAAAGATTAGGACTGGCATTATCATCAGAGATGTCTGTGTCTGCAAATTGTAATCAAGTATTTTTCTTTGAACCGTTTGACTGCCTCTGCTCCTCTTTTATCATTAGCAGCAACTAGCGGGGGTTGGGAGGGAGCAATCAGAAAAAGGATCTTCCACTATGTGACTGTGTTCAATTTACACCCATAGATCCCTTTTCCAACAGGGACAACAGAAATTATGTAGTCAACAAAGTAGTAAGTTCTTTTCCACCTCAGTAATCTCCCACTGACCTTTCAAAAGAAAGCTGTACTCAGAATATGATGGAGAAATTCAGCGGCTTCTCCTTTTATCTGCACCAATGAGATAAGCAAGAAAAGTACGTGGAAGGGCACAGCAAAATTAACAATACTAATATAATATATTCTATGGAATACAGTTTTTGTTACAGGTGAGTGGCAATGTCAATTCTGTTAACACTCTCTCTAAAAAAGACTCCTTTAGTAAAGTTGGTTTCTTTGCTTCACTTTGGGCGCAATCCTAACCAACTTTCCAGCACTGGCATAGCTGTGCCAGTGGGGCATGTGCTGCATCATGCAGTTGGGGGGTGGTCATGGAGGCCCCCTCAAGGTAATGCAATGTTTGTTCCCTTATCTTGGAGTTGCATTGCCCTTATGTCAGTGCTGGAAAGTGGGTTAGGAATGCAGCCTTTGTCATATATGTGGGACAAGTGATTTTTGTTATATGGGTTAGGTAGCAACCATCTCACAGCTTGAATAGTGCTGAGGACATAATTTAACAGGAACTTGCAAGACAGTTACACTTGGGGGGAGGGGGAGAGAGAGAGATGATAATTAACTTACACCAGTGTGGGTGTCAGTCAAGGATGAGAAAAAGGTTATCTGAAGGTGCAAACAAAATATTTTTTTCTAAGTTGGCATAGGGTCTTAGAAAACAGTTGAGGTTTCTCCAGCCTGGTGTTTGGTGAACTTCCCTCAGCAAAATGAGAAATCAGTTTGGTAATTCTCTCCCAGCTTGCAATGTTGGCACGTGCACTCTGATAATGAAATGTGCAGGTGCCTCATCATATTATCTTGGCAGAGACACAGCTGGACATTTGGCCTAAGCCAAAACAAAACCCATGGACAAAAGATGTTTTAGGAGTGGATGACCAACATCAACCACATAAAATGTTTGTAAGAGACAGCACAGAGAATTGGCCCAGAGAGAAAATAAAAATAAGAGCCCAGTCCTATTCTTTCCAACCCCTGCTGATGTAGCGGCACCAAAATGGCGACCACTGCATTCTGTGGTGGAGGGGGCAGTTGTAGAGGCCTCTTCTAGGTAAAAGAACAATCTCTGAAGAAGCACCTTTTGTGAAAGGTGCTGATTGCTTTACAGGCATCAGAGTAATAAAAAAGGGGGAACCAGCAACCGTTGGCTGTCCCTGGCAAGTACAAGATAGGAATGTTGGATACGAAAGGCTGTTTGATTAGGTAGTCTGGTCACATAGGGAGATTCATTGACAGTAATGGCTAACATTACACAACTGCTGTGCATGCATCCACAAAGGAGCTAGCTTTGTAGTTCCTGTCGTTTTTATAGTGATTAATGAGAGTCTCAGTGAAAGTCAGAGGTACACGAATCTACAGGGTAGCTGGCTTGGGGCTCCTGCTCTGAACATTGACTGTGCATGCTTAGAATCTCATTTTACATTCTGAACAGAAAAATAACTTGTCAGAGAAGTGACACTTAAATCAGAATACATCTAGGCATTAGGATCTGGAAAAGTCATGCTTGTAGCAGATGATTATGAACTTTTGAAAACTGGCAATAGAACTAGTTAAGATAGCAAGTTCTTTTATAACTTATTTAAATGATACTAATGGTCTGAAGGTCCTTGGAAATAACAGGGGGTCATCCTTATTTTCCCCATGAAATACAACCATGCCAGTCCAAAGCTTCATGCAGCTGATTTATGTATTGATATTTCTTTAATTCAGAGTCAATGTCCCCTCTGATCAAGGAAATTCAGATGTCCCATATATACTTCTAACTGTTCATTTCAAGTTCACTTGGGAAAATTGGGTATTAAAATATCATTGGGTGATTGAGGGCCAATTCAATCCAATTTTCCAGTGCCAGTGCAGCCGTGCTGATAGGGCATGCACTGCATCCTGTGGTGGGGAGGCAGTCACAGAAGCCTCAAGATAAGGGAATATTTGTTCCCTTACATTGGGGCTGTTTTGTGGCTGCACTGGTGCTGGAAAGTTGAATAGGATTGGGCTCTCAGGCAGCAATCCTATCCACACTCTCCTAGGAGTAAGCTCCATTGAACATAATGGGACTTACTGCTGAGTAGACGTGCATAGGATTGGGCTCTAAAACAATAAGCAGGGGGCACGTGTTGGTCTTCTTGCTGTTTGGCAGATTCTCTTCTGCTGTTATTTGTTGTTGTCGTGTTTCCCTTTATAAATGTTTTTATGCTGTCAGGGATGACTTTGCTAAACCCTGTTGTTGATGGGAAAGATAAATCTTTGCATAACTACAGGGTGAAGATTAAATAAACATTTAGCACACTACACCTTCACATAGTGTAAATCAACAAATTACGCTAGAGTTTTAACTGGCACTGATGTACAACATTGCATGATAGGTTAAATAATTCTTACTAAGACATAAACTGATCTATTACATGCAATAATGAGACTGGTGAATGCACAGGGAAGAAAATAACAAATGTTTTCACCCTCTTATTGGTTACATTTTGGGCAGCCCAATTCTGTACTCCCCAAAAGCTGCTCAAGTGCATAGTATATGACAGCCACCCTTGGACACTAGTACAGCCAAGAACCTGCCATTGAAGCCACATCAATGCACATATCCCAACGCTGATGCATGTTCATACCAGTGTAGCCTTACCAAAGACATGGTCAAGATGGGGAAGAGCAGGCAGTCACTATATCCTATACCCCTTCCAGATGGCAGATACACCCCAAACCCTGCTACATAACATAGGTAGATAAAAAGGGCTATTGTATTGTATTGGCAACCTTCAGTCTCGAAAGACTATGGTATCGCGCTCTGAAAGGTGGTTCTGGCACAGCGTCTAGTGTGGCTGAAAAGGCCAATCCGGGAGTGACAATCCCTTCCACACCAGGAGCAAGTGCAGTCTGTCCCTGGTCTGTCTCCCTGGCTATGGGCCTTCCTTCTTTGCCTCTTAGCCTCAGACTGTTGGCAAAGTGTCTCTTCAAACTGGGAAAGGCCATGCTGCACAGCCTGCCTCCAAGCGGGCCGCTCAGAGGCCAGGGTTTCCCACTTGTTGAGGTCCATCCCTAAGGCCTTCAGATCCCTCTTGCAGATGTCCTTGTATCGCAGCTGTGGTCTACCTGTAGGGCGCTTTCCTTGCACGAGTTCTCCATAGAGGAGATCCTTTGGGATCCGGCCATCATCCATTCTCACGACATGACCAAGCCAACGCAGGCGTCTCTGTTTCAGCAGTGAATACATGCTAGGGATTCCAGCACGTTCCAGGACTGTGTTGTTTGGAACTTTGTCCTGCCAGGTGATACCGAGGATGCGTCGGAGGCAGCGCATGTGGAAAGCGCTCAGTTTCCTCTCCTGTTGTGAGCGAAGAGTCCATGACTCGCTGCAGTACAGAAGTGTACTCAGGACGCAAGCTCTGTAGACCTGGATCTTGGTATGTTCCGTCAGCTTCTTGTTGGACCAGACTCTCTTTGTGAGTCTGGAAAACGTGGTAGCTGCTTTACCAATGCGCTTGTTTAGCTCGGTATCGAGAGAATGTGTGTCGGAGATCGTTGAGCCAAGGTACACAAAGTCATGGACAACCTCCAGTTCATGCTCAGAGATTGTAATGCAGGGAGGTGAGTCCACATCCTGAACCATGACCTGTGTTTTCTTCAGGCTGATTGTCAGTCCAAAATCTTGGCAGGCCTTGCTAAAACGATCCATGAGCTGCTGGAGATCTTTGGCAGAGTGGGTAGTGACAGCTGCATCGTCGGCAAAGAGGAAGTCACGCAGACATTTCAGCTGGACTTTGGATTTTGCTCTCAGTCTGGAGAGGTTGAAGAGCTTTCCGTCTGATCTGGTCCGGAGATAGATGCCTTCTGTTGCAGTTCCAAAGGCCTGCTTCAGCAGGACAGCGAAGAAAATCCCAAACAAGGTTGGTGCAAGAACACAGCCCTGCTTCACTCCGCTTCGGATGTCAAAAGGGTCTGATGTGGAGCCATCGAAGACAACAGTGCCCTTCATGTCCTTGTGGAAAGATCTGATGATGCTGAGGAGCCTGGGTGGACATCCAATCTTGGGGAGAATCTTGAAGAGGCCGTCTCTGCTGACCAGGTCGAAAGCCTTTGTGAGATCTATGAAGGCTATAAAGAGTGGCTGTCGTTGTTCCCTGCATTTCTCCTGCAGTTGTCTAAGGGAGAATACCATAAGAACATAAGAACATAAGAACAGCCCCACTGGATCAGGCCATAGGCCCATCTAGTCCAGCTTCCTGTATCTCACAGCGGCCCACCAAATGCCCCAGGGAGCACACCAGATAACAAGAGACCTCATCCTGGTGCTCTCCCCTACATCTGGCATTCTGACTTAACCCATTCCTAAAATCAGGAGGTTGCGCATACACATCATGGCTTGTACCCCATAATGGATTTTTCCTCCAGAAACTTGTCCAATCCCCTTTTAAAGGCGTCTAGGCTAGACGCCAGCACCACATCCTGTGGCAAGGAGTTCCACAGACCGACCACGCGCTGAGTAAAGAAATATTTTCTTTTGTCTGTCCTAACCCGCCCAACACTCAATTTTAGTGGATGTCCCCTGGTTCTGGTATTATGTGAGAGTGTAAAGAGCATCTCCCTATCCACTCTGTCCATCCCCTGCATAATTTTGTATGTCTCAATCATGTCCCCCCTCAAGCGTCTCTTTTCTAGGCTGAAGAGGCCCAAACGCCGTAGCCTTTCCTCATAAGGAAGGTGCCCCAGCCCCGTAATCATCTTAGTCGCTCTCTTTTGCACCTTTTCCATTTCCACTATGTCTTTTTTGAGATGCGGCGACCAGAACTGGACACAATACTCCAGGTGTGGCCTTACCATAGATTTGTACAACGGCATTATAATACTAACCGTTTTGTTCTCAATACCCTTCCTAATGATCCCAAGCATAGAATTGGCCTTCTTCACTGCCGCCGCACATTGGGTCGACACTTTCATCGACCTGTCCACCACCACCCCAAGATCTCTCTCCTGATCTGTCACAGACAGCTCAGAACCCATCAGCCTATATCTAAAGTTTTGATTTTTTGCCCCAATGTGCATGACTTTACACTTACTGACATTGAAGCGCATCTGCCATTTTGCTGCCCATTCTGCCAGTCTGGAGAGATCCTTCTGGAGCTCCTCACAATCACTTCTGGTCTTTACCACTCGGAAAAGTTTGGTGTCGTCTGCAAACTTTGCCACCTCACTGCTCAACCCTGTCTCCAGGTCATTTATGAAGAGGTTGAAAAGCACCGGTCCCAGGACAGATCCTTGGGGCACACCGCTTTTCACCTCTCTCCATTGTGAAAATTGCCCATTGACACCCACTCTCTGCTTCCTGGCCTCCAACCAGTTCTCAATCCACGAGAGGACCTGTCCTCTAATTCCCTGACTGTGGAGTTTTTTCAGTAGCCTTTGGTGAGGGACCGTGTCAAACGCCTTCTGAAAGTCCAGATATATAATGTCCACGGGTTCTCCAGCATCCACATGCCTGTTGACCTTTTCAAAGAATTCTATAAGGTTTGTGAGGCAAGACTTACCCTTACAGAAGCCATGCTGACTCTCCCTCAGCAAGGCCTGTTCGTCAGCAAGGCCATATCAGTGGTGGACCTGTTGGCTCGGAATCCACACTGCGATTCTGGATAGACGCTCTCTGCAAGTACCTGGAGCCTCTTTAGTACAACTCGGGCAAACAGCTTTCCTACAACGCTAAGGAGAGAGATGCCGCGGTAGTTGTTGCAGTCACCCCTGTCACCTTTGTTCTTGTACAGCGTGATGATGTTTGCATCCCTCATGTCTTGAGGTACTCCACCTTCTCTCCAGCAGAGACAGAGGATTTCATGCAGCTCAGTGACAATGATCTCTTTGCAGCATTTTAGGACTTCAGCAGGGATGCTGTCTTTTCCAGGTGCCTTGCCAAAGGCAAGGGAGTCCAGGGCCACGTGAAGTTCTTCTAGGGTTGGTTCACTGTCAAGCTCTTCCAGCACAGGCAGGCACTCAATGTTGTTCAGTGCTTCTTCGGTGACTACATTTTCTCTGGAATATAGCTCAGAGTAGTGCTGCACCCAGCGTTCCATCTGCTGCGCCCGATCCTGGATGACCTCGCCTGTGGCAGACTTCAGAGGGGCAATTTTCTTCTGTGTTGGACCTAGGGCCTGCTTGATACCATCATACATCCCCTTGATGTTGCCCGTGTCAGCTGCTATCTGTATCTCGGAACAGAGCTGGAGCCAGTAGTCGTTAGCACATCTCCTGGCAGTCTGTTGGACTTTGCTGCGAGCAGTTCGGAGGACCTGCAGGTTGCGCTCACTGGGACAGGCCTTGTATGCTGCTTGAGCTCTCCTCTTTTCCTCAATGACTGGTGTCAACTCCTCAGAGTGGGCTTCAAACCAGTCTGCCGCCTTGTTGGTCTTCTTGCCGAATATGGACAAGGCAGTGTTGTAAACGGTATTCTTGAAATGTTCCCATCTGTTGGATGCGTTTGCGTCGGCCGGGCCTGGAAGAGATTCCTCAAGTGCTTGTGCAAATTCCTCCACTTTTCTCTGATCCCGGGTCTTGCTGGTATCAATGCGAGGTCTTCCTTCCTTTTTCGTGTGGTACAGTCGCTTTGTTTGCAGTTTCACTCTGCTGCACACCAGGGAGTGGTCAGTGTCGCAGGCAGCACCATGATAACTGCGTGTGATCTTGATGCTGGGAAGGCTGGAGCGTCTGGTGAGGATCAGGTCGAGCTGGTGCCAGTGCTTTGATCTTGGATGTCTCCAAGAGACTCTATGTTGGGGCTTTGTGTTGAAGAATGTGTTGCTGACACAGAGACCGTGATGACAGCAAAACTCTAGCAGGCGTTGGCCATTTTCGTTCATCCTCCCAGTGCCAAACTGACCTAAGCAAGTGGGCCATGAACTGTTATCAGCACCAACTCTAGCATTGAAATCGCCGAGGATGAACAATGGCTCTTTTACAGGGATTTTCTTGACAGTGGTGGCCAGGTCATCATAGAATTTGTCTTTGGCTTCTGCTGGAGACGACAGAGTCGGTGCATAAGCACTGATGAGAGTGATAGGTCCTGCTGATGACTGGAGCTGCAGGGACAAAATTCTTTCACTTCCCACAGTAGGTGGGATGATGGATTTCAGCAGGGTATTTCTGACCGCAAAGCCAACGCCATGTTCCCTGGTTTCGTTTGGTGGTTTTCCCTGCCAGAAAAATGAGAAATTTCTCTCCTTGACAGATCCGGAATCTGGCAGCCTAGTCTCTTGAAGGGCGACGATGTCCATCTGCAGTCTGCTCAGCTCCATGTCGATGACAGCTGTTTTGCGTGCGTCGTCTATTTCTTGCAGGTCATCAGAGAAGCCAGGTGTCATTGTCCTAACGTTCCAGGTGCCCAGCTTTAGGGCAGTAGTTTTCTGTTTTCTGTTGCATGGTGCAGAGTTGTCGATCCGCTTGTCGGTTTTCACCCTAAACCCCACGCACCCCATGAGGTTAACGGACCGTGGCGAGGCAACACCTTACTGGCTGGGGACTGCCCAGCTTAAGGCGGGCGGTAGCTGCCCAATGAGATGCAATGATCTCTCCCACCGTCGGAAGCAGCCCCTGGTGTCATGCTCTACGCCAATCGAGCAAAGACTTATAACCGGTAAACTGCTGCTTCCCGTGTTGTGCCGACGCCGTATGGCGAAGTTGGAGTGTCCTCTCCAGTGCGCGAAGCCTGGGTAAAGAAGGTATGGAGGATAGGCTGTTACCCATGCAGCAAATCCCCCCTCTCCACGTCGCTGGAATGGTCCAATGGAAAGGCAGAAGCCAATACGGTTGGTTCCAGCGGCGTCGCAGGAGTTGCCAGAACGTGACTGTGTTCAGCCATGAACTGCCTAAGGGACTCCGGCTCCTGATTTTGCCTCGAGGTTGACTCCTGAAGCCTTTTCCAGAACTGGATGTAGCCACAAGGCAGTGGAGGTTTGAGGTCAGAGTTTCCTTCTCTTAGATGAGCTGCCTTCCTAGGCTGACGAGTCCCATCTACCCGGTAAAAAAAAAAAAAAAAAGGGCTATAAGAACATTAGAATACGTTTATCTTTCCTTTCTCAGCTTTACAGGTATTGTTTCAGCCATATCATTATTTCCACAGTACAGAGAAGAAAATGGGTGTGCGTGAGAGTGCATGCGTGTGCAGAACAGATACTTTTTTGCATTTCCCATAATTCTAAACCAAAGCTTAAGTTGCTTTTGTCACACTTGATTTCACATTTGTCACATTTCACAACACTTTTGTCACATTTGATTTCATTTCACTGTTGTCCATTGCTATCCCAGAAATAATCATTACATGTTTCCTATACACGGGCACTTCCTCCTCCTGCATATCGCATGCTCAGTGCCTATTGCGAAATGCTAGTTTCATGCAATGGGCCTGTAAACCCATAATCTTAATCAATATAATGCAGTGTGTGTCTGTGTCATCGTGTATGCAGGCATCGCGCGTGCCTAAGATCATGATCATGAAATAACTGGGTCATGGATCCTGAATCAGTTATTGCAGACAGTAAAATAACTAGGGGGTTAGTTTCTTCAAGTGATCTCAGAGCCCTGTCCTAACTAAAATCCACATGCTGATGCATCCCTGCCAACTGAGTGCACACTGCATCCTGCAAAGGTGAGGGGAGCCACAGAGATCTCTTCAACATAAGAAAACATTTGTTACAAAGTCTCAGCTGACCCAATGGCTTTCCTTGGATCTGCACCAGGTATTTTGCTGGTGTAGGTCTGAGGAGAGTAAGGGATAGAGAACAGGAGAGAGAATGGGTTAGCATACTAGTGCAAGTTGCTGCCACCAGTATCCTCCCCATCCCTCCCATTTTGCCTCTTAACTGGCCCCATCCTGCCCAGAAATTGTTTATTCCACCACCCACCCTGTTCTGCCAAATATCTCAACTCTCTTCTAATGCCCGCTTTTTGGCTAATTAACACCCCCCTTCTCCAACAACAGCCGTGGTGTGCAAATGAATAAACACAGAACTTATCTATAGCAATTAACAAGAATTTATTGCTACAAACACATATACTCCCTGCAAGTTCTCTTGTCCAGAGGCTTTTCCTCCCCAAAACTCCACTTAACTTAGTGGGTAGAGGTCTGAAGCCTCCAGTCGAAGTCCAATCCAGTCTCCAAAGCACAGTCCAGTCTCCCCCATCCAGTATTCCCAGTCCAATCTTCTGCAGTAGAGTTCCTTCTCTCCAGCAGTGTTCTCTCCAGCAGAGTGTCTCCTCCAGCAGGGTCCTGGCAGTCCTCTCTTCCTGTAGGTCTGGGTCAGGTAGCCCTCTTGGTCAGCATCCTGCTCTCCCTCTGGGTCAGGGTCTGGCTCCATCAGCGTCCTGCTTGGCCAGCCCTTTGCTCCTTCTGAAGCTGCCTTTTATCCTGCAGCCCCTTGTTAAGTCCAAATTCAGCTCAGCTGTGAGCTACCTTGTTAAGTCCAAGTTAAGCTCAGCTGAGCCATCTCTTCAGTCCATGAGTCCACGTCCATTCAAAGTCTCATCAAGGTCAAATGAAGCTCAGGTATCCATCAGAGTCTCCATTGGCCTTGATTGATTACAGCTGTGGAGCCAGCCCTGCCCTTCCCCAGAGCTGTCAACCAGCTGTCAAAACATAGAATCGCTGGCAACACCACATCATCCACCTGATGATGTTCTGATCTTCCATTACACACCCCAGCTGCTGTTTGCAGCTTTGGTTCTGAAATGACCATTGTTCCACAGTCATAAAGCTCAGGTAGGATTGGGACATAACTTGGGTAAGATGTGTAGCTTATAACGAGTGTATTGACATTCTGACACAAGATAAAAACAATAAGGCTTTGATAGTGAAGTAGGATGGACAGGGCAGGACCATAAGAGTTTGGTCTACGTCAGTGTTTCTCAAAATGTGGGTCGGGACTCACTATTCAAACCGATTGAAAACCAATTTCAAGTGGGTCCCCATTCATTTCAATATTTTATTTTGAATACACTTGATGCTACCATGGTATGTGACTGCATTTGGGGAAATGTTAAAGACCTGTACTTTTAAAAAGCTATTATGTATATTCTTTTAACAATGATAGTAAATAAGACTTACTCCTGGGTTAGTGTGGGTAGGATTGCAGCCTAGGATTGTTAAAAAGGGTTCCTGCTTGATGATGTCACTTCTGGTCATGACATCACTTCCTGTGGGTCATGACTGATTCTCGTTCTAAAAAGTGGGTCTCAGTGCTAAATGTGTGAGAACCACTGCATGAATATATATATATATATATATATATATATATATATATGTATGTATGTATGTATGTATGTATGTATGTATGTATGTATGTATGTATGTATGTATATTCAAGCAATATTTCACGCAATTGAAACCAATTATGATTTACTGAAAAGGTGACCCACTCATGTATTGGAATTGCGGGTGATATTGCAAGGAGATGGGATGGCCCTTTGGTGAATCTGGGGAATACAGGGTTAAGGCCTGGGCTGCAGAGGGTGTGCTGCACAGCTGCAGCCACTAGAGGCAGCCAGGTCATTACAGGGATAAAAGCAGCACCTGGAAGAGAGAGAGTTGTGCCATCAAGTGTATTAATTGTGCCAGCAATCAGGAAGCTGATTTTAAAAATTATTTTTTCAACAAGTACAACTTATAAAAACTGCACATGGCAAATGACCCCCATCTTAAAAGAAGAATTATTTCCTGGGTGAGGTAAAAGGGGAAAGTGTCTCTTTCATTATAATGCTGGTTGCAATGCATGCATGCCATTTATACATAAAGACTGTAGTTCTTTCTTTAGAATTGTTCTTTGTATGCAAATATATAGTGATTTAATGGACTGACTAAAATGCATATGACTAAAAGCTAAGCTTGACATGAAGAACTGAGATTAGAACTCTTGATGTTTTTTTTGTGGTTAAAAGTAGTGTGTGGATGGAATTTGGATTGGGACAGAAGTGCTGGAGAAGTGGAGATTTAACTGCTTCATTGCATGCTTGAAACTGCTATTTGCACAGAAGTGCTTTTGTACCTGTTCTGCTTGCTTAGCAGCTAACAGCACCTTTGGACATTTGATTTGTAGGTGAAATGACCTCCTGGGAAAAGGTCATCTCCCCCAGCACCAGCTGCTCCCCTACTGGTTTTTACAATTAAAAGTCTAGGGCTGCAGTCTTATGTGCACTTAACCTGGGAGTAAGTCCTATTGAACCTAGTGGGATGTCCACGTAAACATGGATAGGATTGTAAGGCTGAAATCCTACACAGTATATGCTTACCTGGGAGTAACTTCCACTGAACTCAATGGGGCTTCTAAGTAGACATGATCAGGATTGTACTGTGAGATTTCATGATGGATTTTCCGTCTCTTATCTAGTTTAGTCTAAAATTTGTTCTTGCTGAGTGACAGGCAGTCCTACTTTTTAATAAAGTAGACATGACTGCAGAGGAAGAATCAGTAAGCACAAAAAGTGCAGTGGAATACATGCTCCTCTTTGTGGCTATGTGCAGCAAATAGCATTACAACCAACTGGCGAGGATACCGTCTGAATATTAAACCTACATTCCAGTGGATTTATAAATGACTCTTCTATATAGCTCCCATAATGCATTAAACAACATAGACAAGAAGCAACACCATCCATAATGAAAAGTATTCTGTTTTGCTCTGTTCTTTCTCTGTATTTTATGCCAATAAAGGTCTTACTGAACTGAACTGAAAAGTACCATATTCTGGCCAGACCATTATTAAGTTCTATGGTCCTGGACTGAAATGAGCATTTATGGGACTACAGCTCTTGCAACCTGAGGCAGTTTCAAAGAGCTTTCACTTTCCCAGAAAGCATGCATACTATTGCAGTCTTAAGGAAATGTGCATTGGGTTGCAGCTAACTGCCCCATCCTAGGCAGATTTACTTGGAGGGAAGTCTCATCTGAGTAGAGTACAAACAGTTTGAATTCCCAATAGGTGTTTAGGTGTGCTTAGGCTGTAATGCTGTGCACGTTTGTTTGGGAGTAAGCCTCACTGAACTCTTAACTGAAGGTGCATAAGAGGAGCTGGATGTCTCTTGTGGACTCACACTTTTTCTTATAGGCCTTCCCTGGGAACACACACAAACCTTCTTTGTCTTTCTAAAATCAACCCTGTGATTTAGGGCACAATCCTATGCCTGTCTACTCATATGTAAGTCCTACTGTGTTCAATGGGGCTTACTCCCAGGAAAGGGGGGGTAGGATTGCAGTCTTACTTCAGAGCTGACTGACAGCCCAATCCTATGTATGTCTACTCAGAAGTAAATCCCACTGTAGTCAATGGAGCTTACTCCCAGGTCAGCCCGAGGATGCAAGCCTACCCACTTTCCTGGGAGTAAGCCGCATTGTGCACAATGAGACTTTCTTCTGAGTAGACATGTCTAAGGCTGCACGTCTCCTGGGAGCAAGCCCCACTGAATAGAGTGCGAATTCCTTCTGAGTAAGAGGTGCACAGGATGGTGCTGCAGTCTCCTCCACGGGCAGCTGGTCCACGGAGGGACGGACCGAGCCCGCATGTGCAAAGTCACGTCTGACGACCGCACACGTGTCTATTGCAGAGCCTTCCCCGCTGCCGCGAAGGAGCCAGCCCGCAGTCCAGGTGAGGCGTTCCGCGGCGGAGCTGCAGCGCCGTGGCAGCCGGAGGGAGGAGAGGCGTTCTTGGGTGCTGCCAGCAGGAGCCCTGTGGCTGCGTCGCTGCAGCCTGGGGAAGCGGGTTGGCTGCCAGGGGCGCGGGGTCAGCAGCGCGCCGGTGCGGGCGAGCACTAAGTGGCTGGCGAGCGGAGCGGCCCCGCCTCTTCGCTTTCCCTGCGAGTGCCGGATCCCCCCTCCCGCGGTGCTTGCCAATGTACACACACCTACGGAGCGGGAGGCTGTGCCGCCACTCTGGACACGCGCGCACGCACACGGATCGCACGCTGCTGCCGGAGCGCTGTGCGCACACACCACGCACGCAGGCACGGGGATTAGCAGCAGCCTCCTCCTCCGCCGCCGCCTGCATTCGCCCAGCCTGCGCGGGGACTTCTGCCTGCCTGGCGCGCTCCGCACCCCCGCTCGCTGCCCAGTGGGTGCAGGGCAAGGTAAGGGCTGCACCCTTTGCTTGCCGGCAACGACACTCGCGGGGAGGGGAGCGCAGCCCACCGCCTCCTCCTCCTCCTGCTGCCCGTCCCTCTGTGTGTGTGTCTGAGAGCACAAGCCTATGCCTGTCTACTCTGAAGTAAGTCCCATTCGAGTCAGTGGGGCTTCCTCCCAGGGAAGTGGGGCTGGGATTGTAGCCCTGGGAAGCGGCCGCTGAGAGACGAGGCTTCCTTCCCCTCCTCCTCCCCCGGTGAGCATCCACAGGCGGAGGGTGGAAAGCAGCCCTTGCGTGGAGAAGGTGCAGCCTCGCTCTGGAGTGGGCGGGTGTGGGGCTGGGGCTGGGGCGCTCCCCCTCTCGGCGCTGCTGGACCAGGGTGGCCGCCACGCCGGCGGCGAGGCACAGAAACGCCCCCTCCTCTCCGGTGCCGAGAGATGCTCGAGAGGGTGGGAGGGTGGGCTGGTGGAAAGCACCGGGCTGGTCCCTCGGTGGGCTGCGTCTCTGCGCCGTGCGTAACGAGGCTGGCTGGCGAAGCGCTGCGTGGCTCTTCTGCCTTTGCAAGCGGGTCCCGCCAGCCTCGCTGCCCGCTCGGGTAAGGGAGAGCCCTCGGCCCTCCCCTCCAGAAAAGAGAACCCCCCCCCCCGAAGCACGGCTGGGCGGGGATCGCAGCCGCCCCGGACCGTGCGCCTTGGCAGGCAGCGCTTTTGCTCTTCGCTCGGGCTGGCAGCGAAGAGCGTGTGCCTGGCGCAGCCCTCCTTGGAAAAGCCTGACAAGGTCCATCCGGCGTGGAGTGAATGGCCTAAATGGGCAGCTTGCAGCCCGGCAGGGACCCTCCGGCGGGGGATAACAAATTGCACTTTCATTAGTGGGAGTGCAGCTGCTGGAGGAGGAAATGGAGGCTGCATTCAGGCACTGCACTGCTGGGGTCTTTGGGATGTTCCTTCCTTGAAAGAATGAGGGGGGGGGGAACAGGATGAGGGAGAAGACTGGAGCGGATGTTTTGAATTGGCGCTGCTTCCTTTTTGGGTTCCAGTGCACTTGCCCTGTCCAGTGTTTCAGAAGTTCTTTCTGAGAGGACTGTTGATAAGCAACAGCAGGGGTGGGCAGACTTTCAGCTGTAGGGATCCTGGACCTCTAACAGTTGTATAGGGGAGGGAATTTCAGCAGGTGCAGCTTGTCATCTCACAGAGAGAAATTCTCTCCCCTACACAATTGTCAGAGGACCAGTGTATCTAAAACTGAAAGCTTGCCCACCCCTGATCAACAGTATCACTTCTGAGCCAGGCAAATGACAAGCCTTTGGCATCCCCAATCTGAGGCATGTCTACTCAGAAGGAAGCCCTATTAGAGTCAATGGGGCTTACTCCCAGGAGAGTGTGGATAGGGTTGGGCTGTAAGTTGAGTTGTGGGGGTAGTTTGCACATGTAGGCTTTTGGACTTGGCAACTCTCTTCTCAGTCTTGTTAAGATGGGGGGAGTCAGAGAAATTGACATCTCTTGTATTGTGAAATCTGGCAAAATCACCCTAAGAACAGGGTGACCAGATACAATGAGGAACAGAGTGTCTATACCTTTAACCACTGTATAGAAGAGGAAATTTTGGCAGGTGCACCTCCCCCCCATAGAGAACCCTATAATAAATCTTAGAATAATAAGATGTTGGGAGTTATGAAAAAGATGTCTACAGTAAATGTTTTTGATGTGTGTTATTTTGCTAGTAGAACTTAAGGAATTTACTGCTCTCCTTACTGTTCTCGACAGAACAGAATCTAAATTTGATTCACATTTTTAATCAGAAACAGTATGCACTAGGTAGAACATGTGAATATACTCTCTCAGGCAATTATTGCTGGTTCTTTTACTCCAGAAGTGATTGACAGTATACATCCATCTTGCACTTGGTCTATTTTGGGGGCAATGTGATCAGTCTGGATAATTTGCAGATTTCAGAAGAAGTAGCCATATTTTGTTTCTGAGTAAATATATTTAAACAAATCACTCTTTGCCTTGGCAAAAGTCACTTTTAACAAGGCTGCTTATGTAATTACATTTTCGAAGATCAGTTTAGGAGATGCAACAGAAGTATATCCTATGTTACTGCCTCTTATTTCTAAATAAGGAATGACATGGTAAGGATGTAAGATGTTGAGTTGTAGTAGTGAGAACTTAGATTAATTTAGATTGTGGTTGAATTTGGATAATACTTTCATCTTCTAATAATTGTTATCTTTGCTTTGCTTGAAAAAAGGAGGTCCAAACACTGGGAAGTATTTTACTTTCAAATAAAAGCTAAGGAGAGCTTTGGAACAGTTGTCTAATCTTGTCAATGCATCTATCAAAGGGCACAGATGTTAATGAATGTTGATAAGAATTTGACACAAGCAGGCACATTAATGTAAAAAACAACTAAGTAGTAGCCAGTTTTATATAAATTTCTTACAAACGATGTCTAGCAGTGACCCCTCAAGCAGTGTCATTATGTATGATTAAGTCAATGCAGTTTTAAAGTGTCCAGATACATGTTTTGAGTACTTAATAATTGGTCATAGTTTTTTTCCTACTTTCTGTAGTACTTTAGTGCTATCCCTGACTATTTCGAAAATAAAATTTTGAGTAATTAAGGCTGTGGATTCTATGGACACTTAACTGGAACTAAGCAGTGGATCACAGTGGGTCTTACTTCTGAATAAACATACATAGCACTGTGCTGCAACAAAAGCAACTAGAAGCCTAGGTGCTTGGGCAACATTAAATTGCTTTACCTGGTAATCATTTTGGATCTTATGTTGTCCAATTATGTAGTCTGTTTAGAATATTGATTGTAACTTCTTGCTGTACCATTTCCTTTTAGACTATGGAATAATGTTGAATTCAAATCGTATAACTGTAAAGTGCCTCTATAACGCTTGCTATAAACAGAGGTATAGATAAATTCAACTTGGACTAGATCAGGGGTGTCAAACTTGATTCATACAGTGGGTTGAATAGCATTCATGTTGCCTGCTGAGGGCCGGAGATGATGTCATTAGGCAGGAAGAGATGTCATTAAGAAGGTCATGACCAGAAATAAGTATTTTTTCACACTTTGGAACTTATTAGCTGCAAATGACAGAAGAGAAAATATGCAAATCTTGATAATATTTCAAGATATGGGAGAGCCCAATTATCATGCTGGCAGCCTTTCAGCAGTGCCACCTCAGTACTGCTCAGCAGCTAAGAGCTCGAGGGCCAAATGAAAAGCTTCAGTGGGCCACATCCGGCCCCCAGACCTTATGTTTGACACCCCTGGACTAGATGTTTTAAGGAGATAATCATATATATATTACACAATGTTATATTTTAACCGTGTCAAAGCTAGCACATCTAACACCGTCATTATTCTCCGCAGTTTTAATTTTATAGTCTCCTAAATGTCATGAATCAAATTTCATTTGAACTGTAATAGACAAACTTGATAATGTCAGAGGCTAACCACAGTGCATTTTTAAGATAAAGCCCAAGGCTCTGGATCATGAAACATTTTACTGCCTTAACTTCTCTATCCAAAGTTAATTTTGACTTTGTTATCTATGAAATTAACTTTTTTAAAGGGATAAATGGCACATGTTTCCTCAGTGGCCTAATGAAAGTATGGAAAAAGGATTCTACATTACAGGTAGTGTGGGTTTCTGGATATTGTCCTGCCTTAAGGAAAATAGTGCATAATTTAATTGACAAGATGTAGGGGGGGTATACATTGTAGTTGCTTAGCTTTTCTGAAGGTTATTGAGCAGGTTATTACACTTTCAGACCATTTTTCCTTCATATGTGCTCTAGGAAAGTGCTTCATTCAGTGGATTCCAAAAGTCTGCAGCATAGGGGCCATGACTATGTATAAACTGAAATATCTTATTTATGTTTAATTCCAGAAACAGAGTGAAATCCTGTTTGCTGCAAGGGTCTTGAGTCCCTTCAAGTTGCAGAACTTAACTGAAGCGGCACCTACATTTTTAGTTAGCAAGGCAATTAATTCATTGTGTTTACTTTTAATATTTAGAACATTTTTGTAGTGTTGTGGTTGCATTATTGCTCTTAAAATTATTTCCTTTTCTCTTGACAGCACAGATCCAAAAGTAGGGGCCGCAGCTCATTCATAGAGTACAGGGGGCCTGCGTTATCTGTGGGTTTGGTATCCATGGATTCAGTTATCTGTGGCTTCTGAACAGCCCTCCCCCCAGGCCTCTGAGTCCAACTGGAGCACAGCTCCAGTCAGGCCCAGTGTTTTTTTCTGAGCCTCACAGGGGATGTATGTGACTATGCGTGGCTGCTGCAGGCCTAAGAATGCAGGCCCGAAAAAGCAAAAAACAAAACCCTGCTACTTCTGGTTTTATTGTTAAGCCATTTCTGCCCAATGTTGCATATATGCAACAGGGATCAAATGTGCATGCCTGCGGCCTGGGCAAAATTGAGTTAAAATTGTCTTTCAAGACATTCTGAGACCCGGCAAAGTCCCCTGGGCTTTCAGTTTTTATGATAAAACTGGGAGTAGCTTTTTTTTGTTTTTGCTCTTTTGGGCAATCTGAGGCCTGCAGCGGCTGTGGGTGGTTGTGTGTGGCCTCTGCTGGCCTCAGAAAACCCTGTGGGCCCAACCGGAGCCCAGATACAGTTGGGTTCAGAGGGGAGTCCCCAAAACCACAGATTTCAATACCTGTGGTTTTCCATATCAGAACCCCCGCAGATAATGAGGGCCCCCTATATATGCTTTGCATGCTGAAGGCCCCAGAGCCATAACTAATTGCCACAGCCGACGAATCTGGCCTGAGTCTTTGGAGAATTCTTTCCAGTTAGAATAGGCTATATTGCACCTGGTGGGCCAAAGGACTCTTTAGAACCTGGTAAATTCTCCTGTTGATGTGCAGTTCAATTTATGGAATTTTAAAAACTCTAATGATTGACACGATTATTCCTCATCTCTCCTTCTCACTGGCTAGATGCAAGGTTAATACTCTGTTCTCCAGGGATTTATTAGAAAGCAAGCAGTTAAGTGATGGCTGGATGCCGGAAAATCCTCCATAAACCTAACCAAATATAGTCTAGAACTAATTGAAAAGTCGTTGTGACAGTATTGGTGGCATACTATCCTAACAACTTTGCATTTGTATAATGTTCCCCAGAAGAGCTGTTCCAGGTAGTTAACAGGCTCATGGCCTAATTCTACCTAACTCCCTGCCTGGTGATGCAGCGGCACCAAAGTGGGGCCCACTGAATCCTGCATGGGAATTTTGGCTTCAGGAAGCTTCTCACCCTGGGGTAAGCACCTGCCAGCCTGTTGAGTCAGCTCAGATCTGTGCCAGTGATATTGCTGGCATGTGTGCATTCACCTGTGAAGGTGAATAGGGCCCAGAAAACATTTTGTGAACAACGTTGCTCATATCGATTCCAGTTTGGTTGCCATGTTGATTTCAAAGTGTGTACTGATTTTCTT
The DNA here is from genome assembly GCF_035046505.1 of Tiliqua scincoides. Classification (NCBI taxonomy): domain Eukaryota; kingdom Metazoa; phylum Chordata; class Lepidosauria; order Squamata; family Scincidae; genus Tiliqua; species Tiliqua scincoides. The sequence continues at coordinate 57,742,620 of NC_089824.1, read as the reverse complement.
CTCAGACTTGGTTAGTTACAGTTGCTTGAATAAGCTGCAGTTGATTTTAGCAGGCAAGGTATTTGGAAGTTTGGGCCATGATGCGCTCCTGTGAACCTTACCATGCCTTGCTTGTGGTGGTTAACTGGGACAAACTGGCTGAATCTTTATTAAAAATATTTGTATAACTCTTTTCTAAACAAAAGTTCTCAGAGCAGTCTTCTAATCAAAAGGAAAGACAGAATGGCTCCCTGTCCAGAAGGGTTCTCTAAAAAAGAAACACAAGAGAAACCAGCAACAGCTGCTTAATAGTTGCTCCCTCCTGATAAATCCCTCCTGATAAATAACGAGTGCTACCACTTTAAAGTGCATCTTTGCCTGGTTAGCAGGATCAGTGCCCCTGGTGGAACAGTGTATGCCTGCCAGCTTGAGAATTGGTGATCTGGCTTTGTTGAAAAAGTCATCTTTGGATCCTTCTGATTGTCGCAATTATCAGTTTTTAATTCACTCTTAGGCAAATTTCTTGAAAGGGTCGTGGTGAGACAACTGCAGCATTCTAAAAATGAAGTTGGTTATCTGGATCAATTTCAGTTTAGTTTCAAGTATAATTTTGAAATGGAGCCTGCTCACTTGTGCTGGGAAAGAGGTGGAGAATATGACCTTGAATTCTCCTGGATCTCCTGCTGCTTCTTAGTTGATTGTGGTGTTTTCCTGGAGCCATTTTGTAGGTTGGGGTCAGTTGCAATGTGGTGGCTCCATGCATTCCAGAGAGTTTTGGAAAGAGGTATTTGGGTGCTATTGTTCCTGGCCATGGAACATGGAGTTGTTCTGCAGAGTTTGTCAAGAGTAAGCGCAGTTCCTTATGTTGTTAACCCCTGATAGGTTAGAACTATCAGCTGATAGAGAACTATTTCTGCAGGGCAAAAACAGAAAATCAGCTTTCAATCAAGAGGTTCTTTGGATCCAAGCCATTGGTCTTAAATATCTAATTATATTTTGTATTGTAACCGTGACTTGTTAAATCTTCACTTGCTATAAGCAACAAATATCCCATGGGTCGTACCTCCAAATCTGTGTTAAGTCTACAAGGACAGTCAAAATCAGTGACCTTTTATTTTATTTTTATGTTTTTAGTATTGTCATTTATTTTAGGGACACTGTAGGCTTTTTAAAAAATCTTATCCTACATTTAATTTTGCCTGAAACAAGTGAATTTCTGAAGTTCACAAGTGAACTGGAGTTCATGAATTCCAGTCTAGATCAGATTATCTATCTCTGAGAAAACTAGTTTTTTTATTAAATAAAGCCTTGTTTAATAAGTTGAGGGTGGATGATGCAAATATAATGCACACCAGTCAACTTTTTTATGGTACAAAGAGTTTAGAATCATGCTAAAATCCAAGTAGGCAACTCAGAGGTGTGTGTTTATGTAGTGGGAAATGTTTTTATGATCTACAGCCAATCCTAAGCTTCCCAGCACCTACTGGAGCAGTGGCGTCAAAGCGGCTACTGCTGTATCCAGCAGGTGTTGGGAAGCTGCCCAGAGTCTCCTTGGGGGAAGGGGACTTTTGTTCCCTTTCCCCAGGAGAAGTTCCTAGCCCTAGAGTGGGGCTTCTCAAGTTTGCGCTGGCTATTTTGCGGGCACAGACTTGAGAGACTCCTTGATGGGCCTCTTGGCCCAACATGAATTTCAGGATCCAGCAGAACAGGGCTCTGTTGGTCCCACTCCACTCCTGCCCAGGTTTCTCCCCCTTCCCCACCCTCATTCCACCCTCCCCCTGCCCCCCAGAGGCTGTACTGCCACCAGCAGCTTCACTTATTTTTGGTGGCAGTACTCGGCACCTGACTGGCATGGCGCCTGACTTCTTGCTGGTACTGGTCCAATGCCTGACTGTCACTGGCCCAGTGCAGGTGCTCCTTACTCAGTGGGTGCTGCAAATGCGCTTTATGGCAGGTTTACGGCACTCAGTGGTGAATTTAGGATTGGGCGCCTAGTCACCCAAATAAGTGGGTTCTTCAATGTGTATTTGAATACATGCAGTTTCAATGTGAAAATACATGCAGTTTCAATTTACTTTTCAGATACTTCAATTTACTTTTCGAGAAAGAGTTGTCAGAGCTCAAGAGATTTGTTTAGTTTATAGTAATCTTTATAATCTTTCAGATGTCTTTGTAATTATTCAGTGTGCAAGAATCCAAAAGTACTGAAGTTGTCTATCATATTTAACACTTCATCATGTTGAGCTTTGTATTACAGTATGCTTATAGAATCCAAAATTATCCAAGTTCCCTTATCAGAACTCCCATTAGTAGTATTATGGAGGATGCTTCCAGGCTCTGGCTGTTAATCTAGGGAACCTACTCAGATATAAAGTTCCTTATTAATGGGCACAGATGGCTAATTCTTCGGATTATCTGTTGGGAATCTGAATATGTCTGTTGGGTTTCTTTAACTTTATAGAATAAATATGATTTATAACTTCAGTGGCTCCCTTCAATTTAGATATTTTATAGTTGAGGGGAACGGAACAAAATGAAAGTTGGGCCAGTTAAAGTAACTTTGCCTAGAGCTGGGGTCAGCAACCTGCGGCTCTTTCAGCCGTCTGTTGCGGCTCCGGAGTCCGGGTGAAAGTAGCAAAGGGGGTGACAGAGCGCCTCTCTGGCGCCTCTCTCTCCTTGGGCGGCAGCGGCGTGGACGGCATGGTGGGGCGGCTTGCGGGCGGCAGCCTCTTCGTGGAGGTGGAGGCGGGTGTGGTTGTGCTACCTCATGGCCCTGCTCCTGCTGCCCCTCGCGGCACGCCCAGGACACTCGTCAGGCACGCGGCTTCGCATGGAGCGGCCCGGCCGAGGCAGAAGTGGCGCCGCCAGCCAGGCAGCCAGCTCCTTCCGCCGCTCAAGCACCCAGCAGGCCTGGCACATGCGGTCACGATGCCCCTAGCTGCGCGCCACCCGCCCGCCCCTCCCAGGGCCACCCGCCACCCGCCCGCCCCTCCCAGGGCCACCCGCTGCTGCTGCTGCTGAGGCCGGCCCTGTGTGGGCGTGCTCTCTGCCCCTCACTGGTTCCGCCATAAAATGGCTTCTGAGCCTCCACAGACACCTCCAGCCTGGCCTGGCAGAAGGGTGGAGGAGGACGGGATCGCCTTCGCCAACGAGAAGCCCCCTGGCAGGCTCAGTTGGAGCCCAAGCATATGCATACCTACTCAGAAGTTGGTCCCATTGGAGTCAGTGGGGCTTACTCCCAGGAAAGTGTGCCTAGGATTGCAACCTTAGAGCCCAATCCTGTGCATGCCCACTCATAAGTACGCCTCATTGGAGTCAATGGGTCTCACTCCCAGAAAAGTGTGGCTCGCATTGTAGCCTAAGAGCCCAATCCTATGCCTGCCTACTCAGACGTAAGTCCCATTATAGCCAATGGGGCTTACTCTCATGAAATTGTGGATAGGATTGCAGCCTCAGTCGCTTTCAACTTTAGGCCATCCAATAAAAAGGTTTGGGCTAAAGGTAAATGGTGCCTGAAGTGCACCAAGTGAACCTTGTAGCAGTTCACTCATTTCAAAAATGCAACACACTATAGTTTTTTTATACATAGCAAAAGGTAAAAAAAACTATATATGCAGCGTTATCTTCATTTTAAATGTCAAAAGGGTTTTGTGGCTCCCGAGGTTTTCTTTTCTCCAGAAAACGGGTCGAAATGGCTCTTTGAGTGTTTAAGGTTGCCTAGCCCTGGCCTAGAGCAGTGTTTCTCAAACTGTGGATCAGGATCCACCAGGCGGGCCACAAGTCAATTTCAGGTGGGTCCCCATTCATTTCAGTATTTTATTTTTCATAGACTTGATGCTATCATGGTATGTCACTGCATTTGGAGAAATGTTACAGATCTGTACTTTGGATCTGACATTTTGGATATGACTAATTCTAAGTTATTTTGACAAGAGACTGTTATGAGGATAAAAACATCACTGGTTATAATTTGCCTATAAACTACAAAGCAGTATTACTTGACTACGTTAAGACGGTGTTTCCTTGCTTATTTTCTTGCCTTGCTCAAAGTTTCAATAGTGGTATTATACTTCTTAACTATATACTGTAATGCTATATACTATAATACTGTATACTATCATTATACAGTATTGAAAAAATCTGAGATGTTTTGTATTTTATAGATAATTAAAATCTGAGACTACTGCATCCTTTTGCGCTGGGCATGATGCAAGTTTTGGAAAGTTCTGAAACGCAAACAGTTTGCTCTTTCCACAGAGATTGATGGTGATGTAGAGTCCCCATGTGCTCATTTGGGCCTCTGGATAGCACTTGTATATTTTGCTTTGAAAATTTTGCTGATATTATTAGACTGAATGGAAGAGAAGACTGAATAGAAGAGGTAGATATAAAAGAGATCTAATATTAAGTTTAATCTTTATTGTATCAAATGTTAGAAAGATAGATATTATTATGTATGTTTGTAAGCCTGTAGTAGAGGTAAGTCTTTTAAAATTTTGTGTTAGTTCAATATTGTAATGAAAATAATAAATAAGTTCTTAATAAAAAAATAAAAAATAAGAAAAGTCTGCCGATATTATTCTATAGACTTAGAAGCTAAAAGGAAGGCATTATCTTACTTCCTCTCTCTTCCTTTCCAGAACAGCATAGCATTTACAAAGTTGAGTGCATGACCCAAGAGGGTTTTGAGAAGTCTCCAGGGATATGTAGCAGATGTCTTGTCTTTATGGTATACTACAGGGCTAAAGTAAATAGAGAGATGCAACCTCAACAATTGCAGGTGGAATGCAAAATGTAGACTTTGATTTGCATAAGTTAACTATAGTGAAATGGTGGGTGTCAGCCTTTTAAGTAAAATTGGGTTGACAACTTTTGGATGTGGTGGAGAGTTGGAACATGAAAAGAGGAATATAAAAATATTTGAGAACCCTTAATTATGACATCTTAATCCAATTCTTGGTGATGAATTACCTAATCCTCCAAATCAAAATCCTTTTATGTCAGAGCCGGAAGTGATATCATCAAACAGGAAGTTCTTGTCTAGAAACTCAAACTGTAAATGACAAGAGACAGTATTCCAGCCTAGAAGCCTCTTCCAATTCTCCCTGCCCTCCCTACCATTGCTATCAGGCAAAAAATAAAACATCTGGAACAAAATATTTGTGTATTTATTTACTACGGTTTTTATTTCTGTCTTTATTTACAAAATCTCAAGCTACTTCTTGTATTGCGCTTGAAACTAACAAACATTGATGTGGCTATTCATACCGTGCTCAGCACTAGGCAGAAACAAGTGCACCCTACTCATGCACCTCAGTACAAGAAGTAGCTTGAGCTTTTGTAAATAAAGGAAATAAAAACAGTCATATCCCCCTCAGAAGGAAGATAAGCAGGGACGCTTCCCCTCATCTCCCCCAAGCCTAAGCATGTCTACTCAGAATTGACTCCCATTATTGGCAATGGGGCTTACTCCCAGGTAAGAGTAGACAGAATTGCAGCCTAAGAGAGAAGTAAGAAGAGGGGAAGGGTGCACATCAGAGAAGCGGCTGGGGGAGCAGCACTCTCCCTGGGTGCTCCCCCCCCCACATGCCAGGCTTGCCCTCCCTCCTCCCCCCCTCCTGGCTGCTCTCTTGGCAGCCAGGCGACCAGGGATCCCCCCTCACCCCAGCAAAGATATAAAGATAGGACGTGTTAGCCAGGGCAGGAAAGGATCGTGGCTTCCAGGTGATTTCAGAGAGGGAGAGAGATTGTGATGCAGAGCAAGAGAACGGCAGTGGGGTGGCAGCGGCGGCGATGCTGCTTTCAAGGCAGGCTCACAAGAGGGGAGATTGCAGGGGTCTGCCTCTTTCATCCAAGGCCTGTGTTCAGGTCTCTGCCTACACTCTCCAGCCCAGCCCAGCTGCGGGGGGAGGGGGAGCTGTTCTGTCTTGCAACCCCGACGCAGCCCATCCCATCAAGGCAGCCAAGCTGACAAAGGTTGGTGGGGAGAAGCCTGGCTGGCTCATCCACGTCTCTCCCAGTCCTTCTTTGCCTGCAATCCAAGCCTGTACAAGTGGCCCCCCTGAGGGAAGCCTCCGAGTACGGAGGGAGGTCCAGCTGGAAGGCAGCAGCATGCTTTCTGGGGAAAAGCGCCACGTTGCTTTCTTTGCACATGTGCAAGCTGCTCTTAGCTACGTCTCAATGCCGGGAAGCTTAAAATGGCGACGCCCAGGCTTTGCCCACTTCCAAAATGGCGCCGCCTAGGTCTTTTGCCATCTTCCAAGATGGCTGCTGTCAGCTTCTCGTGACCCACCAGAAATCAGATCACGACCCACCAAGTGGGTCCTGACCCACAGTTTGAGAACCACTGTTCTGGAGGATATAGTGGCGGCCCATGACTTTTGAAGGACCCTGGGAACCTGGTTGTCCCACCACCTCTGACTGCCTTGAAGTTCATGTAAATCCCAATCATATCCCCTGCCAGCCATGCCAATGTAGCTACACCAAACAGGTGTGCTCTACATCCAGCAGGAGGGGGATTACCCAGGGGCAAACAAGATGTAAGTATAAAACATTTATACTTAACTCCTGGAAAGTCATGGAACTGTCTCTGAGTCTCCTTGAGCATACACCACAACTTTTGGTGGCATGTGTCTGAAGAGAGCAAAGGGCTGGGAAACTTAGAAAAGGATGGGATAGGATGCACCATTGCTGCCGGATGCTACAGCTGCTGGGTCCACCTCCTCCCATCTTCTTCCCACCCGATTCCTCCCCCTTCAGTTTTGCCCTAAGTTCTCACTCTTCCTGGCCCCACCGCTGATTCACTGGGTCTGGCTGGTATGATGGTGTCTGGTGGTTGAGCTGTGTTGTTGCTGCATCTTGCAGCAGCATTTGAATAATGGCTGCTGATGGCATGCTGCATCAACAGCAACTTTTCAACAGCTTAAGTCACTTCCTCTGCTGTAATTTGCTCTGCCTGGAAGCCCAATCTTTCATACGATTGGGCTGTTAGAAAGGTGCAACTTTCCTGAGTGATCTGTGAGGCTGTTGCAACTCTTGTAAGAGCCTCTAGGGTCCCTGGAAAATCTCTTTGAAGAAGAGGAAAAAGGAAGTGTGACAGGACCCTTCCTCCTCCCTGCCGCCCAAAACGCTTGTGGAATCAGCATGCTCCAGAGGCAGTAGGAACTCCACTTCTAAGAGCATCCCTATTGGGCAAGGGGAGTCTGTGAAGGAAAAGTCCAGTTGGGCACTTTCTCCTCCCTCACCTTGGTCAAGAATCAAGATTCTAGTTGTGGATGCTCAGAGAAGTGGAAGGGCCTCTGAAGCTGGGGGTGTTCCAGATGGGAAGAATAGGAGGGGGAAGAACTAACTGCCTTCAGTTGCCACTGTCACAATCTTCTTCTTTACTGTTCCTAAGTCTGCTTGGCTAACCAGCCAGTAAATGGGTTAGGGAGGGGGTGCATGAGCTGGCGAAGGGGATGGAGCAGCTGGAGGGTCAAGTAAGGGATGGTCCAAGCTAGTGGGTGAGGCGGTGTGCGTGTGTGTTGGCCTCATACCTGCTGGTGCTCCAGGGCCTGGTGAACCTTGTTGCCAGCTCTGCTTAGTAATAACTACAACTGTGACAACGATAAGTTAAATTAATTCTAAAAATCATTATGGATAGGTTTGTGCCTTATAACAATAACTGTTTCATTATTATGCAAGATACAATATATCCGCTCATAAAATATTACTGCAATATCACCTTTTGTGAATGAGAAATCCTTTTCAACTATCCAATGCAGCTTAGTAATTTGTAAATATACTTTGGTTTGAATGTAGATGTGATTCATTCTGTCTTTTAAGACAAATAAATTGGCTTCTATTTGTGTACAAAATTATTATGAAAACCTTTGGCTTGGTACGTATTTTCCTTTAATCCAGGAACATTTATTGTATGAATGAATTGTATTTCTTTATGTACTAGCGCCACAATGATATGAATGCCTTCTCATCATTTCATTCATGGCACTGGTGCATAGTAAGTGGTGTTCATCAGCCATATTTCAGAAGGATGTCTGCTTGAAATCATTTGGAGGAGAATTTGTTCCTTTCTAACATTCTTTATTTCCTGCAACAGGGTGGTAAAATGGTATGCACCTGAGAGAGGATAGGATTGGGCCCTAAATCTGGGAATGTATTTGAAAATTTAACCCAAAAAGTGGAATGTAACAGAATCAGTAGGTCACAACTTCCTTTTCCTTATTTCTCGTTGTCAGTCTTTTCCTTTTCCCGGCTTTCTTCTTTCCTTGGCTCTTTTCCTTTTGTCCATTGCTTCATCTGTTCCCGTTTTTCCAGCTTCTAATTACCTCTCTGCCCCCAGGATCTTTGCTTTGGCAGAGGATTCTTACCTGTAATCATTAGGCTAACTACTGACAGGTTCTAATAGTATGCACAGCTGTAATGATTTAATGGTCATCCAGACAGGCAAGCTCATTTCAATGTCAAGTTCATTCTAGGGTAAAGGTAAACTAGTCTCTCAAGAGGTGTTGCTAATTGGAGCAAAGGGTTCTGCTTTAATAGTCCGTCAGGCATTTATGATTATTTCTTGGCAATAAGCTGTCATTTTCAGCCCTATGCAAAACCGATACGTAGACAAATTTTTCTGTAAACATTTTAGATCTTGATGCCTATCTGTGGTGAACATCAAACATGCTTGTGTTGTAGCATTTCTAAGAGTTTTTCCTGTAAGCTCTGTTTAGAGTTCACTCTATGATGTGAACCTTATCTTTTTGCTTCATTCAATATATTTGGTACTGTTGACTGCTGGTCCTTGACATTATGTTCTCTGGCTTCTGTCTGTTATGAAGAGAGTGTCTCTATTGCCTAGTTGTGGGAACAGGGTAAAAACTGAACTGCTAACATTGAACAATGACAGAAAATACTGTAGAATCAATGGGGCTGTTTGAGCAATACTTTTCATGCTTTTTTATGGATTAGTCACTATCTCTTTGTAGGAAATAGATTCAATTAAAATGTAATTAAACGTCCTTGTAGTTATCTGCAATTAATTTGCAAAACTTATTAATTCACTGATCTATACACAGTCTTGCCTCACAAAGCATGTGGGGGAAAGGCTCTTCAAAAGTCAAGCAGCGTGTGAAACAATGCTATAGGACAGTGGGCACCAAACCCTGGCCCATGGGCTGTATCTGGCGCCTGTTTTGATCCTTCTATCGGTGAATGGAGTTTACCATATCGCTGGGGAGCCACATCTTTTCCTTCCTCATCTCCTCAAAACACCACGCCAGCCAACCACTTCCATGTTTTGTCACAGCAGCAGGCTTTGTGGTCAGATTTCTAGGCAGACATGGCTTTAGGGGAGATCAGAAAGGAAGATATGTGGCTCTCCTATGGAACCCTAAGCTCCGTTCGTGCGGGGAAAGGGACTTTTGGTGCTCAGCAGTCTCCATTTTGTAAATGGAGGCGGAGTTAGGCAGAAAACTGGTGGTGGTTAACTACTGAGAATGCACTGTTCCCATTAGTAGTAGTAGTTGTCTGTCACAGCCAGGACAAAGAGCGCTGTAGCAAGACAGTGCTAAAGAAAGCGAAGTTATAGGAGGTGTGATTGTATTCTCTCAGTCCAGTACACACAAACAAGATATATGTCTTATCAGGAAGAAATGCTCAGAGTTTCTTGTAGGAGTAGATCTTAGACATGAGTCAAGCAACTAAAAATACTGGTTGCCAGGCTCCTGCTGATGGGAGCATCGTTGTGAATAAGACCCTACAGGCAACATGTGACAGGACAGTTCCACTATGAGAATAAAATGCCTCTAGGAATTTTGTGCTGTGAAGTATAATAGCAAAAGATATTTTAAAGATTAAGTAAGGACAGTTGTGTAATATTGTATCTAAGGCTGTATAAAACCTTTTTTTGGAATCTCAGAAGTACAAATCTTCGCTCTGTTTTATATATGACAGGGAGTTTTGCCCTGAGGAAGAAATGACAGAAGTGTTGGAACCTGATGCATGCACACCTGCATTTGTATATTGTCAAGTGAACTAGAGCTATAATCCTTTGCATACTTATTTGCAAACAAGTCCCACTGTCTACAGTGGGACTTGCTCTCAAAGATTCATAGGATTGCATTGCACTGCATAAAATAGTGGACTTGTTAATTGTGACTTGTAATATGTCGGTTAAGTTGAAGTGGAGAATAGACCATGTGGAGTTGGAGAATAGTATTTCATTTGTATTTTAAGTGGCAAGTAAAGCCCAGGAAACTAGGATTTTGTTGTTTCAGTGGTACTTAATGCTGCTTGCAAAAGATAAAGGTTAGGATAATTAAAATTTGGCATGCCCCCAGGGTTCTGTCCAGATCCTCCCCCCACCAGGTTACCTGAAACTGTGGAGATGGGCGAATGCATCAACTGCCACCCTCTGGAAATAAAGGGAGCTCCACTCTCCTCACTTCTGGAGAGTCCTCTGGGCTCAGACTGAGCTCAGCAGCTTAAAAACATGTGAGTTCCAGTTTCTTTGTGAAACCGGAAGGGAAATTTTTAATGCCTTATAAGGCATTACATAAGAACAGCCCCACTGGATCAGGCCATAGACCCATCTAGTCCAGCTTCCTGTATCTCACAGCGGCCCACCAAATGCCCCAGGGAGCACACCAGATAACAAGAGACCTCATCCTGGTGCCCTCCCTTGCATCTGGCATTCTGACATAACCCATTTCTAAAATCAGGAGGTTGCGCATACACATCATGGCTTGTACCCCGTAATGGTTTTTTCCTCCAGAAACTTGTCCAATCCCCTTTTAAAGGCGTCTAGGGTAGACGCCAGCACCACATCTTGTGGCAAGGAGTTCCACAGACCAACCACACGCTGAGTAAAGAAATATTTTCTTTTGTCTGTCCTAACCCGCCCAACACTCAATTTTAGTGGATGTCCCCTGGTTCTGGTATTATGTGAGAGTGTAAAGAGCATCTCTCTATCCACTCTGTCCATCCCCTGCATAATTTTGTATGTCTCAATCATGTCCCCCCTCAGGCATCTCTTTTCTAGGCTGAAGAGGCCCAAACGCTGTAGCCTTTTCTCATAAGGAAGGTGCCCCAGCCCCGTAATCATCTTAGTCCAGTGGTCGGGGAACAGGGGTAAATTACCCCAAATGGGGTAAAAGTGAAAATCTGGGGGTAATGAGGAGGTTGCGCTGGCCAATGGCGGAACTATCGGCATAGCAGCAGTTATTACGGTCCATTAAGCACGGACGGCCAGTGTCAGTGTGTGTCAGTGTCACCGCATCCTCCTTCTCTGCTCTGCTCCCCCCCCCGCTCTCTCAGTGGACTGCTCCAGCGTTTACGTGTATGGCGCAAGCGCTGTAGAGAGAGCGGGTACCACCTGATCCAGAGCCGCCATCTTCAGTCTGCCTGCGAGGAGTGTCAGACGAAGAAGCGATAGGTAAGGTTGCCTTACCTAACTGTGTGCGGGCGCCGGGCGGGGAGGTAGCGGAGGGAGTCAGCGCACCCGCTCTCCACCCGCTCCAGGGGGCCGGCAGCGGGCTGGTGCGCTGTGTGCACACCGCCCGCTGCCCTGCTCCCTTCCGCTCACCTTCAGATGCGGTGAGCGGAAGGGAGCAGGCGATACACTCAGGCTGTATCCACAGCCTGCGTGTATCGCAGCCGCCCGCTCTCTCCGCTCTGTGCGGGAGACTGGAGCTGCCCGGCGCTGTAGTGATGATGTCATCACACAGCGCCGGGCCGTCAGTGTCTCCCGCCGAGCGGACAGAGCGGGAGGAAGAAGAAAAGCCGCGCCGACCGACGTGGGATCGAGGTAAGGTGAGTATTGTTTATTTATTTTTATTGGGGGCATCGTTGGGCTACCTATACTGGGGGGATCACCGGGCTACTAACTACCTATACTGGGGGGTCATCTGGCTACTGACTACCTATACTGGGGGGATCACTGGGCTACTAACTACCTATACTGGGGGGTCATCTGGCTACTGACTACCTATACTGGGGGATCACCGGGCTACTAACTACCTATACTGGGGGGTCATCTGGCTACTGACTACCTATACTGGGGGGTCATCTGGCTACTGACTACCTATACTGAGGCATCACTTGGCTACTGGCTACCTACTGGGGCAGCTACACCTCTGTATGGGGGATTCTGTTGTATGCAAAAGACTTGCGAAGATACTGTCCTCCGGGGGGGGCAAGTTGAAAAGTTTGCTAGGGGGTGTGCTGTTTGGAGGAGAGGGGTCAGGGGGCCTGGTGGATGTATGATTTCCTTACTTTCAAATCAAGGGGGTAACGTCTGCGTTTATAAATTTTTTGGGGGGTAAGAGGTAAAAAAGTTCCCTGACCCCTGTCTTAGTCGCTCTCTTTTGCACCTTTTCCATTTCCACTATGTCTTTTTTGGGATGCGGCGACCAGAACTGGACACAATACTCCAGGTGTGGCCTTACCATAGATTTGTACAACGGCATTATAATACTAGCCGTTTTGTTCTCAATAGCCTTCCTAATGATCCCAAGCATAGAATTGGCCTTCTTCACTGCCGCCGCACATTGGGTTGACACTTTCATTGACCTGTCCACCACCACCCCAAGATCTCTCTCCTGATCTGTCACAGACAGCTCAGATCCCATCAGCCTATATCTGAAGTTTTGATTTTTTGCCCCAATGTGCATGACTTTACACTTACTGACATTGAAGCGCATCTGCCATTTTGCTGCCCACTCTGCCAGTCTGGAGAGATCCTTCTGGAGCTCCTCACAATCACTTCTGGTCTTTACCACCCGGAAAAGTTTGGTGTCGTCTGCAAACTTAGCCACTTCACTGCTCAACCCTGTCTCCAGGTCATTTATGAAGAGGTTGAAAAGCACGGGTCCCAGGACAGATCCTTGGGGCACACCGCTTTTCACCTCTCTCCATTGTGAAAATTGCCCATTGACACCCACTCTCTGCTTCCTGCCCTCCAACCAGTTCTCAATCCATGAGAGGACCTGTCCTCTAATTCCCTGACTGTGGAGTTTTTTCAGTAGCCTTTGGTGAGGGACCGTGTCGAACGCCTTCTGAAAGTCCAGATATATAATGTCCACAGGTTCTCCCAAATCCACATGCCTATTGACCTTTTCAAAGAATTCTATAAGGTTCGTGAGGCAAGACTTACCCTTACAGAAGCCATGCTGACTCTCCCTCAGCAAGGCCTGTTCGTCTATGTGTTTTGAGATCCTATCTTTGATGAGGCATTCCACCATCTTACCACCATTAAGAAGTCACAGAGAACCACTGGTCTGTACCATTTTAGTTGCTGTTTTTTTTGTACCTTTTCCATTTCCACAAAGAATATTGTGAAAATAGAAAAGGTGCAAAAAAGAGCAACTAAAATGATTACTGGGCTGGGGCAACTCCCTTATGAGGAAAAGCTACAGCATTTGGGGCTCTTTAGTCTAGAAAAAAGGCGCCCGAAGGAGGACATGATTAAGACACACAGAATTATGCAGGGAGTAGATAGAGTGGATAGAGAGAAGCCTTTTTCCTCTCGCATAACACCACAACCAGGGGAAAACTGAGTGTTGGGAGAGTTAGGACAGACAGAAGAAAATATTTCTTTACTCAGCATGCAGTTAGTGTGTGGAACTCCTTGCCACAGGATGTGGTGATGGCATCTGGCCTGGATGACTATAAGAGGGGATTGGACAAATTTCTGGAGGAAAAGTCCATCACAGATTACAGGCCATGATATGTATGTGCAACCTCCTGATTTTAGAAGTGGGTTACCTCAGAATGCCAGATGCAAGGAAGGGCACCAGCATGCAGGTCTCTTGTCTTGTGTGCTCACTCATACATCTGGTGGGCCACTGTGAGGAACAGGAAGCTGGACTAGATGGGCCTATGGCTTGATCCATTGGGGCTGTTCTTATGTTCTTACCAATGTCTTCTGCTGCAACAATGAGGAGAAAGAAACCTAGAAGTGGGTCTTTAGAGCTATTTTTTCACTGATTGCATGTCCACTGATTTTTTTTAATCCAGTGGATAATGAGGCACAACATGTACAATTATCAACATTGGTAATCATACTTTTAATTATTAATTATGTGAAGAACAGGACAAAAATAACTATTGGGCATCTACCAAAAATGGGCAGCTTTAAAAAGAGCAAAACTTATTGTATAGTTGTTGGCTTTCCCATTGAAATAATGCATCACAAATATTACTGAGAAAAGAGTTTATTGAAAGTGTTTTACAAATGATAGTAATTGGCCTTTCATTCCTCCTAGTAGGTTGCTAATGGAGCCAACACTTCATGCAGTTTGGATGCTCCATAGCAAGCAAAAATAGTTTACAGCTTTACAATGTAGAATTTGAAGCTTGTGTGAAGGCACTTGAGTTGCTTTATTGGTTCGTATTTGTTTTTGTTTCCAGTAACTGCAGGAGTGACAAGTGCTAGAAACAAAGTGAGTGTGTGCGCTTTTGCTAGAAGTTGAAGAATGTATTATAAATAATCTAGATAGCATTTTAAAAGTGCTATTTGCTTATGAAAAGAGTTATGGAGGATTAAGCTATACTCTTGCTGAGAGTAAATGGATTTTATGCTTCAACAATTAATGTAGAGTAATTTAATTTGACAGACACTAACAGGGGCTTCAAACAGATCTAAATTAAGTATTCCTCTAATAATTTCAGTGGCTGCTTTTCACAGAGATACCTTCATTATTTATAGTGTTGGGTTTTTGAATTTCAAATTTGCTCAATTTACAACAGACACAGGATATTACTTGGATACTGTGAATTATATGAATTCACATATGCTTTAATATTGGACTTCAATATACCGTCCAAAGTATCTTGGCCCAATCTTAACGTTCCCTCTGCACTGGTGGAGCGTGCACTCCAGCAGCGCAGACTGTCACAGACTTGCTGCATATACGTACACTGCAACAGCACAGAAGTTAGTGGCCCTGGCAGGAAGTACTGTGCCTTCCTCTCGGCGCCTGATCCAGAAGGAGTGCAGGCTGGATCAGGTAAGGGCTGCTTTGAGAAGCGGGGGACATGGCGGGGTGGGCGGAGGAGAGGTGTAACGGGAATGGGCAGGTTGGGCTTGTGGGGGCAGGATTAGCAACACTGGCATGTGTCATGTCTGATTATTATTGTTAACAGTATTTATATACTGCTTTTCAACAAAAGAGTTCACAAAGCGGTTTACAGAGAAAAACCAAATAACTAATGGCTCCCTGTCCCAAAAGGGCTCACAATCTAAAAAGATGTCAAAGAACACCAGCAGACAGCCACTAGAAAAGACACTGCTGGGGGGAGGCGAACCAGTTACTCTCCCCTTGCTAAAAAGAGGAGCAACCACTTGAAAAAGTGTCTCTTGCCCAGTGTCCTATTTCTGGTTCCAGTCTGTTGACAGAAGGCAGTTTAGCAGACACAGATCTGAGCTGACTGGGGCTTACCCCTAGGAGGTTGTCAGCATGGCAGAACTCCACAGGATGCCATGTGGGCTGTGCTGGCCCTCATGGGAGAGGGTGGATAGAATTGGGCTGATAGTCTCATAACAGAGACTATCTATATTTTACTATTCTATCTGGCTTGTAGGCTAATATCTGTAAGTGACTGTATGGTCTACACTCAGATTATTTAATGTAAAGTACAGGAATGAGATCAGAGGAGTACCTCTAGTGTACCTCACGTGTACCTCTAGTGGCATAGGGACACTTCTAAGTGACACATGCAAAGTTGTATGTCATGGCCACACCTGCTGACACAGGGCTCCATGACTACAAATGCACAGCAAAAGCCACCAGAAATTGGCATGATAACACCTTATTGGATATCACTGCTGGTTTTTTTAATTCCAGAAGAGATCTGCTTTTGGTTTTTTTGGGGAGAAAGCTGGAATAAAAATTATGTAAATAAATGATTCCTAATCTCTTAATGTCACTTGCCACCATCAACAATTCTTTTCATCTGAATTGTAAACTTCTTAGAATGATCAAACGTTTTCCACTGGCATTTATTACAGTCTTGAATGCCTGTACAAAATTGGTCTGCTTTCAGCCTGATGGATGATATCGTCAAACTGTTCTGAACCTCAGATATTGGGTGCCTTTTATCATCTGTGAACCAATTCATTGCCTCATGGCTGGCCTTTCTTGAACTCCAGTGTTCCAGGTTCATGGAAAGCTGATCCTCTGCTCTTTTAGAAAAAGGGTGAGAAAAATATTTCAGATTTCCTAAGTAAAGCCATTTTATCTGGAACTGAATCACATGTTTAGACATCAGTATTGCACAGTGGCACTGGAGTTTGTAATTCCTTTGCTAAGAATATGAACTTTAGCAATCCATACTTTTAGTCTCCTCAGTGAGATGAACATTATTGATCCAAGCTGTGATAGTGAGTGGGAGAGAGGAAAGAAGGCCACTTTCTCTTTCTTCTGGAATTCTGTTATGCTAGCTTGCAGGAGCCAAGTGTCCTGAGAAATGTAGAAAGATCATAGAGTTTGAAGAGACCTTGGAGGGTGTTGGTACTGGCCACCCGCTTTACTCGTGGATTCGGGACCCACAGATTTGATCATCTGTGAGTCCTGAACCCACGGGATTAGCCCCACATAGATCTTCAGGAGGCAATGGGAACTGTGCTCTGTTGCCTCCAGAGGCCTTTGGGGAGACCTTTGAGAGGCCTTTGAAGGTCACTTCAGGTTTTTTGGAGGAAACCAGAAGTAATGTTTCAGGTCCTTATAAGGCCTTTCTGGGGCTCAGACCATCCTTCAGAACATCCTCTGGAGGTGATGTGCCCACACACGCATGGGAGTGCCCACGGATAAATCAGGATGCCCTGTATATGTTTCAGTGCCCTAGGAAACTGTATTTCTCAGGATCTTGGCACATTGAATTCTAGCATTCTGTTCTACATGCTTGGAAGGGGGAAGCAGGAGAGGGAGACAGGGCAAAAATAATGAAGTGGGGGGAATGAAATTTTGTCCTTGCTTCAGAGGCCATAGAAGTCACTGCTGAGTACAGTAGAGCAACCTCTTCCTGCATCGCATCGGCCACTGAAGCCATGGCTTCTGTGGCAGCCACCAAATGAAGGGTTTATGGGGCTCATGGGGAAGTCAGCAACTGCCAGGGAATTTCGAACTTGCAAGGAAGCATTTTTTTTTAAACTCCTTTTTATGGGGGTGTTTAACTTTTTCCCCCATAACTGCCAGTTCCAATCCAAATTGAGCCTTGCAGAGTTTGTTCATCTTGCAACCATATATCGGGGTGTCAAACATAGGGTCCGTGGGCCTAATCAGTCCTATGTGAAACTTGGGCTCTCTCAATTATTTGCTCATTATCTGCTCATGTGATGAGCTATGAAGTTGTAATAGGAACCTGAAAGAAGTTGCTGGCTCTTAATGCTTTGTGTTTTTCTCTGGAGAGAAGCCAGGCAACATGTGCAAATTGCTGATGGAAGTTGATAGCCAGACATGAACGCAGATCACTGATGGAAGTGATGCAGGCATGTGTGCTCTGCAGATAGACGTGCGCATCTCCAAAAGAATAGGTGGGAAATAACATTGAACGGCGGCCTATGCGGGCTGTCCCATATCTTGAAACTATGATGATTTGCATATTTTCTCTTCTGTCTTTTGCAGCTAATGTGTTCACAGGTGAGAACAAAGTGCTTATTTTTGGTCATCACCTGCTTAATGACATCACTTCCTGCTTAATGATGTAACTTCCTGCTTAATAACATCTGTCCCTCAGCAGGCGTTGTGAATGCTAACTTTGGCTCACTGTATGAAACAAGTTTGATATCCCTGCTATAGACTCTTTGAAGTTAGATAAAAAATAATGACTCTTATGCTTCCAAGAGCTTCTTTGCATAATAGTGCTAGAATTTGGTTTTACCAACCTTGTTAAGACAATTTATCCAAATCTTAGACCCTTTTTTCAGTATTTCAAATTGTGCTGAAATCTTATATAATTATTCTCACTGACTTTCCAGCTTGCTTTTGCATTTCAGCCTCCTCGGCACTGTAAGATTTGAGTAAAAGATGACCAACATTGGGATGCCTCTGTTCCTGTTCTACAATGAGATGTAGCATAGGGAACAACAGAAACAGTTAGATACAGGGTGTAATGTGTGCAGCAAAGCACAATTCAGAGAACTGTTACCAAAGAATCTCACTGATGTATGCAAATAGGTACACATAAAGTACCTTGGGTACACATGTGTACCTTGGGTACACATAAAGTAGCTGTTTGGGTCATGGCCGTTACATGGTCATTTTGTTTCAGAGCCTTTCCTCTTTCTTTTCCTGCATAATCTTTGTTGCTCTTTATAATCATCATATTTTATCTTTTTAGTGAATTAGTTTAAACGCACTTGAACCTAATCACAATAATGCAATTGAGCTGAGACAGTAGCTGAAATTAATTAGTAAGAGCTGCATGTATTAGATTAAAAGGTTATTATTTAAACATCAGCTCTAAATATGCAACTCCAAATAAAACACTAAATAATTCAGTTTTCTTTTCTCTGATTTTTAATGACTGTCAATTCACTGACTCTTAGAATGCATAGAATTTCATAATGAGCACGTTTTTTGAGCTGTTCTGCATAATTTTTTTGTGCTGTGAAATTCTGTACAGTTGGCATTCTCCTCTACTTTCAGATATGTGTATACCACTTCCAAAGATTTTAATGGTGACTGCTCAGGTGCAACTGTGGGGAATTTGAAGTTCTTGCTTTCAGGCTCTATTTTAATGGAAGTTAATGATTTATGCAAAGTTCCACCAAAATAATAGATTGAACTAATAAAGATGTCTGAAATCTTGTTTTAAATTAAGCTTGGTTTTGCTTTCATTATTGTTTCTGATAGAATATTTAGATTTTGAAGACCTTTGAGTGTTTTGCTAATAGAAACATAATATGAAACACACCTCTTATGGATTGAATTATACTGGCCATGTGAAAAAGTTGCTGATCATGTTCTAGGAAAGAGTACAGGTATAACCTAATTATCTATGGGTTTTTCGTGGTTTTATCTCAACATGATGAGAAGAGCCCTTTCAGTTAAAGGAAAAAACATCCTTTAACATTAGCCTCCCTATTGCAGTAGACTGACAATCAATCAGTCTCTCTCCAGGCGCTTAGAAAGGCTTCACTCCAAGGCAAGCGACCCCTCCCTTTCACATGAGCATGTGAAAGAATGCAAAGTGGAAGTGATTATCAACTCCTCTTTGCATTCTTTTCCTCCTGGTGAAGGGAGGGGATGTTGCCTAGGAGTGAAGCCTTTCTAAGCACCTGGGGAGAGATTGTCTGCCTGCTACTCACAATTACAATGGTAAAAGCAAGGCTATTTTTAAATTGCTGAGCAAAGGGACATTGTTTTTTAAATGAATTTCGTTTAACATGAGTTTTGGCATCCACAGTGGTTCTGGGAACGAAACCCTCGCAGATTCCGAGCTCAACCTGTTTTGTGATGGGGCACTGAGCAGAAAATTGTGTTTTGTGGGGGAAATATACAAAAATATAAAGCTGATTTATATATCAATATCCAGTGATGTCTTGCTCTGTAAATGATCCATTGCCGAATGACTTTGAATGGAGTTTTCATCAGTCAACATTAAGACAATACTCTTTTTAAAAGGCTTACTGAAAAGAACAAGTTCAAGGCCTTGTGGGAAGGATTGTTCCTCTTTTCTTTGGGCTGTACCAGTGCTGGTAATAGTAGATAGAGGTCATGGGACAAAGTCCAGTGCTGGGCCACTCAGTATACCCCTGCACAGAACGTTCAGTGAATGCAGTGAACATTCACTGAATGCACAGAGGACACCAGTAATATTTGATTAGGACTTCAGTGCTCTTATTAGTTATTAGATGAAAAATGGGATAATGTAAGTGGATTTGGGGTACAGTCAAGTCTAATATTCTTGCATAGGAATGAGCAAGACCTGTCCCAGTTGAGGACTTTCAGTGTTTATATGTTGTTGTTTAACATCAGATTGCTTTTAAATTCTGATTTCTGCAGTCAATGGTAGATGAAAATTGGCCATTAAATGTCTCAGAAGCCCCAAAGTAGGCCACTACTCCATCAATCCCTGCATGCAGGGCTGATTTAAATCTGTCCAAGAATTTGTTTTGCTTCTCACCCTTCATTCTCATGCTTATTTTGTTCCTCCAGAATTTCATTTACGTATGCAAGTATTATAGTACAAGTCCTCACAATGCATTCTAGGTAAAGCAATAACATACAGTCGTTCTTTTTCCAACATTGTCAGTGGGGGAATTGAAAAGATAAACAGCCAAATCCAGGGAATTAAGTGGGAGTGGTATAGAAGTGGAATAGATGAGACAAATTCAGGCTGCAATTGCACCTATCGGTTTACATTATGTAAGACTCCTCTCTATATTAACTCTTGAATCAATAATATTGTTTGTGTTCTGGAAAGCATTCTATTTGAATTGATGGACAGGCCTTTGTAGTTAACTCACTCTTGGTTCTTGTTTGTGCTTCTTGGAAAAAGTGCTAGGACATAATGGGTGTCTGTGGAAGTGTTGTGTATATGTCTGACCTGGAAAGGATCTGTGGCTAGAAATCAGCAAGTTTCTTTTCTCACGAATAGAGACAGCATTTCTTTCTGGAGCTTCTGAAATCTTTGAGAAAGCTGCATCTAATTCTGAAAACACACTTTTGTAACCAAAACCAAAATTCTGAATATTGTAGGTAAAGGTCATTTCATATCTCTTTGCTGCCTTTCCATGAGTAGTTAATAGTGTTTAAAGAGAGGAATAGAACATGAAGGTTTTTTTTTGTTTTTTTGTTTTGGTATAATACCAATGCCTCTCTGTTAAGATTAAAACATATCTACAGGCAACAGAATGATCTGTTCTGGAAATGTTTTGCCCTTAAGGTTAATAATGTGTATCACATTTTGGATATGACTAATTCTAAGTTATTTTGACAAGAGACTGTTATGAGGATAAAGCATCACTGGATATAATTTGCCTATAAACTACAAAGCAGTATTACTTGACTACCTTAAGACAGTGTTTCTAAAACTGTGGGTCGCAAGCCAATTTCAGGTGGTTCCCGATTCATTTAAATATTTTATTTTTAATGTATTGGACTTGATGCTCCCATGGATGCGACTACATTTGGGGAAATGTTACAGACCTGTACTTTTAACAAGCTACGATGTATATTCTTTAACAATGATAGTAAATGGAGCTTACTGCTGTGTAAGTGTGAGTAGGATTGCAGCCTAGGATTCCTAAAAATTTTCCTGCTTGATGATGTCACTTCCGGTCATGACATCACTTCTGGTGGGCCCTGAAAGATTCTCATTCTAAAAAGTTGGTCCCAGTGCTAAATGTGTGAGAACCACTGCCTTAAGAAATAGTGACGTGTGTAGTTATCTTAGGAAAGATTTGCAGTAACTCTTTTGGGAATTTCAGTCTCCTGTCGTCAGGGACTGGTATTAGTGGATTTGAACCAAGGGTAGCCCAGTCTTGAGCTGCCTGGTGCATGGAGCTGCTGCTGCATCCTATAGGTGTTCAGGCAGTTACCAGCGGCTCCCAACAAGTCCTGCTGGTCCCACCCCCTCCCGCCACACCTTCCCCCTGCCCCAGAAAGTCTCCCCCATGCCCCCACTCATGTCTCTGCTGCATGGCGCTCTGGGCAAGCACCAGGTGGCAGTCTGCTGCCCTCTGACTGGTGTTGGTCTAGTGTGGGCTCGCTCTTCTTGAATTGTGGATGGAATGAGAGTGGCTTCAAATGAACAAACATAACAAGGCAGGCAGACCAAGTGAGGAACGAAAGACACAAGGAATATATTACCAGGAGATCTTTTGTGGGGTGAACTCATCAAGGGACCTTTGTTTTTTTGTTTTTTTTACGAGTGATTGACCTTGATGGATGCTGCCTTGTCTTTTGCACTGTTTGAGTTGTAGTAGCTAGCTCATGATGTTGGTCTCCTTGATTGAGTTTAGTCATGGGGTTGGTGAAAACAGCTAGGGTTGGGGACTCTTGTTAACAACTTGTTTTCCTAGGTCAGGGAGTTCTTAAAAGATGGCTTTTGTCATAAGATCAAACTTGCTGCGCGGGCAAGGTGTGGTAACGTATTAGAATTTTGGAGCAGGCAAAACTCCATTTGAGCCAGCCTGAAAGGAGAGAGGGGATGATAGCTCTGATCATTAAAGTATGGCCTTCCTCTTGGGCTCTGGCTGTGAGGCCTCTTGGCTAGAATGTCACCTGGGCCATGCAGTGCTCTCTTATAAGACACCCAGAACCCCGTATGCACATGTTCATGTCTTGAAATAATGACTAACCAGGCAATACTTGCTAGATAAGCTTCTTGAAAAATGAATGTTACTGTTAGTTTTTTCACTGGGATGAAAATTTTAATGATAATATTGAAAAACATAGTTTATTTCACATTTTCTGATGTTCATATAATTTTTGTAGGAGTGCAATCTGGTGTCTTCGCTGGGAAGTGTGAGCGTAAATAGAATGCTAGATACAGGGAGGTGGCAGTGAGATGCAAATATCTTGTGGTCTTGTGTGTGCTCCCTGAGGCATCTGGTGGGCTGCTGTGAGATAAAGGAAGCTGGACTAGATGGACCTGGTCCTGATCCAGCAGGGCCCTTCTTATGATGTTATACACACTTACCCATTGAACCCAATGGGATTTACTGCTGAGTAGACATGCATAGACAAGTATGCAATATTTATGATTATAATAATAAATACTGTTTTTAAGAATGAAGGAAAAAATAGTAATTTGAGGAACAGAAGTAAATGCAATTGACTCCTCTGCATTGTTCTTGAGTTACTGTGCGTATATGATTGGATTAGCCTGGATGCAGCATGTGTTCAGGAAAATCTATTATTGTCTTCTGATAACAGAAGGCAATTTAAGTGCATTAGGTAACACTGTTCTAGACCTTGGCATCATTGACCCTTTGAGCATGAAAGTACTGTTGATATAAACTGACTTATATGGCTTCATCTAACAAGTTTTAAATATGAGATTTTGCTATTTGTTCTGTAATGCTTATTCTGCGTTTCTCCTGAAAGAATAAAAACATTTTGTTTAAGTTGGACACAATATATTATGCAGGACAATCAAGTACTGATGTTTTATTGATAAAAGGTGGCTTTCTAGTGAAGTAAACTTTTGTGAGTAAAGTAAAAAACAAAGAGGAAAATCCAAATTGATGCTATAAGTTCTTGAAATATTGTCCCAGTTGTGTCAAATGGCTAACGTTTCCCAATGCTATCTATTTTTTTCCCCTCCCTAGGATGCTTTTCTGTTCACTTCATTTAGCTCTTATTCTAAGAGCATATTACTTTGTCTGAAATTATCCTCTGCTAAATGGGCAAGAGACACTTTTTCAGGTGGTGCTCCTCCTATGTTTAGCAGGGGGAGACTATCCCTCTTTACCCCAGCACAGTATGTTTTCTAGTGGCTGTTTCCTGGGGTTCTTCTGCATCTTTTTAGATCGTGAGCTCTTTTGGGACAGGGAGCCATTTACTTATTTGACTTTGTCTGTAAACTGCTTTGTGAACTTTTTGTTGAAAAGCGGTATATAAATACTGTTGATGATGAAATTCACTATATCTCCTGAAATCTGTGGGAGAAAGAAAAAAGTACAGCCAGTTTTTAGCAACAGCGTTGTGGCGTGGGATGGGGTTGTACCTATTTTGTCCTAAGAGTTGCTTTCTAAGTGTTCAATTTAGAATACAGAGTTCATGAGCCCGGATACCCACATCTTACTGCATATAAAACATTTATATCTCTGTTCCTACAAAGCTTTAGCTGGTACAAGCACAAAACCCTGACACAACTGTAAGAGTGATAAACCTGTTAACAACAATATTTAAATACCACTTTTCAACAAAAAGTTCACAAAGTGCTTTATAGGAAAAATCAAAATTATAATTCTTTCTGTGCTTTTGACTTAAAAAGAACATTGGGAGGGAAGAGGGGGCCATATTCATACTTATGGGTACACTGTAGTCTGTGAAATCTTATGCTGAAATAAATGTATTTGGCCCAAATCCTAACCAACTTTCCAGCACTGGCATAGCTGTGCCAATGGGGTATGTGCTGCATCCTGCAGTAGTCATGGAGGCCCACTTAAGTTAAAGGGACTGTTTGTTCCCTTACCTCAGAGCTTTGTTGCCCTTACCTTGCTGCTGGAAAGTTGGTTAGGACTGCACCCTTTGTCTTTAAGGTGCTACAGGACTTGCAGTACAACTACCCTTCTCAAAATATTTAGATTCCGTTCACTCAGTGTTCTTCAGTCAGTGGCTTACCTAAAGCTCAGTCTTCAGCATGTAGCACTGAATGCCCACCATAGACATTCAGAGTCCAGACAGCCACAAATTTCAGTTCTTGATATGTCATATCTGCCCCATGCTTCTCTTCCAGTTCCTTTTGTTGCACAATCACTGTAAGGCTAGGATGAAGTGATTTTTATCTGTAGAAATTGGATTGTTTAACTACACGTAGATACTTGTCTTTTAGTCAGTCTAGTAGATAAGTCGAGGGCAAGCCTTGAGGGGAAATTGCTATCACCCATGGATAAGCTTAGGGACGGTCATTCACGCCCCTCAAATGACTTGCCAGTAATTGTTACCTAAGAATGCTACTGCCTAATTTATTGAAGAGTACTAAAAAAGTGGAATCATGAGGTGTACTTTCATTCATTAACTTTATTATTTTTTGTCTTCATTTAGCATATAACTCCAAGAGATGTTTATTAAAATTTGTACAAGTCGGACCCTAAGGGAGCTTCACACCTGCTTCGTTCCTTCCCCTTGCCTGCCTGCTTGTCTGCCCTACTCCCTCCTGCAACCCACTGGATGAGCAGGTCCCTTGTAGCAGGATCATTTGCCTGCCTCTGTGCTGCAGTGCCAGGGTGATGGGCACCATTCTTTTTGCTGACTTGCATCAGGGGTTGCAGAGGCACAGCGCAGGTGGCCTGTTCAGTACCTGTGCTGGTGGTCGAGCTTTCAGCAGGCCTTGCACTATGCCAAGCCTTGTGCCACGCCAGCCGGCTTTTGTCTTGTTCACTCCCACTCAGAGGCATTTAGCAGTGGGTAAGTCAACCCAAGTTTTCAGGGTCAATTTTAAGACTTAAATTTTTAGACTTATATGCAAGTGTATACAGTAGTTATTCCAGTTTGAAATTCAAAATGATTTGTAATCCAGTCCTATGCATCAGTAGGCAGACAAGCTTTATTTTGTATAGGTCTGAAAAATGCATAGGATTGTAGGTACTAGACAATTATATAAGATACTGCCTAAAGTAAAATGTGAATTAGAACTACTAAAATAAAAATCTAGAGGATTTATTGCAGTTTTTAATTTTATAGGTAGTCTTATTTGCTTGCTAATTGGGCTGAGTGGCACCTTTCAAAGTGGTGTCCTCTTATATTTAGCAGGAGAGAGCAACTGTTGCTCCATTGTCTGTTTACTGAGGTGTCTTCTGTATTTTTGTTTTTTTTAGATAGTGAGCCCTTTGGAGACAGGGAACCATTTATTTTACTATGTAAACTACTTTGTGAACTACTCCTTTTGGAAAGCAGTATATAAATATTCTTAATAATAATTTGTAGTTGTTAAAGTAACTTTAGAATTCTAAACCTGCCTTTTAAACAGTTGGCATCTATTTACTACTCTGCATTTGAAGATATGATGTATATGCTGTATTTTTCTTTAATGGCATTAATAAACATGCTTAACAGAGCAGATAATTGAGGGTGAGTTGAGGTGGAGAGAGATATTAGAAAGAAGGCATCAAGCATTTTCGGTGTGTTGTCCTCCATGATTGGCTTGCTTTCCCAGTGGAGCTACAGATTGACAGTTCCCTTTATCTTCTCCTTAATAGTTTTAGAACTGCTTTATTGTGTGTGCTCGCTCTCTGTGAATGTAGTAAAAGCAAGTGAAGAGTTCCATGCTTAAGTCAAAGTGATAATATAATTAGTTTATAGATGTTTCTTTGAACAGTATCCAAATATTGTGTTGGAAGTAGTTGACTCGTTTACTGCACTCATGGGGGCAAATACTGTGCACGGTGCTTAAAATTAATAAGTCTTTGAAAAATGCACAGTTTCAGGTATCCACAGCCCATATCCACATTTCAGGTATCTACAGGGGGTTCTGGAACGGAACCCCAGTGGATAATGGGGTTGGACCTGTAATCTGTTCTGCAGACACCATTATATAGGTGTGCCTTGGTATCCGCGGAGGTTCTGTTCCAGAACTGATACTTGAAACTGTGGATACGGGCAAATGCCCTGCAGTCCGGAGGCCGCCCCCCCCAAAGGAGGCGTGTGCTGGGGGGGCCCAGACCCAATCTGTGTATTAGTGAATCTGTATATACGGGATCCACAGATTTGGGGGTCCCCTTGTATTGTGAAAATATTGAAATGTGAACTTCAACCATTTGGACTTGTGCCAGCTCTATACAGTAACTGTGGCAGGTCTGAGTAGACCCAGTGAAGCAGCGAGGGTTTACCCTGGGACAAGGGAACGAATGTTCCCTTACTTCAGTGAAGCTTTTGTGACCTGAAACTCCTCTGTGGGATACAGTGTGCACCCCTTTAGCACAGCTGCATCGCTATGTGGAAGTTAGGTAGGATTGGGCTGCATGTGTGATTTCTAGCTTGGCTCCAAATATTGATTTAAAAAAAATACTTCTCTCTAGGGAATACTGAGTTTACTGTCAATTTTTTAATTACCTCATTAAGATTTTCTTACATTTTAAAATATTATATGACCTCTACATATTTATTTGCTACTTGTCCAGTTTGATTAACTACATGAATGTAGTCACATCTGTCAGTTTTGTTTAGCCAGTTATTTAGGAGTCAGACATAAATAGTGTGATTGCAATGAGAGAACTTGAATCTCACTTGATTAGAATGGTGCAGATTCATGGGAGAGCCCTTTAGTTTGCTTGTGTGTTTGTAAAGATCATGTCACGATGACCCAGTTTGCAGTGGATGTTGTGAAGAAGCTCTTCTAATTTTTGCTGTTTATTAGCTAGAATACTCCTGGATTTTTCTTATGTGTAGCCAAATTCTATCTACTCTTAAAAGAAGTCACACTTATTCTAATGGCAAAGTATGGAGAGCCAGTGTAAATCCTGCAGGATAGGCGTTTTTATGTTGGATACTTTTTCCTAATTCTGGAAGTCACCAATGAGCAGTGGCGTCACTAGGATTCGAGTCACCGGGTGCGGGAGTCCTGCGAGTCACCCCATGCAGTGGGTGGGGCAACGGCCCAGGTGGGCGTGGTGATGAACCATTGCCCCATCCCCACCGGTTTTTTGGCTTTACCTCTTTTTATAACAGATATTTCAGTGTGGTTTGTTTCATTGCATTCTGCATGAAATTACGCATTGATTGATATATAACATGATGGTCTTATTCCTCCAAATTCTGATTTTAGTGATTTTGAAAACTTGTAGTCTCTCTCACACACACACACCCCTTGTCAACTTACTAACAACTTATTGCAGCAGTTCTCAAACTTTTAGCACTGGGACCCACTTTTTAGAATGACAATCTGTCCAGGACCCATTGGAAGTGATGTCTTGGCCAGAAGTGTCATCATCAAGCAAATTAAAATAAATAATTATAAATAATTAAATTAAAATAAAATAATTAAGTAAGGGGGAGACAGTCCTGTTCCACCAAGTGAATCTACTCTGAAGTAAGTCCTATTGTGGTCAATGGGGCTTACTCTCAGGAAAGTGTGGGTAGGATTGCAGCCTGTGAGCCCAATCCTATGCATGTCTACTCTGAAGTAAGTCCCATAGTGGTCAATAGAGCTTACTCTGTAGTCTGCCTACAATAAGAACCCCCTAAAAAGAATCAGCGAAATTTCTAGCCCTCCCCAGTGCCCTGCTTAAAGTTCTTCTATTTCAGGCACATCAAGACAAAGACCCACCTGGCTTTGCAAGTGCAAAATAGAAAACATGCCCCTCACCAGTTCAAGCCACATTTATGTCCTTTTTAGTGGGGGGTGGGGGGGAAGGCTGCCTCTGGACATTTGTTGCACTCCAGCACCATTGGATTGGGACCATTCTGGTGTCCTCACATTCCCCCTGGCCTGACCACCAGCCAAGGCACGTCTGCCTACTCATGAGTAAACGTGACATGAGGTTGCTTCATGAGGCGCCTGAGGGGGGACATGATTGAGACATACAAAATTATGCAGGGGATGGACAGAGTGGCTAGAGAGATGTTCTTTACACTCTCACATAATACCAGAACCAGGGGACATCCACTAAAATTGAGTGTTGGGAGAGTTAGAACAGACGAAAGAAAATATTTCTTTACTCAGCGTGTGGTTGGTCTGTGGAACTCCTTGCCACGGGATGTGGTGCTGGCGTCTGGCCTGGACGCCTTTAAAAGGGGATTGGACAAGTTTCTGGAGGAAAAATCCATTACGGGTTACAAGCCATGATGTGCATGTGCAACCTCCTGATTTTAGAAATGGGCTGTGTCAGAA
This sequence comes from Tiliqua scincoides, assembly GCF_035046505.1. Lineage (NCBI taxonomy): Eukaryota > Metazoa > Chordata > Lepidosauria > Squamata > Scincidae > Tiliqua > Tiliqua scincoides. Next base: position 57,714,150 of record NC_089824.1, on the reverse strand, counting down.
TGCCAGATGCAAGGGAGGGCACCAGAATGAGGTCTCTTGTTATCTGCTGTGCTCCCTGGGACATTTGGTGGGCTGCTGTGAGATACAGGAAGCTGGACTAGATGGGCCTATGGCCTGATTCAGTGGGGCTGTTCTTATGTTCACTTTCCATAGGGCTCCATAGATTCGCAGCTGGGAGGGGGGACCTCCTTCTCTGTGTTTTTGGGGGCTGGATTCATTGGATCTGGACCATTGTGGTGTCGTTGGATTCCTCTCAGCCTGCCCTTTCCGACAGAGTATGGCAAGTACGCCTACCCACGAGTAAACGTGTGATATAGCTCACTTTCACTTTCCATAGGACTCCATGCATTTTTTCCTTCCAGTTTTTTGGCCGTAACTTTGGAATGAAAGGAGTGATTTCAATTCTGTTTTTGCATTGCACTCCGCTGGGAATTCTGCATCGAACGGTGTATGGCATGATGGGGTAGCTCCTAACGCCACAAAGTTAGCGCGTCCTCCCCCCAGGGCAAGTCACCCCCCCCGGCGCGTCACCGGGTGCGGCCCGCGCCCCTCTAGCGATGCCAGTTCCAATGAGTATAAAATCCAGAAACACTGCAAACATGGCACTCATTTGGGAAAAGGTTGCTGAAACCAGTGCTGTCCCTATTACAAGCATTCGAATACAGTTGGCAGATTGTCAGCTAACTCTAATATTCTGCATGGATGGCTTGTTAGAATTATGACAGTGTAATTGCAAAACAGGTTTCAGCTCAGGCATACAGCTGTGACTGCAACAACCTACACTGCATTGCACTGACATGTGTGGATGTGAAGATACTAATAATAGCAGTTTCAACAGCCTGCTTGAGTTGAGTAATTTGAGATTCTTGTGCAGCATCAAAAAAAATATATAAAGAACAGCTGTGGTTTGGGATTGTGAACTGATCTTTTGTGCCTTTGAACTGAAATTTGCATTCTGAATAAAGTACATATTTCTTAAAAGTAAAATTAATAGTTTTCTTGCGTCTTTGTCCATTTGCATGGGAAAATAACGTGGAAGTTGCATAAAATGGAAGTTGCATGACAAATCTATTTAATAGTTGGATAGCAACTCAGGTTCAACTCTTCATGGTCTAAAGCCTGAAGAAACTAAAATTGATCCGATGTATAAAATAATAGGCAACTGCCTTCTAACTAATTTTCCTTTACAGTCTGACCAGCTGTGTTCTCACACAAGTGTGTAGTTCTTAGATTTTTTAGTAAGAGCAGCAAAGTCTTCCAAAGTTTTGGGGACTTCACTTATCATGTTTGGTGCAATGATCACCATTGGTGGGTGCATTAAAAAAAACAAAAAACTTCCCAGCCAAAATCATTTTTCAAGTTATCTCTGTCAGAAGTAGCAGAGTGGGTGACTGCTGCCATTTCCAGCATGCTCCATGCATTTCCTTCCCCATTATGCTCCATAGTAATGCTGACTGGGGCATTATGGTGAAGAAAAGTGGGAAGCAATAGCCAGCAACTGTGAAAGGAACTCTCCTACCACTGTTCTGGAGCTGCCACCAAAACATTACTTGGGGGGGAGCAAAAGGAAATAAAACTGGTTAGCATTGTGCAAAAAAATGTCAAGTGCCGAAGCCCCAAAACCTTTTGAAGAGTTTGCTGCTCTTCTAAAAAGTTTCCAAAATGGTTGTTCTGCTTTAGCAGCCTGCAAAGCAGACCATGAAAGTAGTGGTGGTGGGGAGTTTTGGACCAACCCTAGTATCTGTTTTGGAGTCTCAGATAAAGACAGTTCTTCATCCTGTAGTTGAATTTGCATTCCAGGTACTTTAAGAGTTGTGCTAGATACGATTTTATGTTTTTCTTTATCGTCCTATTAGTATTAATAATTTATATAAAACCTAGGAGTCTTATAGATGCTTTACAGTGAATTAAAAAAAAACAAAAAACTCTTGACTGCCAAGAAATGGTGAATTGCAGGAAATGGCTGAACATAAGAACATAAGAACAGCCCCACTGGATCAGGCCATAGGCCCATCTAGTCCAGCTTCCTGTATCTCACAGCGGCCCACCAAATGCCCCAGGGAGCACACCAGATAACAAGAGACCTCATCCTGGTGCCCTCCCTTGCACCTGGCATTCTGACATAACCCATTTCTAAAATCAGGAGGTTGCGCATACACATCATGGCTTGTACCCCATAATGGATTTTTCCTCCAGAAACTTGTCCAATCCCCTTTTAAAGGCGTCCAGGCCAGACGCCAGCACCACATCCTGTGGCAAGGAGTTCCACAGACCAACCACACGCTGAGTAAAGAAATATTTTCTTTTGTCTGTCCTAACCCGCCCAACACTCAATTTTAGTGGATGTCCCCTGGTTCTGGTATTATGTGAGAGTGTAAAGAGCATCTCCCTATCCACTCTGTCCATCCCCTGCATAATTTTGTATGTCTCAATCATGTCCCCCCTCAGGCGTTTCTTTTCTAGGCTGAAGAGGCCCAAATGCCGTAGCCTTTTCTCATAAGGAAGGTGCCCCAGCCCCGTAATCATCTTAGTCGCTCTCTTTTGCACCTTTTCCATTTCCACTATGTCTTTTTTGAGATGCGGCGACCAGAACTGGACACAATACTCCAGGTGTGGCCTTACCATAGATTTGTACAACGGCATTATAATATTAGCCGTTTTGTTCTCAATACCCTTCCTAATGATCCCAAGCATAGAATTGGCCTTCTTCACTGCTGCCGCACATTGGGTTGACACTTTCATCGACCTGTCCACCACCACCCCAAGATCTCTCTCCTGATCTGTCACAGACAGCTCAGAACCCATCAGCCTATATCTGAAGTTTTGATTTTTTGCCCCAATGTGCATGACTTTACACTTACTGACATTGAAGCGCATCTGCCATTTTGCTGCCCATTCTGCCAGTCTGGAGAGATCCTTCTGGAGCTCCTCACAATCACTTCTGGTCTTCACCACTCAGAAAAGTTTGGTGTCGTCTGCAAACTTAGCCACTTCACTGCTCAACCCTGTCTCCAGGTCATTTATGAAGAGGTTGAAAAGCACCGGTCCCAGGACAGATCCTTGGGGCACACCGCTTTTCACCTCTCTCCATTGTGAAAATTGCCCATTGACACCCACTCTCTGCTTCCTGGCCTCCAACCAGTTCTCAATCCACGAGAGGACCTGTCCTCTAATTCCCTGACTGTGGAGTTTTTTCAGTAGCCTTTGGTGAGGGACCGTGTAAAACGCCTTCTAAAGGCCAGATATATAATGTCCACGGGTTCTCCAACATCCACATGCCTATTGACCTTTGCAAAGAATTCTATAAGGTTCGTGAGGCAAGACTTACCCTTACAGAAGCCATGCTGACTCTCCCTCAGCAAGAGCTGTTCGTCTATGTGTTTTGAGATCCTATCTTTGATGAGGCATTCCACCATCTAATTAATGTAATTAATTTAATTACATCCAGCATGTAATTAAAAACTGTGTGATTTCAAAATAGGAAACATCTTAGATATTTCACATCAGTCAGACATTTAATAGCAAGCAGGACTATAGGAGGAGCAATAGAGGGCAGACACAAGGACATCTGAAAATGTATCTGTTCACATAACAGCCTCTTTGCAAGCATCATCTGTGCCACTCGGTATGGTAAAAGTATCTTCCTTACTGATATCTATTCCTGGTAAATATACAGAACTTGCATGCTATGCACTCTGGGAGTTATGTTGGTAGGAAAATGCTGAGAATGATAGAGCTGCTTCATATGTGTTATAGACAGTGAGGAAGAATACGTGTTTTATGCACTCTCTCAGTCTACTTTTAGGTCATTATGAAGGAGGGGGGGTGTATGTTCTGTTCTTGGAAAATGTCCACATCTTTCTCCTTTAGAAAAGATCAAGAAGTATAAGTCATTCACAGTTCAATCTTATCCATTCTGCCCCCTGTCAATGTAAAGGCGCCAAAATGGCAAACACTGCATCCTGTGATGAAGGGCAGTTGCAGAGGTCTCCTCTAGGTAAGGGAACAATAGTTTCCTTGCTCTGGGATAAGGCTCTGTTGGATGGAGGGGTCTGTTCAGACCTGTGTCAGCTATTTTGCTGTTGCAAGTCTATGTTGATCTGTACCATAGGATCAGGTTTGAAAAGGAGCTTAGGATATAACCGGTGCTGCCAATCCCAGTCCTGATCCTCCTGGACCCCATCCACTCAGGCCCTATCTGTGCTGTTTTCCATGCTCTCCTTTTTTTTTCCTCCAGCACCCTACCAGGAGCTCAGGAATGCCTGTGTGTTGTACCCGTTTTCACTGTATCACCTATACCACCTTCCTAGTACATGTATACTCTATCTGAACATTTTAACAGCAAGTAAAATAAAAAAAACTTGATAACTTGAAATAAGCACATACCACCACTTTTGCCTCTTTCAGTTTTTTATTTACTGAAATTTGTGAAAAAATAACACCATTTTCAAACACCTTTACACATAAGTGAACTGAGGAATTCTTGTTTTGCTGTATGTGCAAGTAGATCTGACCATCTTTATCCTCTTCCTTGCATTGGCTGGGGTGGGCCTTATGAATTGGATGATTATTGGTAAAACTAGCAGCAGCTCCCATGATTTGCAGCGACAACTTTCCAGTTGCTAAATGTGCTATAAGTAGAGCCATCTATCTAGTTAACAGAGAGAAGACACAGTTAAGAGGTTGTCTGGCTTTGTGACTTAGGAAATAGATGTGGTCCTGATTCTTCCCTGGAAGAGAGAGGCCTAGAGGAGGGACCTAAGCCTGTCATCCATTACATTGTAAGCACTAGAATTCCTATATAGGAATCTGACCATGATTGTTCATCTCACACCGTTATTTATCAAGGCTGATGTGTACCTCAGATTGTTAGAAATGATTGTGCATAGAAGGAAATGTCTTGTTTGAACTAAACATAAGAGAACCTGAACTTACCCCCCTCCCAAAAAGCACACAGTACAAAAGCTTTGGTAAAAGGGCAACTTTATTGAATTACAAAACTATTAAAGGCTGCAGCAGGGATTAAACTCACCCCCCCCCAACCTGTGGGCCCCTGATGTTGGGGAAATGCAAGTATCACTGTATAATAAAGGTCATAGCCACCTGATTCTAAGCCAGGCTTGGGCAAAGCCCAAGGTAGCTTATCACAATCAACTCTGAAGGGTTGCGGCAACAGGGCAGCAGCAATTCCTTTCAGGTAAACCTTAAGGGGATTTTACCTTATCCAGCCAAAGGGACTGCCTGCCAGCCTCATTGACCCAGTAGGAACTGTATATGAGCTGTCCTGGCAATTTCCTTGACTTTGCTAACCTCAGCATGGACACCATAGGAATACATGCTACCTATCTGGCTCACATGATACCTGCCAAAGTAACCAGAAACAACATTATTAAACCTGAAAGGGGAAAAACCCTGTGCCAACAATAGGCAGCCTGGTGTAGGTAAAAAACTGCTAGCTCTGTGCCAGTCTGGCAGGCAGTAACCACAAGCACAAGTGGTTACTTGTGGACACAAGCAACCAGCTAGTCTTAGATTGTGCTGTGGATTGGGGGGGGGGGGGCCAACAGGGAACTACGCTACGAGGTGAGTCCCATAAGCAGCATGCAGCTTGCCCTTCTCCCAGGAGGCCCAGCAGCTATTCAGTGGCTGTTCTTTTTGTGCCTCTGCCCCTTGGGCAGGAATGGGGCATAGTAAAGGCAGCAATGCTCCCATGGGGTGAGCCACCAAATTATTTGATAAATTTCACAATCCTTTCTCACTGATCAATATAACAATTTCTTTCATTTGTCTGTTTTGTCCTTCTAAGCTTGACATATTCAGTACCAGAACTGTTTGTCTTCATTTCCCCTGTTTTCTAGCTCTTTGTCTAGTCAGACCTTACAAAGGGGGACTTGTAATGTTTCTACTTTGAAACCAAGGTGTTCTCAATTTGTATGCATATGTAACAGAAAATGAAGTGCTTTGTTTATAGAGAAGATCCTTTCTACAACTGAATCTATGTAGTCAGTTATTTGGCCTGATTTTTATTGGTCTCCTGTTCTTTGTCTGTCACTTGGCTTCAGTTCTCTTTCCCAGAACCAGCAAAGTAGATTATTTATTTGACTGTTGCAACTTTCTCGGAACCTCTTCAAAGTGAACACTTCCTTCCCTGCAAAACTGCATGATAGTGATGTCTTTCCAGAAAGATATATACTCGTACTGGTATAAGTGTACAAATGATTAATTTAAAGTCTTACAAACCTAGATACCTTTAAAAAGATCAAACACTCTGAAATACAGTGCCAGGGCCTCTGAGAGGAATTTTATTCGGTTACAAAGTTTCTTTTGGGCCCCTCCCGAAAGGAGAGGAAAACAGGGTGTGGGAGGTTGGCAATATGGGTGGGCAGAATGGGGGCAAAACAGGGCACGGGGAGGGTGGGAGCAACCAGAATAGTATTTGGAGTCTGGGTCTTCCCAGTACCAGGCTTCCCAGTGCAGAGCCCAGGTCTACCTGCACTTGTGGCATCTGCAGCTCAATACAGTAATATGGAAAACCAAACACACTCTTAAGTTTCTCTTAATATCAGAAAATTAGCATAATCATATTTAGGCTCATACTAGAATGGAACGTGTCTTCTGTGTACCAAAATTTTCTTCTTTAGCAGCTGCGTTCCTGAGCTCCTGTACACTCTTTCATTGTAAGCACATCCACAAGCCAAAGAGCTATTGTAGCAGGACAGTTTCCTTCCTGATTTGATGCTGTGTTAAGGAGTGTCATGTATGCATTCCTGGCCCTTGTGTGTGCTTTGCATCTGCTTTTAGTGAAAGTTCCAAACCTCAGGGAGTTCTGTGCAGGGCTGCTCAGTGCTCTCCGCACCTTCTGTAGCCTGCTGCAGCCCCGAAAGTAAGTGCAAAGCACACACCCTCCGCCTCCCTTAGCGACCCGACCCTAGGGATCACGCTGCTGCCTCCCTCCCCTTTCCCTGCCCCTTAAAGGGATAGGGGAAGTGTTACACAAACTAGTGGGTCTAGATGGTACTGGAGAAAGGCCTCTAGTGGTGCCAGATCCATGGATTTAATCATCTGTGAATGCCAAACAGCCTCTCCCCAGCCTCCAAACCCGACTGGAGCTGTGCTCTGGTTGTGTCTGCTTTTCTGAAGCCTGCAGAGGCCATGTTTACAATCTCCTGTTGCCTCTGCGGGCTTCAGAATGGTTGTTTCGACCAAAGAAACCTACTTCCTATTTTACAATAAAACCAGAAATGATGTTTTTATGCCTTTATAAGGCATGCAAACGTCACTTCTGGTTTCATTGTAAAACAGGAAGTAGCATTTTTTGGGGGTGCCAAAATGGCCATGCTGAAACCCGCAGAGGTAGCGGGCAGTCACACGCTATCCCTGTGGGCCTCAGAAGATCCTCCAGACCTGACTGGAACTCAGCTCTGGTCAGGTTTGGAGGGTGGGGAGGCCCCAAAAACCATGGGTTTAAATACCTGCCGTTTTCCTTATCTGCGGGGGGGGGGGGGGGAGGCGTTTCCAGGAACAGAACCATCATGGATAATGTGGGACCACTGTATTTATTAAAACTGGAGGAAACACTTTTGCTATTCTCTAATGAATTCACTCCTCTATCGCCCAAGACCACAAGCTTTAAAGAGATTGCACCTGCCCTGCCCCCACACTTATACAGGTACCATAAAGGCTCAGTCTTTTTTCTCATTTTCTCACAGAAGGAAGGAAATGGTTATAAAGAAAATGCATAACTGGACCCTTCCATTGCTGGTTCACTATTTCCACATACAGTACTTAATTTTCCAATGATGGCAGTACTAGAACCTGTTTTCACAATTGGCGTTCATCCCACAGACATAAATACAGGGTATCTAAGAATGTGGAAGGAGCCTTTCCCACTTGTTAAATATAACCAGTCTTCAGTAAAAAATACTCTGCAATAAGTTGCATACAAAGGACATTTTTTCATATGTTATCAGCACAGGCACACACCTTTGCAGGCATTAGTACTGAACTAGCAGAAAAGAAACCCTGGGCTCATATTGATAAATTGCTTCCCATTCCCAGGTCTCTTTGATTAGGCATGGAAAGGATATGAGGGTAATACCATTTGCAGAACAAAGCAGAAGGCTTCTACGTCTTGTGATGTTGGCACTATAGATTCCATCAGCTTTTAAATATGCAGGGCAAGAGGGTGATTATTTGGCACTGGCAGCCAGTTAGAATGGAATTGGAATACTGCAAAGCAGGTTGGTTTATAACTAAATGTATCCTTTTTGCCCATGATGGTACACTTGAATGATAAAATAAGCTTAAAATTATACATAAAGGCCACAATCCTAACCACACTTTCCTGAGAGTAAGCCCCACTGAACAAAATAGGAGTAGACCTGGTAGGATTGTGCCTAAATTCATTTAAAATCCTGTTTAATATTTTAAATTAGTGTATAATGTTTTTACACCATTTTAGAAATAGTATACAATCCATTGCTTACTTGCTGAATGTTTAGACCTTTTGTAGTTGAATTGATCACAAATTGAACCATGAAGCGATCACAGGTTGAAGCATGATCACACATTGGTTTGGTAAAATTATCATTTTTTATCATTATATTTGCATTTTACAAATTGTTTATCGAAGAAAAGAACAAAATGCTTGAAACATTCTTAATTTAACATTTGTACACCCTAATCCTTTTACTTACCAGGAGCACAATTTGCAGCTTGCCTGGTCCATGTCATTTTTGTTTGAAATGGATGTGGTACAGTTGGGTTCGAACCTGCTCTGCTGTTGCTCATCTCAAGTGGAAGTGCATTGACCAGGCAGGCTGCTGGTCATATTCCTTGTAAATAAAGGGAAGGGGGCAGACTCCAAATTGCCTGTCCCTGCGTACCAGTAGGTGGGGAAGTCAGTGGCATACCTAGGGGGGGCCACTGTTGCAAGTGCTCCTGAGTGGCACAGCTTGGAGGGGGTGCCACCATCCCACAGCTGTGCCGCCGCAAGGGCCACGCAAACCTGTTGCCTTCCCATTCTGAGGACCAGAGAGGCTGTTCGTGGCCTCCCTGATCCTCAATAGGCCTTCTAAGGTCTCCAGAGGGCCTTAAAATATCACTTCTGGTTTTTTGTGGAAATAGAAGTGACCTTTTAAGGCTTTTAGAAGGCCAGGAAGGGGGGGGGTGTCATTTTCAGGCTTGCCCCAGACGGTACAGTGGCAGGATTGCCACTGAAAGCAGTGATCTGGAGTGCAGTAGTCTCCCACTCCCCTTCTTGCAGGTTTGGAATAAGAATGGAGATATAAAGCTCACTGTTCTCCTTCCTTGCATGGGTTTTAAAGTTTAAAGGGAATGTATCCCTTTAAACTTTAAATGCCATGCCAGTATGGAGCAAGGGAAGGGGTAGTGAAGTGCTCCTTTCTCAAACAGCATATAAAGCAGCAATTTTCAACTTTTTTTCATCTCATGGCATACTGACAAGGCCACTAAAATTGTCAAGGCACACCATCAGGTTTTTTAGAATTGACAAGGCACACCATGCTGCCAGTGGGGGGCTCACATTCCCATTGGCCCTACTAATAAATGACTTTCCCCCAAATTCCAGTGGCACACCTGTGAACCACTCGCGGCACACCAGTGTGCCACGGCACAGCAGTTGAAAATGGCTGATATAAAGTTTCAAAGGTTGTGCTTCCTTAAACTTTAAACCCTATATGAGAGGGATGATTCAGTTCCCCTAATTCCAATGGGGAAGGAGTTGATTCCATTTCCACCTCAATAAAGGCAAGTCACTTGCATTTAGTGACTGATGCTGCATGCTGTGTGCCAACATTTTCCTGTGTGTCACCTTGGACATGCATGCCAGAGGTTCACCGCCTGTGGTCCAGCCAGTCCCACCATGTGATTCATTCAGCTGTGCTGTGTATGGTAAACCTGTAAAATAGAATCCATGATGCAGCATAACTGAATGAGCATATTTTAGGTCTGTAAACCAATTAATTTAAACCAATTAATTTGAGTTTTTTTTAGTGCGTTTTAAACTCTAGTTTCACATTTTGGTTCAGAGGGAACTGTAAAATTGTTTGTACCAGTGTAATGCTTATTTGAAGTACAGGATGAGTGGAATCATCTCCCTGAAGAGAGTGGAGTGAAGAGAAAATACATGTCACAGGGCAACCTTTCCCAAATCACTTGCCCATTATTAAGCAGTCACAAGCATTTCAAATGCCTTGACCATTAGTGTCAGGTTATAAGTTCCTGTTTTCATGCATTGGCTAAAGCAGATGTGATGGTTACAAAGATGCCTGTATTTCTTCCCCCTCTCCAAAAAAATCAGGACTAGTAGTTGAGGAGGGATTTAGATGAAGGAAAAAGTGCATGGGACAAAGAGTTAAATAATACTGCTGTGATAAATTGGAGATTTCCACCCTGCCCCCAAAGCTGCTGTCAGAGTAAAACATCCTAACAGTGTTTGAAGATCTGATCATTCTGGTTCTCTTGCATTGCATCTGTTTTAGCTTTAGGTTAAAGTCAGTGTATAAATACATCTTGAAATGAAAAGTAATAGGGATGAGTAATGGAGCACGAATTTAATTCTTAAACCCTTAGGGCTATATTCTCATTTGAATATGAGAAAGGGTTATCCTTAATGAGTCTAGAAAAGAAATTGAAAGGATTGCAAGCCTTCCCTATTACTTGCTATCTGATCAAACTGAAGACTGAGGGTGTATTTGTATTTAAAATGTTCAAAACAGGATTCATAAAAATACAAATTGATTTATGAAATTCTTTGTAGCTTGCTCTTACTAATATTATAACCAAGTGTTATTTCAGTTTCATTATTATAGAAATAGTAGAAACATTTTCCTTTATGGATTTTCCCAGTTTTCAAAGAAGAAAGCATTCTAAATATTTGGGTGTAGAAATTGGGTTTACAATTAAGAGGATTTTGAACTGGTGATAAAAGCAGTAGAGAGCTGTGGTGATTAAAAAATAAATAAATAAATAAATAAGCTGTTTACTTACAAATTCTTGATCCTTGTATTAATTTTCATTATTATCTTTGACTTTCTGTGTTACCAATCACATGGTTCTCACAGGCCCCAGTCCTATTCCCCCACCTCCAGCACTGATGCAGCTGCAACAAAAAATGTGCTCTGCATCCTGTGTGGGGGTGAGCAACCTAAAGGCAAATGGGAGGTAAGTAAAAATATTTATGTTGGATCTTAACCCTGGGGCTTCCTATGAGTCCCTATGAGCAGGGGTGGGGAGGTTTTAAAAAGAGAGAAGATCCAGCATGTACCATTGCTCCACCTTCTATTTCCTGCTGCATAGTTCCTCCCATGGAATTTCCTGATCTTCCCCTTCCCTGTCCATGATCTGCCTCAGCTGTTGACTTCCTGGTGCTGGGGGAACCAGGAAGGCTACTGCTGCGTGGCTGCTGCTGCTTGCTGTTTCTGGCAGCAGCCTGGCAACATGGTGCACAGCATTGCATTTTGCGACCTTGTAAGTTGGGTTGCAATGCCAGATGCAAGTTCTGGCAGTGCAACCCAATGATAGGGTTGGGCTGACAGTGGCTTAAAAGAAATTAAAAAGAATACAGAAAGGGCATAAAAGCAGCACTGCACTGGCACAGTGGCTACCATAAATGCCCGGTAGGATTGGATTGATGATGACATGAAACGCCCAATAGGATTAGATTGATGGTGACAGCTTACTGTTGAATGATTTAATATCTTCATCAGGATACTTAATGAGAGAGAATTATATCTCTAAAAGAAAAAGAAAAAAACCATTTAATATCCTTACTTTATTTACTTTATTACATATTATCTGGATCCTTTTCAATCTGGTTTCAGGCCGGGCTTTGGGACGGAAACTGCCTTGGTCGCCTTGGTGGATGACCTACACTGGGGACTGGACAGGGGGAGTGTGTCCCTGTTGGTCCTGCTGGACCTCTCGGCGGCTTTCGATACCATCGACCATGGTATCCTTCTGGGCCGATTGGCCGAGTTGGGAGTTGGAGGCACTGTTTTGTGGTGGTTCCACTCCTACTTGGAAGGTCGGTCCCAGATGGTGGTGCTGGGGGATGCCTGTTTGACACCCTGGCCCTTGAGGTGCGTGGTGCCGCAGGGTTCAATTCTGTTCCCCATGCTATTTAATATCTACATGAAACCGCTGGGAGAGGTCATCCGGGGGTTTGGAGTGGGGTGTCATCAATATGCTGATGACACCCAGCTTTATCTCTCCTTTCCTCCAGATTCCAGGGTGGCGGTTGAGGGCCTGGAGCGCTGTCTGGAAGCAGTGAGGATCTGGATGGGGGCTAACAAGCTGAAATTAAATCCGGATAAGACAGAGGCTCTCCTGGTTCGGAAATCCTCGATGCAGGTGCTGGACTATCGGCTTGCGCTGAATGGGGTTGCACTCCCTCTGAAGGAGCAGGTCCGCAGCTTGGGGGTCAACCTGGACTCGCAGCTGCTCCTGGATTCCCAGGTGGTGGCTGTGGCTAGGGGGGCCTTTGCTCAGCTTCGGCTGGTGCGCCAGCTGTGGCCGTACTTGGATCGTGCAGACCTGGCCATGGTGATCCATGCTACGGTGACATCGAGGTTAGATTACTGTAACACACTTTATGTGGGGCTGCCCCTGAAGACGGTTCGGAAACTGCAATTAGTGCAGAATGCGGCGGCCCGTGTGGTCACTGGAGCTAGGCGGTTTGACTCTGTCAGCCCGCTTCTCCGGGGGCTACATTGGCTGCCCATTCGTTTCCGGGCCCAATTCAAGGTGCTGGTTTTGACCTTTAAAGCCCTATACTGCTCTGGGCCAGGGTATCTTAGAGATCGCCTACTCCCGTACAATCCAGCTCGTCCTCTCAGGTCATCAGAGAAGGCCTTTTTACAAGTGCCGCCGCCTAAGGAGGTACGTGGGGCGGCGGCAAGAAACAGGGCCTTCTCAGTAGTGGCACCAACATTATGAAACTCCCTTCCCCTTGACTTGAGAATGGCTCCCTCTCTTGAGACTTTTCGGCGAGGCCTAAAGACCTTGCTGTTTAAACAAGCCTTCTGACTTCATGGCCTTTTAAACATCTTTATACATCTTTTAGTTGCTTTTTTACAGGCCTGATTCTTCCATGAACTGCTGTTTTATGCTCTTTTTTATTCTGACTTTTATCTGACTACTGTTTTTATGGTTTCTGTTAATGTGTTTTTAATATGTTTTTATCTGTTTATTAAATTATGTTTTAATCTGTTTTTAATATGTTGTAAGCCGCCCTGGGTCCCTTTAGGGAGAAGGGCGGGATAGAAATAAAGTTGTTTATTATTATTATTATTATTATTATTATTATTATTTATAAGTCCGTATGTCATAAGACGTATTTGTATTGACAGTAATGCCAATGGATATGGAAAAACAGTCTTGTATGCAGCCTTTTCATATTTGTGCGACTATGATGATAATGGACTCTTTATGTAAGCAATTCTTTCATATTAATGTCAGTTTAAAGGACATGAGATACCAATTTAAGTAATTTAACTCTCACCCCTTAGTTTTTATACATCTTTACTGGCCTAGGACATTTATTTGTTTTCCTTATTACTCTCTATAGCTAAACATGTGGGTGATTCATGCCATTTCTGAATATGTATTTAATTACCTGCAGTGTGAGTGATAATTGGGGGGGGGGGGGAGGACTGATGGCGTTCACTTGTCACAAAGGGAGATGTTAGCAGTCTCCAAAATAGAACACATAAATTCCTTGACATGGCATTATCAGCCAGGTTGGGCAAGGGTCTTAAAAGTAAGTCACAGTCAGACATCACTGAGCACTTCAGTGTGCTCATATGTGCTCATACAAGCTCATTGGTAGAGCACATGCTTTGACTGAAAAAGTTCTAGGTTCAATCCTGAGGTAGGGCAGAGAAAGATTCCTGTGAACTCTGGAAAGCCATTGCCAATCAGTAATGGTAATACTAAATTGGATCAGAGGTTTGATTCAGTATAGGTGGAGACTGTTTATCTGTGGATTTTACATTCCCTGGTCCCATGTTGGACCAGACTTGGCCCCACCTGAACCCTCTGAAGGTGACTGGAGCTGTCACCTCTGGAGGACTTTCTGAAGCCTGCAGAGGCTGTGGGTCTCAGAATGGCCCATAGGGCAAAAAAAAAAGGAAACTGGAAGTGATGTTTTTATGCCTTTTAAGGCATTTTGAGGCTTCCACAGGCCTCAGAATGCCTGAAAGGAATGAAACTCATTTCCTGAGTTTTCTTCTGGTTTCCCCCCCAGTTTCTTCCAGTTTTTTCAGCCTTATGGGCCATTCTGAAGCCCATAGAGGCTGCAGGTGGACGCACGTGGCCTCTGTAGGCTTCAGAAAGCCCTCCAGAGTTACAACTCCAGTTCCTTCAGAGGGCTTAAGGGGCCAAAAATTGCAAATTTGCTTATCCGCTGGGATACTGAGGCCCCATCTGTATAAGGTAATTCCCTTTGTTCTGGGCAGCCCAGTCCTGAAGCTGGTGGCTCTACCAGGTGCAGCTGCACCAAAATGGTTATATCTGCATCCAGTGGCACTGCCACTGGAGGCTGCCAGAAGTCTCCTCAGGGGAAGGGAACTTTTGTCCTCTTCCCCTGAGTAAGGGTGCAAGGGCCACATTAGGTCTCCTTCTGCTGCACCGGCTATTTTTCTGGTGCAGACTGGAGGAACCCTGTGTTGGGCTTTTCAGCCCAACACAGAACGTAGGATTTGGTGGAGCAGGGCTCTGCCAGTTGTGCCCCCTCCTGCCCTGATTCCTGCCCCACCTTCCTTCACCCCAGATCACCTCCCCTTCCACCCAGAAACTGCACTTTCATTTGACTGTACACCTTACCATGGGAGCTCTTCTGGCCTCTCCTTTCTGGGCCCAGTGCTGTCACTCCTTGCTCTGCAGGTGCAATAAACGTGCTTTACAGCACATATACTGCTCCCAGCGCCAGTAGTCGAGTTCAGTGCCAGCACTGAGAGGGCATAGGATTGGGCCCTAAAGCATATAAAAATATTTTGTGTGAATGACCTGCAAAGTCATATTATGTTCTTTCCACTTCCCTGAGGCTAAAATATGTTAGGTGAAATGTATTCTCTGGCCCAATCCTTGTTCCTTTTTTTAGCATTGGCGCTGAGTGTGTGCGCCTGAAATGGGGCGAAATCATGGTGGGAGGTAGGGTATTTTAATACTGTGCCTCTGCTGTGCTTACAATCCTGATTGTGCTCACCCCTTGTGCTGTTTTAATTAGGAAAAAAAATCAGTTGAAAGTCATTCCATCAAGCAATGAATAAAGCATAGTCAGAAGTCAAGGAGAAGTGTGTGCAAATGTACAACTTCTTCCCTTGACATCAGACTACAGGCTTAATATTCTATGAGAACTGTGCTGGAGTCTAGATGGCTAAAAATGAGACTGAGCTAACTTTGGAACAGTGGAGAGGTTATTGAAGCAGGAACTCAAGCTAAAATTATCTCTAAGCTATAATAGGTACAGAAAAAGAAAGAAAATGTTACAATATTCTGTAGGAGAATAGGAATAACAGCTGGCTTACTGCATTGTGCCCACATTCAGTATTTAAAAAAACACCATTACATATATGCTAGATTTATTTATAGTGTTCAGAAAGCTTTTTGATGCTAGCTGTATTCTACATTTCTTGAATTTTACAGTAAGTTCTTTTCAAAAGGCTGTTTTTGGTACTGTGACTTTATAGCTTACATTACACTTTTGGGGATATTGCATAAATCAAGTTTTCTGTTTTGAATTTATATATTTTATTTAGCATTATTTTAAGGAACTACATGTCCTAAAATATAACTAAAGAAATTGCAACACCTGGTTAAATATTAATGCATTATGTTAGGCACATAATACCAAAAATGT
Organism: Tiliqua scincoides; assembly: GCF_035046505.1. NCBI lineage: Eukaryota > Metazoa > Chordata > Lepidosauria > Squamata > Scincidae > Tiliqua > Tiliqua scincoides. Next base: position 57,698,270 of record NC_089824.1, on the reverse strand, counting down.
TAATGTGCAAGTCATTCTAATATACTTTATAATTCAGAAATGTTGTCCAGTAGCTCTTGAATGGAACCTGCTAGATTTTTACAACCTATTGGAAACGTTGGACCACTTGTCTAACAGCTACTCTGATTGGCACGCCATAGTATGGGGCCATGTTGTATTTCTTACACTAAGATGACAGTTTTGCTGATATGGACAAATGTTCTAGATCCTCCATCCTGTCCACTATTCAAATTATTTTATGTTGTGTGGGAGGGGGAGAGAGAGATTATTGGTAACTAGAAGTGTAAATCCTTGTGTATTCCACTTGGAGGGAAAAATTAGACGTTAGAGTGTTCAGCATCTTTCATATGCTTGGATCATTGTGTGAAGCTGACATTTTCCTCCTCAGTGTTGAGAAGAGGTTTTAAATCTTTTGTCAGCTTTACTTTAGCAGTGAAGAGGCTTGTCAAACTTCTGCAAGAATGGGGGGGGAAATTGTCGGATTCACTACTGAGATTTGCAGCCTTTTTGTGGAAACTAGATAATGCACAGAGAACTAACTTTCAAAGACTGACATTTTAATTGATTGATAAAGAATTGTGTAAGTGGAGCTGCAAAAGAATGCTTTTTGAGGGAATACTCACAAATGTCAATACCGTAGAAGTTCTAGTGAAGTTCCACAGTTGTCGGACCATGGGGTGGAACAACAGAAAACTTCATGGAAATAAAAGGGGCAGGTTTTGCACATCTTTGATTCTCATTGAACTCTCTAGTCCAGTGGCATTTTTAGAATGAAAATCTGTTGGAACCCACTAGAAGTGAAGTCATTAATCTGGAAGTGATATCATGGCGGGAAGTGACATCATCAAGAAGGAACATTTTTAACACCCCCATAAGACAGAATCAAATCAATAAATCAAGTTGTTAATAATAATAATAAATAATAATGGAATAGGTGGATATATACAAAATCCAGTCAAAAACAACATGACAGAGTGAAAATTGGATGATGATAATAATAACTGATATTTTTATATCGCCTTTCTGGCAATTGGATTACTCCTTTGGCTTTATTCAAAGCAGTTAACACAGGTAGGCTTTCTCTAAACACCCAAGGGAGTTCTTACAATCAGAAATAAGTTCTGTCTTTCAAGAAGTCTACAGTCCAGCTCGATCTCTCATGGTTTGGTGAAACGTTCTGTCCACATGCTGTCTCCTGCACTGACAGACGGCTCCTTTCCCTCTCACGGGAAGAACTAGAGCTGGCTCATTTTGGCTCCTACCCGAAAGGGCTTGGCTTGTCAGCTCTCAAGGTCTTTCTCCTCATGGAGGCTTTCAATGATCTTGAACTGGCGACCTTCAGATGTTAAATCTTCCGGCTTAACGGTGGCTCTACCCTCTAGACCAGGGGTGCTCAAACATTTTGGCAGGAGGGTCACATCATCCCTCTGGCACTGTGTCGGGGGCTGGGGAAAATTTGCATTTCAAATTTGAATAAATTTACATAAATGAATATCTTCGAGAAGGAGCTGAGTGAATGAATTTTGCTGGGCTTATTAATAATAACCATGAGAACTATAATACCAGCACGCAAAGAAAACACATGAGAACTATGAATTATTAATGTGAGTGTGGAGCTGTTGTCTTGAGCCACCAACATATCAATAAAGTCCAGGAACGGGATGGAAAAAATATCAGCCATTTCTCGGTCTCTCAGCACCCCCACCCCCCCACGCTAGTAAACTCAAGCATCACATGGAAACAACCCTATTTCTCCATCTCTCAGCACCCCCATGCCACCCCCATGACTCCTAAGTTGGTGTGCATTTCTTCCCATTCAAAAGCCCTGTATCTTCTCCCTTCTCTCCCCACCATCAGCTCAGCACTTCTGCGGGTTCAGCAAGATCTTTCCATTCAAAAGTCCCACTCCCACCCCTCTTTCTCCAGCATCAGCCACGTTTAAAGATCTTTCAGTTTAAAAGTCCTGCACCTTCTCCCCCTCAGTGCCCGCCCAACCCTGACACAAAGCACACTCACTGCAGCAGCATTCAGTCCTGCGCCTTTTCACCCTAATCCGACGCCTGACCTCAGCTGGGGCCTCCCCAACTCCTCCAATTTGATGGGTGGGGCTTCTGCAGAACTCCCGCAAAGCGGGGAAAGCTGTGCACAGCCTGCCTTGCCCTTGCTGCCGCTGCTGCAAAGAGCATTCGCATCAGGCCAGTGAGGGCTCCGACAGGTCTCCAGCAGGCCAAGTGCCCATTGGAGATGGGGGGCTCCCTGGGGGGCGGATTGGGGGTCCCCGCGGGCTGCAAATGGCCCGTGGGCCAGGGTTTGAGCAGCCCTGCTCTAGACCAGACTTCCTGCCCGCTAAGTTTACCATTTATGTTTAAAAAATTATTTAAAGAAGAACCCTCCTAACTCGCCTAAGAAGTTGCTGATCTGTTTAAAAAAATTCCCTTTGGATCCAGGGGCACGCCTGTACTTTGAAATTCAGAATAACATACTTGCACCAGACAGTTAAGATAATTATCTCTGAAGAAAAGCCAAGAAATGAAGCCAGTCACTTATTGATGCGCTTATTGCAGAAATGTTCATTCTTAAGAAAATTTATCTGCTATCCTCTAACAGTTGTTTGACTTTATTTTGCCTTTGAAAAAACAGCAGGCTGATTATTACAGATTTGGGAAATAATATCAGTGTATCCAGTACTGCTGAAAAGTGAAGCATAATGGAGGCTATATTTTGGTTACTGGTATACAGCAAGAATAATGCTGAAGTTAACATGACCAAATACTTCTGTAATTATTGCCTTGGCAGCTTTCTTAATGCATCTGCAATAGTTTACTTCTGAAGAGCCATTCTAGTTCCAGAGTGCGTTAGACCTATTCAGTGTTTAAAATTTGTTTTCACATAATGATTGTTGAAGTTGGTCTCTTACAATTTAGGTCAGTGAAGAATATGCATGCTTACTGAAGTAACAGCTTGCAGGCCCTCAAGGTAAGCTGATTTTGAAAGCAAGAAAATGCACAAGATAAAATTGTATAATGCTTTGTTCTTATCTTTTGGGCAAGGGAATAGATTGAGAGTATGCTGTGATCATCTTTCTTTAAATTATTTTTTTAAAAAGTCCAAGCATTTCATGTACAACATTTTAGTCAATAGAGACTATTGAGACAGGATAATGAGGATGCTTGGAATGCTACTGGGAAACAGATGCAAGGCAAACAGGAGATCTGTAACCCCAAGCAGGCAGCAAGAGCGTTTTCGTGCTAAAAGAGCTTTGGATTCAAGGAAAGAGATACAAGAAGAGCAGGATTAATCAGAAAGGAGTAAGAAGTACAGCCAAAAGTGAATCTGAATTACAATTGTGTCAGAATTGGAGGGAGTAATGAAGAAGACTGGAATAGTGGATAACCATTTTCATACTTAGTACATGAGTTGCACAAAGACTTTCATGATGTGGTGTACAAAACATTTTATGTGCTTGTAAGAGTGGCTTCTTAGAGGTTTGCACTGCAGTGGCATCCTGACTTAAAGAGGCAAACTACAATTGACATTCAAGAACAGCTTGCCTCTTTTACTGTTGGCACTGTTGATACTTCAAAAAAAAAAAAAGTCAAATCTTTGCCTTTAACCCTAGATGTAACATTCTACAAGGAGTATTGCCAGAAAGCATACTGTGCATGATGGGTGTACTGATACAGACCCTTGGTGTGTGTCACAAGCCTTCTGGGCTAGCTTTGTCATTAGGCAGAATGAGGCAGCTTGCCTCAGGCAATGTATTGTTGGGTGTTTTTTGGGGGGGGGGTAGCTTATATTGTAAGTGCAGTGGAGGTGAGCTGGAGATGTTGAAGTTCCAAATGAATTGAGCTACCTCTGAAGGTAGTTTTCTCATGCAGAATTGCTGTTTTTACAGGCAGGAACAGCAAAATCAGTCCAGAGAACATTCATATTCCTCTTTCTGACATAGTCTGTTCTGGTGGCTTTGGTGCTCTCGAGGTTCCTGCCCTGGAATCCCAAGACACTGATGCCAGTCTGCCCGGTAATTCTTCTGCTGCCACCAGTCCCTGATTACCAGGTCCTCATTCTGCAAAGCCTTGAAGGGAGTAGTGATGCTTCCCTTCTGGGTTCTCCACCCCTAAGTCTGGGTCACCCTCCAATAGCATGGTGCTGTGCCAGGACGTAATGCAGACTTAAGCAGAGTCAACACAGCTTCTTGTATGTAACTGAGGGTGCAATCCTGAAGGCACCCTTGGCCAGCGCAAGTCCCTTGTGTTAGCCAAAGAGTGTTGCAAAAGTGCTGTAAGGCACTTCTGTGATGTCCCAAGAGGAGGGAGGCCTAAGCCCAGTGGGCTGGTGCAAAAGGTAAGCCTGTGCTGGCTGAGTCAGGCCAGAGCGGAGATCTAACGGGGGTGGGGGAGGGCGTGAAGGAGGCATTTCAGGGCGTGCGGTAGGCAGACTTGTGGGTGGGCTGCAGATGAGCAGGGGTGGGGCCAGGATCCAGCACTTGTGCCTAATCCTAATCCTGGTCCCAGGCAACCTGGAGCAGCTCTGGGCTGTTTGGATTTGTGCCACCTCTTTAGGTGGCGCAGATCCAAGTAGCCCTATTGGGGCTGCTGGTGTGTTACCCAGGGTAAAGGGACTGCGTTCTCTCTGACCCGGACTGAGTCGCAACCAGCCTCAATCTTGCGTTGGATACAAGGCAGGTGAGCCAGTCTCCCTGTTCCAGCACAGGTTAGGATTGGGCTGTGAATTTATTTATAAGGGCAACTTTGGTGGTGGTATTTCTCCCAATTGGTTCAATAATGTGACTGAGCAGTGATACAGCTCAGTGATCTTAGTTCTGTAATTTAGCTCTTCTTTACGCTCTCTGGCTTCCTGTATCGTTTGGCTAGGAGCTTGTCTTTTATATACCCTTTCCTCCTCCTTTTCAATTAGCTGATTGGGAGGGAATTCCAAACCAAACTGCTCTTCCCACACTTTCTAAGTTAAATGGTTTGAAGGGAAACCTCTAGCTTGAATTCTGACTAACTTAACACAAGCAGGAAAAGAAACAGTTATTCACTTCTGCACGGCAGTGCACGGGTGCTGAATAGGATTATTAAAGTTGCTCAAGTGTACTGACTTAGATATCAATGTCTAAGGCAGGGGTCTCTAAACTTTTCAGCTGAAGGACCACATCAAATATCTGACACAGTGTCAGTGACACAGGGCCGGGGAAAAAAATTAAATATAAAATTTGATTAAATACATTAGATATGGAACTTGAATGAATGAATGGGCTCAAATGCCCAGGATTTCTTCAAGCACCAACACAGCCCAAAAGTGTAATCGCACACTTCAATAGACTCCCATTTCCCCCCTCCACAAGCACAACTCTGGTTGTGCTTGGTCAGCTGGGCCAGAGGCTCTCAGGGGATCAGAGACTGGCCGCGGGCCAGATAGAGGCTCTCCAACGGCTGCATCTGGCCCCCGGCTGGGGTTTGTAACCCCTGGTCTAAGGCACTGATTGTCAGTTGTGTGGTGGAGGCTACCAGTGATCCTGACAGCAGCAACTTCCTATAGTCCTCCAGTAGTGTTGCTGACAAGATAATCTACTTGGATTTTTTTTTAAACAGTGTTTCTGTGTTGTCCAGCAGTAGAATATTATCATGTCTTTGCTGTCCTTATGCTAGGCAGCTGAACTATTTTTGTTGCTGCACTGAGAATCTTTCCAACATTTTTACCTTCTGAAAAATAATCTAGCATAAGTTGAATTATCTTTGCAGTTTCCCCTTTTGAGAATTGCTATATCATTGCATTCCCCTCCCCCCCCCCAAAATCTAGGCAGATGTCCATGGATTGCTGATAAAATGCATGATGTATAAGTCCTTTATGCTAATAAAAATAAATTCCAGGACAACTCTTAGACATAAGGGAGAAATTATACAGCTAACTTCTTTTGACCTGTATTTGTATTTGAGTCATGAAAGATTGTAGAGAGGCTGCAGCTTTCAGTGTTTTGTATGTACAGTCACTCTTCAAACCATATTTGGGGAGAATCCCTGTGAGAGTGAAAGTTGATTGCAAGTGTCTCTTGAGATGCTGTTTCAGCTATTAGTTTCATTGTCAGCCATTTGTGCTCCCCAGGGTGAATTGTGGCTCTTAGTCAGACTTTTTGCTGGCTCCTTTTGGAGGGATGATATCAGTGAGATGGTGCCAAGATCTGCTTGGGTGCTTTGGATGGGCTGACAGGCCAGAGGATTAATCTTGGAACAAAAGGAAGTGTATATTTAAAACTTTAGGGTGCCTAAAACTGATAAGAACAGGTAAGGGGGCAGGATGTCCTTATGTAATATTGCAAGAATATTTGAAGTACAAATTTTGATTTAAAAAATGTGAGAAAAATCTTCTGGTTCCCAGATAAGGAGCTCTGGAAAGCTAAAATCGTGCAAAGGAAGTTGGCATTACTACCATAGAATTATCAGCAAAAGTATGTTTTTCCCAGGTTCTTTGATACAAAGAGATGGGAATTAAATTTCAGATTGCTTTTTGGTCCAATTCTATCTGGGCCTTGTGCTGCCCTAACTCGTACTCTGGCAGCACAAAGTTCTTTGCAGGACCCCCAAATCCAGGCCACTGCTGCAAATGGACAGATGTGTGGCTCATGTGGCAGCAGTTCCCAGAGGCTCTGCCTCTCATGGTAAGTTGGCAGCTGGGGCATGATCTAAGTGGGGAGGAGGACAGGAGGAGTTTAAGGGACTGGAGGGCAGGAGTGGGGGTGCGGGAAGGTGGTGGACCCTGGCAGCACCAGCATGTGCCAGAATCCTATTCCTCTTTCGCAGGCCAACCCACTCCACACCTTTTCACTCTTCAGCTGTACTGCAGCTATATTGCTGGTGTACACTGGTGTAGGTCTGAGGAGACCTAGAGGCTACCAGGAGGTGGAAATAGTTTTACCTACCTCTGACAGGCCTCCTGATTCCCTGCCTCACCATTGGATGCAGCCTGTGCTCTGACAACACAGCTGCATCATTGTCAACAGTGGAAGATAGGTTTAGGGCCTTTGTGTACCATGAGTATACAGTTCTTTAAGAATGAGGGGACCAAGGAAGTACCAGGCAAGATGTTTGTGTGTTGAAGTGTGATAGAGGATAAAATCAGTTATGAAGTGGAAACGAAATATAACAGGAATGCATTGAGCACTTTCTGACAGCTGAGGTGTGAAATATAACGTAAACATAACCTACATTTGCTGTAGCATTGAAAATGAAGCTTAATACCATGCAGTTGTTAGAACGGTCCTGCTGGATCAGGCCCTAGGCCCATCTGGTCCATTTTCCTGTATTTCACAGAGGCCCACCAAATGCCTCAGGGAGCACACAAGACAACAAGAGACCTGCATCCTGGTACCCTCCCTTATGCTATAATAGGGACAATTTCTTGTTAATGAGTAATCCCATCACATTATTTATTCAATCAGTGAAAACTTTATTTGAAAAAATTCTCTCTCACCTTTCCTCTTGTTATCTGGATGGCCAAGGTGGCTTTTAAAAATCCATAAAAATCTTGATAAAATAATACAATTAAACAAAAACACAAAACGGCAACAAAATCAAAAGCTGTAAAAGTAGCTTCACAGTGACACGTTTTGAATCCTTTAAAGAAACAGCCAACAGTGCAACCCGACAAATACAGCAAAATTATATGTACAGTAAAGCAAACCAACAAAACTAGGGTAGGAAAACTAGATGAATAGTTTTTTGTATCCTGTGGAATGCTAACAGGGAGAACACAGTTCCACAGGAGGGAGTGCCATACTAACAGCACCACAACAGAGAAGGCCCTGCCCCTGTTGCTGTCAGTCTAGCTTCCGCCAAAAGCAGCACACGCAGCAGAGCCCTCTCAGCGGACAATTTCATTCATATGAAAGAAGGTGGTTCCTCAGAAATTCTGGCTTCAAGCTATAAAGGGCTTTAATGGTCAAAACCGGCTCCTTTAATTATACCCGGAACCAAACCCAGCAGCCAGCATAGCCCTAGGAGCATGGAGTCAAACCGCTGAGTCCCCAAGACCACACACAGACTCTTTCATTCTGTACTACTTTCAGTTTCTGGATACAGGTGTGCCCCCTTATCCTTGGGGGTTCCATTCTGAAACGCCTCATGGATAGCTGAAATCACAGATATGGACAAACACCCGTCCCCGTGTTCCTGGGATGCGTCTGAGCTCAGCAGAGGCCAAGGGCTCTGTCCCTGGCCTCTGCCGTGCTTAGACTGAGCTCTGAAGCTTAAAAAAAAGTCACTTCTGGTTTCAAGAGGCCCTTCCGGTGAGCTCCCCTTGCCTCTGGAGGGTGTGCGCATGCTAGGGGGCCCCGAACCTGATCTGCAGATAAGTGAATCAGTGAATACAGGATCTGCAGATATGGGACACCCCTTTAGTTTTCAAGGTCAGGTCCATGGAGGGCATGTTACACATATCAAGCCAAGGCATGCACAATCAAGGTTAGGTCCGATTGACTCAAGTAGAGCCACGGCTGGCACACCAGCCTAAGCTGAGGAAAAGCCCTCCTTGTTATCTCTGCCACATGATGATCCCAAAGCAGCAGAGAGTCCAGGAGAACTCCCAAGCTGCGAATTGTTCCTGGAGAGGGAGCGCAACCCCATTCGGAACAGATTAATGATGTGTTATTTTATGCTTTCCTTCTGGCTTTTATGTTTACATTTTGTGGCTCTCTTATTTTGACATAAGTTTTCATTCTGCAGATCCTCATTCTCCTTGTAGTTTGATTTATTTTTCCTACTGAGAATAGTGAGAATTATGAGAATTGCTTCTTTATATTTATTTCCGTTCGGGACCCGGTCCACCTACACATGCCCAATATAGCACAGCAATGTGCCACAGCTCATTCCTCTATTGCAGGGGTGCCCAAACCCTGGCCCTAGGGCCACATGCGGCCCTCGAGGCCTCTCAATGCGGCCCTCAGGGAGCCCCCAGTCTCCAATGAGCTCTGGCCCTCCAGAGATTTGTTGCAGCCCGCACTGGCCCGACACAACTGCTCAGCATGAAGGCAACTGTTTGACCTCTCGCATGAGCTGTGGGATGAGGGCTCCCTCCACTGCTTGTTGTTTCACGTCTGTGATGCAATAGCGGCAGCAAAGGAAAGGCCAGCCTTGCTTTCTGCAAGGCCTTTTATAGGCCTTGAGCTATTGCAAGACCTTCGTTCATTCATATAAGTTCATCTTTAATATATTCATTTATGTAAACTTATGCAAATTTATTCAAATTTTAAATGTAAATTAATTCTTTCTTTCCCCGGCCCCCAACGCAGTGTCAGAGAGATGATGTGGCCCTCCTGCCAAAAACTTTGGACACCCCTGCTCTATTGCATAGAGCTTGTGATGGGCCAGACATAAGTATAGCAGACAGGATTACAAAAAGAAAATGTGACATACCGTATTTTTCACTCCATAAGACGCACCTGACCATAAGACGCACCTAGTTTTTAGAGGAGGAAAACAGGAAAAAAAATATTCTGAACCAAACAGTGTAATAAAATATTTAATAAACTATAACAGAATAACATTTGAACCATGTAAAGTGAACAGCAGTCAACAGTGGCATTAAGAACCATTATCACTGTCATTAACAAATGGAGAGACTTAAAGGTTTGAGTACTCTAGTTTTCTGGAAACCCCAAGAATTCATCATCGCTAGAGTCAGAATTTATGAAGCTCACAAAAGCAGGTGCACACAAATAGGGGATCACATTATCTTTCTGCTACAATGATGTTCTGTCAAATTCCAATCACTGGGCCTCGTGCCCGCTTAAGGCTGATCAGTCCCCCTTGTGCAACTCACCAGTGCAGCAAGCAAAAGTGAGTCCAGTTCTAGTCCACAGATGCCAAGTAAATCAGTCCCATCAATCAGAGTTGCCAGAGTTGTCCAGAGCCAATAAGCCAAATTACAGTCCAAGGTCAGGTTCCAGGTAGGTTAGTCAAATCCATCAGGGTATCCAAGTCCAGTCACAATCCACAGTCAGATTCCAAATTCAATAAACCCAGTCAGTCTCCTCTCCAACCTGCACTCCTTCAAAACCCACAAACCCTTTCTGCCTTAGGTACTCCTTATATCCCTGAGGGCCCTATTGCCTTCCAGTGGCTGCAGCTGTGTAGCACATTCTGCTGGATGCCCAGGCCTTACCCTTAAAGGGGCCACTGCTGACACCACATCTACCTCCTCGCCAGTTCTTCCGTGATTCCAATACAAATGAACAAGTGGAAAGTCCAACCACAACTTGAATTCTCAAGACACAACAAACCTCTGGATTTATGTTGATACCTGGGGCTTGTGCAATAAGCAAACACTGGCATTCTGACCAAGGAGACAGTTTTTTCTTTGTGATGGGGGGGGGGGGGGCTTACATTCAGATGCTGGATGAGGTGAGTGAAAGCGCCCCTCCCCTGCTGTGTGAGTGTGTGTGTGGGGGGGGCAGAGCATCTGTGTGTGTAAGAGAAGGGGGCAGCCTGTGTGTGAGAGAGAGGGGGGAAAGTGTTTGTGTTGCAGAGAAGTTGTGATGCTCCAGGCTTGGGGGGGGGGAAGCAAGAGTCTGTGATGCTCCAGGCTTGGGGGGGGAAGAGTCTGTGATGCTCCAGGCTTGGGGGGGGAGCAAGAGTCTGTGATGCTCCAGGCTTGGGGGGGAAGAGAGAAGCTGTGATGCTCCAGGCTTGGGGGGGGGAAGAGAGAAGCTGTGATGCTCCAGGCTTGGGGGGGGAGAGAGAGAGGCTGTGATGCTCCAGGCTTTGGGGGGGGGAGAGAGGCTGTGATGCTCCAGGCTTGGGGGGGAAGAGAGAAGCTGTGATGCTCCAGGCTTGGGGGGGGAGAGAGAGGCTGTGATGTTCCAGGCTTGGGGGGGGGAAGAAAGAAGCTGTGATGCTCCAGGCTTGGGGGGGGGGAGAGGCTGTGATGCTCCAGGCTTGGGGGAGTGGAGAGAGAGAGAGAGAGGCTATGATGCTCCAGGCTTTGGGGGGGGAGAGAGGCTGTGATGCTCCAGGTTTGGGGGGCAGAAGAGAGAAGCTGTGATGCTCCAGGCTTGGGGGGAGAGATGATGTGATGTTCCAGGCTTGGGGTGGGGGGAAAGAGAGGCTGTGATGCTCCAGGCTTGGGGGGGGAGAGAGAGGATTTCCTGGGAGTAAGCCCCCCTGACTCTAATGGGACTTACTTCAGAGTAGGCATGCACAGGATTGGGCAGCAAGATTGCCACCCCACCCATGCTTTCCTGGGAGTGAGCCCCACTGATTCTGAGACTTACTTCTGAGTAGACACGCGGGCTTGGGCGCCCTCCAGCGCTGCCACAGTCCGCCCCGGCACTGAGGGAAGGTAGGAGCCCTCCAGCCAGCTCAGCCTCTGACTGCCCGGGGAAGCCGAGCAGAGCAGAGCGAGCGGGCAGGGGGCGGGGCCAGGGCGGAGGTTTTTATTTTTTATTTTATTTTATTTTATTAGTATTTGCTCCATAAGATGCACACACTTTTCCCCCCACTTTTTGGGGCGAAAAAGTGCGTCTTATGGAGTGAAAAATACGGTATATGCATATCCAGGTAGACTGACTTTACATTTCTGTCTCCCAAAATTGTTTTTGGATAGTGTAACATTGCAATACTAGTAGTAAGGATTGAACTACTAGGCTATAATCCTGTACTTGCTTTCTTTGGAGTAAACTCCATTGAACATAATGGAACTTACTTCTGACTAGATATGTTTAGGATTACAGTTAAATTATTCATGAATAATTTGTCTTACTAAGTTCAATTGTATTTAGTCATGGCTAATGTTCTTTGGATGTGACCAGGGCCAGCCCATCCATGAAGTGAATGATACAATTTGTGTCAGGCAGTGGTTTGGAGTGGAGTGGAGGGAGTGGCAAACATATGCCTGTGACTTTCTCCCCCCGCCGCCCCACAGCTTTTGGATCTGGCCCCCTTACTTGGCTCCTTCCTCTGTGGCCCCTTTATCAAAACAAGAAATGTGGAGCAAGTTGGGATCACTCCCAATACCTTCATAAGAACATAAGAACTGCCCCACTGGATCAGGCCATAGGCTCATCTAGTCCAGCTTCCTGTATCTCACAGCGGCCCACCAAATGCCCCAGGGAGCACACCAGATAACAAGAGACCTCATCCTGGTGCCCTCCCTTGCATCTGGCATTCTGACATAACCCATTTCTAAAATCAGGAGGTTGCGCATACACATCATGGCTTGTACCCCATAATGGATTTTTCCTCCAGAAACTTGTCCAATCCCCTTTTAAAGGCGTCCAGGCCAGACGCCAGCACCACATCCTGTGGCAAGGAGTTCCACAGACCAACCACACGCTGAGTAAAGAAATATTTTCTTTTGTCTGTTCTAACTCTCCCAACACTCAATTTTAGTGGGTGTCCCCTGGTTCTGGTGTTATGTGAGAGTGTAAAGAGCATCTCCCTATCCACTCTGTCCATCCCTGCATAATTTTGCATGTCTCAATCATGTCCCCCCTCAGGTGTCTCTTTTCTAGGCTGAAGAGGCCCAAATGCCGTAGCCTTTCCTCATAAGGAAGGTGCCCCAGCCCAGTAATCATCTTAGTCGCTCTCTTTTGCACCTTTTCCATTTCCACTATGTCTTTTTGAGATGCGGCGACCAGAACTGGACACAATACTCTAGGTGTGGCCTTACCATCGATTTGTACAACGGCATTATAATACTAGCCATTTTGTTCTCAATACCCTTCCTAATGATCCCAAGCATAGAATTGGCCTTCTTCCCTGCCGCCGCACATTGGGTCGACACTTTCATCGACCTGTCCACCACCACCCCAAGATCTCTCTCCTGATCTGTCACAGACAGCTCAGAACCTGTCTGTGTGGCCTTCGGTATGGCCTTCTCCAAGGTTGCTCAAAAGAAGATTGCTACATTCTTCAAAAGAGCCCAGTGGGGGAAAGAGCAGTGTGAGAAAAAGAAAATGCCAGTTTGCTGCTCTCCAAAGATTGAAATGTAGTGATCCTGCCCACTTACCTGGCTCCTTCCTCTGTGACTCTTTAATAAAACAAGAAATATGAACCATATTGGGATTGTTTTCTGTTTACAGAGTTCCGTGGAGGAAGGTACAGAATCACTCCTCCTTGTGATCTCTCTCCCCCCCCCCCCCCAGCTACAGCCTAAAGAAGTATGTGGCTAGTTTTGGGCGCTCCGTGGCGTATTACACTTTGTTGTTCATATTTTTGTGTTATAAAAGAGTTGTGCACACTGCACAGCAAACTACTTTTGAAATAAAGACATATGTTGTGTTTGATTTTTAACTTAATATAAAATATGGCACACATATATCCTGGTTTTTTAACAGCTCTTTTTAACGTTGCACTCCTAATTCTCACCCTCACCAATAAAATTGACCTCCACTGATCAGTCAGCTAAGGTTTGCTGCCTTCGTGTGTTTTTTTAATCCAAACTAAACCTGGGGATTAGAAATCTACACAGAAACATCTACATACTGATAATTGCACCATATAACCAGATAGTACAGATGTTACTGTACTGTTGCTGTACATAACAAGCCAAATACATACTTTTCCTGTTGCCCTGCCTTGGAATATCGCTCTTAAACAGATAACGGAAAGAACTTATGTTGATATTTGATTGAATTTACCCAGTGTTCATATCTTTTAGATGAAGTGTGTGGGTGTTGCAGGGGAAACGGACACGATTTTGATTTTAATTAATAGTGACCTGCACCTTTAAAAGGTTTCTTAATGCACTCATAGCTTTGTATGTTGGTCTTTATTGTAGGAAGGCTGTCAAATGAGAGAACTTTATTTAGGCATAACATTTCTTTTGTGTGAAAATAAAACCAAGCAGAGCACTTCAGTAAAATATCTGGTAATTCATCCACTGATGATAAAACATGCCTCTTCTGTCACTGTGTTACAAAACTCCAGTAGGATGGGAGTTTTAATTTCAGATGCAAAACATAAATTCTGGATAATGGCAGAAGTTCAACTGGAGAACACTTTTGTATGAAGCTTCTATTTCACATTATTTCACTTTTGTGTGTAGTATTGTTTCACATTAGAAGCTATTGATTTCCAAAAATAGTGTATTGTGAGAAAACAACTGTGCTATTTAAGACAGAGAAAATATGTTGGGAAGAAGAGTTTCTGTAGGCAATCCCCCATCCCTAGATATGTTTTTAGTCCCATGTTAACAACATCAGCCAGAGAGTTCAGCCCCCAGGCTCCACTGAAATACTGAAAGCAAGCTGAAGCTGCATTGGCAGGAAGATTTGAAGGAACATTAGAGGGAGGTTTGGGGGAAGGGACATGATAAGACAAAAGGGCATACTAGGCAAACTTCCAGAAGCAGGTCACAGAAAAAGACCAATAAATTACTCTTTTCATGTTACTTTTTTGTGGAATGAGATGGCACAGATGTGCAGCAACTTTAACGTAGTATTTGGCAGAAGGAAATCACTAGTTCAGCTAAGAGAAATGTAGAGACAACAAAAGGAATTACAGCATTTCAAATTCCTGGATGCCATTATAAAATGTTTTCGGTTCCAAAGCACCAGAATCAAACTTTTAGGAGTCCAGGTGGCTGTGTTTCTGAAACTTTTCCAGCTCTGCTTTACAGCAAGCAGGGAACCTGTCCAAATGTCTTACGGTTGTGCTGGTGGCACCACTTTAGCATAAATGGGATTATTTTCTGGGAAAACCACTTCAAAGATAGAATTGGTGATGAGTATCTCTGTTTAGGAAAAAAGTGGAGACCTTTAAAACATGTTACACTAAGCAATGTGTCTAAATGGTATCTCCTTGCAAGTTATAAGATATGCTTTTGCAGCCATATGTATGAAGATTTATATAAAATCTAGTAAATCACAGGACTCCTCCTGCAAATCTGTCAGGATTAATTTTCTGCTCTGTGAAGCACAGCAAGCAAGACAGTGAAGCCGAATGACATTTTACACAGTACGTGCTGCCAGCCTCTTGATGCCTATGGCAGCAACTGAATCTACAGCAAATAGGCTAACAATGGGTCAGCAAAATTGATTATATAATTCCTTCTTAAGATCCATCTTTTTGGAACTTTCACCACATTCAGGAGGAGTCAACAGCAGGGAAATGGATCTGAGTATCTGTAAAATCCAGCTCATCTGTTATTGATATCATTTCTTGCTGATTTCTGTTTACATCATTTGTCTTAATTGTTACACAAGTTTAAATTTGGTAAAAATATGGCAGTCATGGTAGGGTTAAATGGAATATTTGTGCAGAGTTGTATAAATGTGTGTTAGTCCTTCTACCTAAGTCCCTGTGTGGTGATGCAGTGGTCCAGCGCAGTTACTGCTGTATCCTGCTGGAGGTCTCCTTGGGATTAGGGGTCATTTGTCCCCTTGCCCCAGGGAAAGCCCCAGTAGCTGGTATGGGCCAGCTTGGACCTGCACCAGCTTGACTGCTAATTTGGGAAGGTGAATTACACCCAGGAAGAAGGTCAGGACTCAGCATGTGCTGCTGCAGCCAATCCTGCTCCCCACCCTGTTCCTGTCCTCCTCCCAATGGTGTTACTTTTGAGTAGACATGCATAAAATTGAGTAGAAAAGCAATGCCATGAAACCCGGCAAATGTTTCACATTTCTCATAAGTGTTCTTTAGGAAGGGTGATTTGCAGCTTTATAGATGCAATTAGTCATATGCAGGTTGAGCCTACTTATCTGTGGATTTTTGATCTGTAGATTTGGCTCAACAGAGGTCCTCTGGAGTCCTGTTCGGCCCAACCTGAGGCCTCTGGAGACATCCGGATCTGTGCTTCCGTTGCCTCTGGAGGCTCTTCTGAGACCCCCCAAAACGTCGGAAGGAGACTTCCTGTTTTGCCTTCTGATGCTTTCAGAGGCCTTCTGATGCTTTAGAGGGGCCTTTCTTGAGAACATACGAAGAGCCCTGCTGGATCAGGCCAAAGGCCCATCTAGTCCAGCTTCCTATATCTCACAGTTGCCCACCAAATGCCCCAGGGAGTACACAAGACAACAGACACAATCTGCGTCCCGGCAGAGGCATAGCTAAGTCATTTGTCACCCAGGGCCCATAAATTTTTGTCACCCCATATGACTTAATTAAATTAAATTAATTTAATTATTAATTATATTGTTTAATTAATTAATTCACTTTATATACCACCCTTCCTCTAAGCAGCTAAGGGTGGTATACATGGTCCCTCCCCTTATTTTGATCTCACAACAACCCTGTGAGGTAAGTGAGACAGAGATAGTAGTAGTCATGACATGGAATGAATAATAATAATGGCCAGAAAAATAAATGTAGTGAATATTTCCCCACAAGCAATGGATAGGAACCATTCTGGTGTCATTGGATTCTTCTCAGCCTGCCCTTTCCGATGAACTATGGCAAGTTCGCCTACTCATGAATAAATGCGCGATATGGCTCACTTTCATTTTCTACAGGGTTCAGTGCATTTTTTGGTTTCTGGTTTTTTGGCCATAACTTTTGATGGAATGGAGATATTTTAATCCAGTCTTTTGCATTGCATTCTGCTGGAAATTCTGCATACAACGGTATATAGATGATGGGGTTATTCCGAACCTCTGCGATGTTAGCGATGTTGGGGCATTTGTGGTGTTACACCCCTCCAAGGGTGGTACCAGGGGCAGACTGCCCCCCTGTCCCCTGCTACCTACACCACTGTGTCCCGGTGCTCTCCCCTGCATCTGGCAATCAGAGGCAACCTGCCTCTAAAACAAAGAGCTTGCACATACCTACTATGATTTGTAACCCATAATGAGCTTTTCGTCCAGAAATTTGTCCAATCTCCTCTTAAAACCATCCAGGCAAGATGCCAACACTACTTCCTGTGGGAAAGAGTTCCTACACGGACCTCTGAAAGGGCCCCCGAAAGCATTGGAAGGTGAACCTGGAAATTGCTTTGGGGAGTAATTCACAAAATTAGATATTACGCGGAATTCAGTATCCATGAGGGGTCCAGAAACAGAACCCTCATAGAAGAGTCCACCTGTATTCTGTTAAAGTAACGAAGAAAAAGAAAGTCATATCAATCTTTTCTTCCCCCCTCCAGATCAGTGGTTTCCCCAACTCTGTACACTAGGCAGATGTAGGATCATATAAACTTACTGAGCAGCAAAAGTCATGAGGAAAAAAAGGAAATGCATTGTGCCTTGGCTAATATGTCTCTTTTCTGGTGGGTAGAAAATCACATTGTTCTTGTAAGGATCTTTGGGAAAATAGCATGCTCCACCTGCATCTAGAGAATTTTTTCTAAACATTTCAGATCAAAGTTTAGGCATGATATAAATAATTTCCTCACTGCTCAATCCTATCCCACACAGTTGGTGCCGATGCAGCTGTGCGAACAGGGTGGGGGGAGTGGTCCTAAAGCCAGGAGAAGGTAAGTCAAAGTATTTTTTATTTTTTAATTATTCCCCTGTAGGCTGTCAGCTTGCATATGGATCTCCTCAGACCTATGCCAGCCATTTTGCTAGCATATGTTCAATGAGATAAAAGGACAGGGTGTCCTGGAAAAGAGGAATTGGTTCTGGTGCATGCTGGTGCCATTGAGATCCACCCTCCCCCTCCCCTTCCCACCCTAAACTGCCCCTGCCTTCTCCCTCCCAACTGCGACACACCTCTGCCACCAACTCACTGGCACTGGTGGAGGCTTCTGGAGCTGTTCCTAGTATGCTGTACCACACCACTTCCCATTTGTGGCAGCAGCCTAGAAGTGGCCTGGCTTTTGCACCACCTTAAAGGACTTTGCTCTGCTGGAACGTTAGTTCAGGCAGCGCAAGGCTCTGATAGGATTGGGGCCTCAATCTCATTAAATAAAACAAGCAGATATTAAGTAAATGCATTTTTAATCTGCTGTAAAATTTCAGTGGTGGCACATTTTGAACATTTTCTTTTAGAACTTGTAGACTGAATACTGTGTCCGCTGAACTAAAAGATTGGCACTATTTATCTAGGAATAATTCTGTCCTGTGGTGCCAAAGAAGATAAACACTTCAGAAATGCTTCTCTCTACAAGTTATTTAGGCTTTATAGAATTGATTTAATTAGAGCATCTTGTTGCACACAATCACAATATGCTTTATTTTATCGATCATATCATTGTTAAATTGATAAACATTTATTGGAAGTAAACAACAGGCCTGAAGAAAAATGCCCACTTCTGCAGAGGCGTTGCTAGAGGGGGGAAATTTTTGCAGAGAGCCTCCCTGCAGCGTGCAAGCGGCTCCTCCCCTTCCCCATGGGAGCCATTCGCCACCCGTAGTGTGCAGGCAGCTCCTCCCCTCCCCTCCCCTTTGGAGCCATGTGGGCGGGGGTGGGGGAAATGGAGGCAAATGGCTCCCGAGGCAAATGGCTCCCGACTCTTCTGTACTTCTGCTATTTTAAGATTATACCTGGATGTGTTGCATCAGTTCCTACTTTAGATGTAAACTGACTGATAACCTGTTGGATTTATTTTTTAAAATTTAACTAGCTACATTTTGGGTCCTCAATCCAGGTCACAGCATGAAGACGAGGATTTTAACCTTCTTCTTTCTGCACAACAGGTCCCATTTGTCCTGAAAGGGAAACTCTCACTGGGTGGACCTACGCAAACAGGGTTCTCCTCCTCCTTGTTCCTTCTGATGCAGGGCTGGCATAATGGGAACTACCAGAACCTTCGTGCCCTGGCTCCTGGGGGGGGGGGGCAAGTCCGTTCAGGGTAAAGCAGTTCCCCAGTGAGGGCTGGGGAATCTTTCCTTTCTTTGGCCCTTTCTTTTCCCTTTGCTCTACTCTTTCCATTTCTTCCTCCTACCCTGTATCTCTTATCCCCTGGTTCTATGCTCGCTCCATCATTCCTCCAAGCTCTCCCTTTGCAGTGTCCTTTCTTTCTTGTCCTCCTTTTGCCTTTCCTTCTTCCTTCACTTTCTCTTCTCCTCGCCATCCTCCTTTTCTTTCCCAACCCATTTGTCTGCTTCCTGTCTCTGCCCTTTCTCCATCAGCCCCTTGTAAGTCGTAGCCAGACTCCTCAGCTGCAGCCTAGGTGCCCCTTTGCCTCCATGGAGCTCTCAGTGCACCAGGGTGAGTCATGATGCCTCATATGTCCCCTGAAATCAGCAGTCCCCTACCACTGTGCTATGGCAGCAGATTTAGTGATCGTTTATCTCCTTCCTTGTGATTCATTGTTTTTGCTTGCTTGCATAGCAGGTATAAGTATCCAACATGAAACACTGGAATTAAAATCATTTGTAATGTCGCTGGCTGGTACTGAATAAGAAATTGAGTTGGGGGTGTAGCTAACTGGCAGAGTTTAGCACAAGTTTTTTTTACCCCTCCCCTTCAGTTTCCTATTTATGTTATGTATATCCCTTTTATTATAATAAGAAGAGGAGTTCTTAACAATAATTTAGTCCAAATCATTTTTGTGCATGCATTTGTATTGGCCTGCTTTAAAAACCTGAGTCTACGTAATGACAAAGGAATTAATTTCTGGGCTGGAAATGTGAGCTCAGTATGAATCATCTCGGCTGAATTATGAACACCCTATTGGAGTTTAAAGACTATAATGGCTATGCTGACAGGGTCAATGAAGGCTGAGAAAACACGATGGTATTAGATAATCCTAAAGCTCTGCTAAATTGCTATGTAATTTTCTTTGTTCTTTTTAGCCATGTAGAGATGGCAGAAACATTTGTATGAGTAGAAGCTCCCTCTGCTTTAAATAAAGTATTTACCATTTGGATTCATTCAGTAATGCTTGTGACTCTTTATAGCTATTTTCAAGCAATAAATGACAAAAAGATATGAAATGCAGAACTGAAAGCAGGTTTATATGACTGTTGCGGCTGGGTGAAACACCTCTTTTAGGTGGTGTAGTTACAGCAGCTGGTGGCTGACCCACAACTGTAGGGCTCATGAGAACTCGGTCCTATGGAGAGAAGGCCTTCAAGTTTCCAGAACTTCCACTGGAAGTTCCAGTAGTGACCACTATTGGAAATATGATGCTGAACTTGATCAGTTATTTGATGAGGGCTCTTCTTAAATTAGAATGGATTTGAAGCTTTGAAACCTGGATTAAGGTATGAAATGCGTCTGTGGATATTTACTGGAAGAGAGCCAGTTTGGGGGTTGGGTCATTCTGCACATCTATGAACTCAGCAGTACAAAGTCTGTTCCCAGCTGTAGTTCACAAAAACCTGTGCTACAGAAAATTTGTTGATTGTTGAGGTTCCACAAGACTGTACCATCCACATCAGGGAGTCTGTGGCATGTAGGACATAATGTTCAGAATCATACTAATATTGTTGTTGAAATATTTCACCAAATGAAAGATCATTGGAATATATTTTCAGTATTTTAAAACAGCTAAATTTATTTCATCTCAAAAGGTAACATAGTTTAAGGCTGTAATTGTTCTTTGCAGGGGATTAGCAAGGTTTACTGATTAGCTTTCTTTCTGATGTTGAGGCATCTTTTCAGTGCAGTTGTGTGTGGGAGTCTATAAGGAACGGCTCTCTACTGTGTAATTGTTCTAGTGTGACTGAGTGGCTTCAAGTGACTTTCTCCATCCTGAGTTAAACTTTAGAACTATTGCCATCATTGACATGTTCCCCTTGAAGCTGTCACAGGTAATGGTAGGAGGTGGCATGTATTAGCAGTTTTCCTTGTGGTCTGAATAAGAGAGGCTTAATATGCAACTACTAAACTTAGGAAAAAAGGGACTGTAATGACATCAATAGGTACCCTTTTCCTGTTTAGATTTCTGTACAATTTCTACAACTTTTCCTAACCTAAATGACCACCTTGCCCACATGATCCTGCCTGCATTTTAATATCTTTAATCTCTTGACCACCCAGTATACCTAGTTACAGCACACAAGTGGGAATGTGGTAACCTACTGGGGCTAGATGCAAAAAAAAAATTGGGATCTGCTAATAATGGGCAAGTTAATACAGCAAATCAAAATCCAGCATGGAAGGCAGAAAATAGACTAATTCAGGGGTGCTCAAACCCTGGCCTGGGGGCTACTTGTGGCCCTCGGGGACCCCCAATCTGGTCCTCGGGGAGCACCCAGTCTCCAATGAGCCTCTGGCCCTCCGGGGTCTTGCTGTAGCCCACACTGGCCTGATGTGACTACTCTCAGTGCGAGGGCCAGCTGTTGGAACTCTCACGCGAGCTGTGGGCCAAGGGCTCTCTCCACCTCTTGCTCTTTCACGTCTGTGAAGCAGCAGTGACAGCAAAGGAAAGGTGGGACTTGCTTTGCGCAAGGTCTTTTATAGGCATTGAGCTATCACGAGACCTTCATTCATTCAAGTTCAATCTCTAATATATTCATTTATGTAAATTAATTGAAATTTTAAATTTAAATTAATTCTTTTTTCCTAGCCCCCTACACCGTGTCAGAGAGATGATGTGGCCCTCTTGCCAAAACGTTTGGACACCCCTGGACTAATTTATAGCATATTGATAGTCCAGTAATTACCTACCAGGAACCTAAACTTTTGATCTAGGTCAGGCCCCTCCAAACCCCAGCCCATGGGCCGGATCTGGGATTTGGGTGGATAACCCACCCCCGTGACCAGCATTTACCATTCTGCTGTGTTGTGGCACAACATATTCCCTGTTTGGGACTATGTGATGCTCCAGGCATTCAGATCTGCCCAGAAATCTGGGCACAGTGCCCACTGGGGCATTACACCATAGATGTAACTGCCCAGAGTGTCATCCGATTGGGAGACATGTTGAGACATGGTGTGCCAGAACAATATGTGTCGGTTGTACCAAAGAAGGAATTCCTGTCCTGCAGTGGTCTCTGTTTTGGAGGCTACCGATCCAGGTTAAGACCCATATATACAAAGCTATGCTTATATTAATTGTCTGAAATTAATCTGTTGTATGGATTAAGAAAACAGGACATTTTAACTTTCGAAAAGTGAACAATTGGGGTTTGGATTGCAGGGAAGAATGAGAAGTTTTTGCTTTCTTTTTTTTTAAAACCAGTAAAACAGAGGTGTATATGTTTTTGTTTGCTTTAAAATATCTTTAGAGAAAGCCTATTTCATGTCCTGCAAACTTCAGGCAGGAACATGAACAGGACTTTCTTTGTTTCAGGACCAGACTGTCCAGTTTTCTGCCCCGGAAGCTTGTGTGGTCGCTTTATTTATTTTAAACATTCATATCTAGCCTTTCCCATTCTGAAGCAAATGCCCAAGGTTGCTTCTTTATCAGTCTTCATTGTTTGGTGAACCTCATCAGTTGGTGAAGACGGTCTTGTTTAGACACATTTTTAACAACTGCTGTCTCTCCCTCTTCATTTTTGGTTGTGATGAGGCTATTGGTTTTGTTTGTAGATGCTTTTCAAAGTGGTTAGTATTGTATTATGTGTTTTGCGAATTGTTCTGATTTTTAATTCTTGGTTATAAAGTGGTTTGGGGACCCTTTTGGGGTATGTAGAGAGGTTGCCTGTAAAATTTTAATGTAATGTAGTTTTAACAAACTTGTGACTGACCAGACATATTTTGTAAGCATTTTCTATGGTTCTGTTTTGTTAGGCGAGTTGTGTATATTGTAGGTTTGACTCATCTGTGCACCTGATGGTCCCTGTGAATGGACCTAGCTGGCAGAAATGTGGCAAGAGCTCCCATGAGCTTCTGATGGGATCAGCGCATTGTGACAGGGCCAATTGATGATGTCATTAAGATGCTCCGTCCAGTTTAGGATGCTCTGTTGAGCTTGGGGAAACTGGCTGCAACTCAGATGATGGGCTGATTGACTGGTTTCAACCTTTAGAGTGGGCAGAAGTAAGGAGAGAGCAGAAGAAACAATGTGAAGCTAGAGACAAAAGCAGGGTAGTGGATTTCTTTGCTCCAAATTCTTCCCAGTGGCTTCCTGCCCGACAAGTATTGAAGTAACTGAACAAATGTTTTGAATGCAATTGAGAGAAAAAGGGTGTAGGCATGTATGTATGGAAGGTGTATGATTTGATGTAAAGACATAATAAGCTGGGAAAAGGGGACCGACCTCCTCTTCCTGCTTCTCCACTGCCATTCTGATTCTTTTCTTTCTTTTAAAGGAGTTGGGGCACTGTTACATCTGTTGGCATGTAACACCAATTTTTTTGTTGTAGCCTTTCAGTGAGATTGGTATTGATAATTGTGTTGGGATCACACTTGTATTCAGAGGATTGCCCCCCCCCTTTTGGAACTAGAGTATTGGTTCTCAATCTTCTCCAGAGTTTCATTCCCAAGGTAAGTCTTTGCAGGGGGTGGGGGTGAGGACAACAATGTGATCCCCAGGATTGTGTTGCTAATGGGGGTGTAAAGGGGATGCTTTTACTTACTACAGGCTGCTGTAGGCTGCTGGAGTTGTGGGGAGCCCCACGCAGCCCTCCTCAGGGCTCCCCGAGGCTTAGAACGTTGAAAAGGAGAGCTTGCAAATCACTTCCTAGTTGCAATAGGGACTATACCAGAAGTGTACTATACACCCACCAGTTTGAGAACCACTGAACTATAGAATTATAGCAATATGGATATGACTTTCAGATAATGTGTACAGAATAAGCACACACCCCTTGGAAATTGCTATTTGTACTCCAAGGTGGGTGGAAAATGAAGTTTTTTCACCTGTGAGTATTGGATTCTTTAAAAATGTTAATCATTGCTATGTTTTGAACAGGCAGTAGATGGATCTCAGCAATTAATGTTGACAGTAGTGTACAAAACTGCCAGAACAATCTCCAAATCAGCTCTAACAGAGGATAACACTGAATGTGTGTCCATGGTATTCTTCTCTTGAATCTAAGTGAAAATGAGGAAAAGCCAAGGATTATTATGGTAATAGCTGGGTTTCAATTTTGTTTGAAATGCCAAAACCCCAAACCTGAACATGTCCCTGATAAACCTTAACCACAAAAACCGATTTGCTAAACCGGGGAGCTACTTTGAAGCATAGTGAGGCCCCAGAGGGATCTGCGCCTCCTGTGCACCCTTTGGAGGGCTGGTGCAGCCCCCAGTAAGTAGGGAAAAAGCACTTGTTTGCACAGTAGCATGATCGTGGAGGTCCAGTTGCTGCCATCGCTCTGCCCCTTAAAGGGGCAGCAACTGGGTTTTCCTGGCTGAGGCGTCACAATGCCCCAGTTTGCAGTAGCAGATCTCCCATTGAATGAACAGGGCAAATACCCCTCCTGTAGGACCGTGCAGGAAGCCTTTTGAGGCTTCCAACACTGTCGGAAACTGTGCTTCCAGTTTCCCAGAAGCACAGTTTAAATGTCCAGGGAAGCTGCAGTAGGCTTCCCTGGTGCACCCTGGAGTCGCATGAAGCTCCGTGCGCTCCAAGTAAGTGGGGAGGGCGTATTTGTGCATGGGAGGGTGGCAGCATCCCATGGGGGAGGCCATCGCAAATATTTGCCCTGGGGTGCGGGGCAGAAGAGGTCTGTCACTATCAGTTTGGGAACCTCTGCTGTATAGAATTGCCACCTAACTGCATAATCCTAGGCATATTTATTCAGAAGAAAGTTTCACTGAATTTGATAAGATTTGCCGCTTACTTTCATTACTTCCTGAAAAGTGTGTATAGGCTGCAACTCTTGTTATTAATGTGTTTTTTATCTTGTTTTTAATTCATGTTCTTAATTGTGTTTTTAATGATTATTGTAAGCCACCTTGGGTCCCTTTGGGGAGAAAGGTGGGGTACAAATGAAGTAAATAAATAAACAAACAAACTCTATACACACTTTCTTGGGAGTAAATACTATTGAATTTACTGGATTTTACTTCTGAGTAGACACAGCTAGGACGCTGCTGTTATTTATGTAAGAAATGGAACTCAAGAGTGAAAATATTTTGATACATGTTCTTTATGCTATTGACAAGTAACCACAGAGAATTAAGGAGAGCAAAAAGATTTGCCATAATTTGTCTAATAAAATGAATAGATGGGAAACCAAAGCATTCTTCTCATTCCTTCTGATAAAGGCATTGCAAATATTTGGCATTGAAAGAAATTGCCACTAGTAATGATGGGGAAACTGAATGTTTACAATAAATCAAACACTGCTGGTGTTTTATTTATTATATTTTTTTATAACATATTTAGTTCACGAAGTTCAAGATGGTGCACAGGATGCCGTTTGCATTTTACCCTTTTGGCAGTGTCGTGAGGAAGAAGGTTAGGCTGAAATTGTAACATGGAGATTTACATAGTACTTGGTAAATTACTTGGTCGCACAGTATACTGCATCAGCTCTGCCGCTAATGGGAACCATTTTTCTTCAATACAAGCTCATTTCTCTAACCAGAAGATATCAAAAATGAGGTCAGGAAACACTTGCTTCCCTCCTTTGGTGGATTCATGATGATGCCATAAGGAATCTTGCCCCTGGGAGATAAGAATAGGCCCTCAGTTTGTCTGTACTTGTCATAAGAGGCAACTAAACAGCCACCGGGTAGATGGGACTCGTTAGCCTGGCAGCTCATCTGAAAGAAGGAAAACTCTGATCCCAAACCTCCCCTGCCTTGTGGCTACATCCAGTTATGGAAAAGGCTTCAGGAGTCAACCTCGAGGCAAAATCCAGAGCCGGAGTCCCTGAGGCAGTTCATGGCTGAACACAGTCACATTCTGGCAACTCCTGCGATGCCGCTGGAACCAACCATATTGGCTTCTACCTTTCCATTGGTCCATTTCAGTGACGTGCAGAGGGGGGATTTGCTGCATGGGTAACAGTCTGTCCTCCATATCTACCCAGGCTTTGTGCACTGGAGAGGACACTGTTCCAGAACCACTATTCAGAGCTCGATACCATAGTCTTCCGAGACTCAAGGATGCTAACAGCAACAGCAACACACACACACACACGGAATCTTTATGACATTAAATTAGAGTCATGTGGGTAAAAAGAAGCTATTGTTTCTGCCCCTCCTTGTGGCAGCCTCTGACAGAAAACAATGAAAACATTGTGCCCAGGAGCAGGGAGTGCAATCATGGTATCTTCAGGCCCATGCAAACAGATGGTGGCAACAGCGGCATAATAACAACATGAGAAGGGGACTCATTGCCAAAAGCACTTTTAGCTCATCTCTAACCGAAA
Organism: Tiliqua scincoides; assembly: GCF_035046505.1. NCBI lineage: Eukaryota > Metazoa > Chordata > Lepidosauria > Squamata > Scincidae > Tiliqua > Tiliqua scincoides. Next base: position 57,672,184 of record NC_089824.1, on the reverse strand, counting down.
ACATCCATCTAAGGATCCATGTCACAGATTCAGGCAGATACATGTGACATCTTTGTTAGGATGCCTAAAATAGAGGTCATCCTTAGCCTTTGACTGCTGACGGTGCAAATATTTCATGTTGGAAATATAAGTTGAAAGGTCATAAGGGACCACCCTTGAAGGTGTGTGGGAGCTGGAAAGGGAAATATGTGTGAGGCAGTAGCCCAAATCTTTTGTAGGGCTCCCTACTTGAATGACCAAATATACTAGGGGTGTAACCTTTTTCTGTGTAGACGAGCACTTAAACAGTTCTTCATTGGACCCATTATTTCTCCCACTATCACTTTGTGAGTACAGGCAGTAAGCAGGCCAGCTCAGGTCCATGGAAGTTGTGTTGGCATCTTCCATACCCAGTTCATCTCTCCTTGTCCTCTCAGTCAGATTGCTTAAGCTCCAGACCTTCTGTAACCAGATCAAGCAGGGAGGGGACAGTAGCATGGCTACGGGGGGTGGGGGGGGTCACAGCACTAAGTTTTGCAGGGCACCTGAATTCACCATGTAAGCTGTCTCTCCCAGTCAGAGTCATTCCCTGCCACAAAAACAAAGCAAAGGAGATGACTTCGCTTTGCTCTTGCTGCCAGGAATGGTTCTGATGGCAAGGAGGGGGAGCTGTTTAAATGGTGAGCTCAGGCACCCTGCAAATCTTAGTGCTGTGACCCCCCCCCCGTAGCTACAATACTGGGATGGGGTGCATTCTATAGGAACTGGGAGGAATCCATAGCCTGTTGTGCCACCTGCATGTGTGTTGAGTCACAGAGGGAGAAACATATCTCTGTTGAACCCTATGAAAATTCTCCCAAGTGTGGGTGCTGTACCCTTAAAGGATGAATCCTCTTGCATTTTCTGTTTAGAAATAGGTATTGTATCTGTTATATCAATTGGAATTTTAACTACATTTTCCTTGTTTAAAGCATTTGCACACTAACCTGTGTTTTGACCTGTTAACTTTTTTTTTAATGAAATGCTTGCTAAATCAATTGATGTAATTGGACTGAATGCAACTACCTGATGAGAACCAGGTTATTTTGAATCTAGTTAATCTTCAAATGTAGCTCCCCCTCGCCCCAAATCTTCAACATAATTACATTTGAGATTATGTGCACAATGGGTAACCTTTAATCTTATGGAAAGTAAAGATGTTGGCATCCTTCAATCTCGGAAGACTATGGTATCACGCTCTGATGGTGGTGCTGGAACAGAGTGTCCTCTCCAGTGTGCGAAGCCTGGGTAAAGTAGATATGGAGGATAGGCTGTTTCCCATGCAGCAAATCCCCCCTCTCCATGTCACTGAAATGGTCCAATGGAAAGGTAGAAGCCAATACAGTTGATTCCAGCGGCGTCGCAGGAGTTGCCAGAACGTGACTGTGTTCAGCCATGAACTGCCTGAGAACATAATAACATAAGAACAGCCCCACAGGATCAGGCCATAGGCCCATCTAGTCCAGCTTCCTATATCTCACAGCGGCCCACCAACTGCCCCAGGGAGAACACCAGACAACAAGAGACCTCATCCTGGTGCCCTCCCCTGCATCTGGCATTCTGACATAACCCATTTCGAAAATCAGGAGGTTGTGCATACACATCATGGCTTGTACCCCGTAATGGATTTTTCCTCCAGAAACTTGTCCAATCCCCTTTTAAAGGCATCCAGGCTAGACGCCATCACCACATCCTGTGGCAAGGAGTTCCACAGACCAACCACACGCTGAGTAAAGAAATATTTTCTTTTGTCTGTTCTAACTCTCCCAACACTCAATTTTAATGGATGTTCCCCGGTTCTGGTGTTATGTGAGAGTGTAAAGAACATCTCTCTATTCACTCTTTCCTTCCCGTGCATAATTTTATATGTCTCAATCATGTCCCCCCTCAGGCGTCTCTTTTCTAGGCTGAAGAGGCCCAAACGCCGTAGCCTTTCCTCAAAAGGAAGGTGCCCCAGCCCCGTGATCATCTTAGTCGCTCTCTTTTGCACCTTTTCCATTTCCACTATGTCTTTTTTGAGATGCGGCGACCAGAACTGGACACAATACTCCAGGTGTGGCCTTACCATAGATTTGTACAACGGCATTATAATACTAGCCGTTTTGTTCTCAATACCCTTCCTAATGATCCCAAGCATAGAATTGGCCTTCTTCACTGCCGCCGCACATTGGGTCGACACTTTCATCGACCTGTCCACGCCCCCCAAAGATCTCTCTCCTGATCTGTCACAGACAGCTCAGAACCCATCAGCCTATATCTAAAGTTTTGATTTTTTTGCCCCAATGTGCACGACTTTACACTTACTGACATTGAAGCGCATCTGCCATTTTGCTGCCAATTCAGCCATTCTGGAGAGATCCTTCTGGAGCTCCTCACAATCACTTCTGGTCTTTACCACTCGGAAAAGTTTGGTGTTGTCCACAAACTTTGCTACCTCACTGCTCAACCCTGTCTCCAGGTCATTTATGAAGAGGTTGAAAAGCACCGATCCCAGGACAGATCCTTGGGGCACACCGCTTTTCACTTCTCTCCATTGTGAAAATTGCCCATTGACACCCACTCTCTGTTTCCTGGCCTTCAACCAGTTCTCAATCCATGAGAGGACCTGTCCTCTAATTCCCTGATGGTGGAGTTTTTTCAGGGATTCCACCCAGTTTTTTCTGAGGGATTCCGGCTCTGGATTTTGCCTCGAGATTGACTCCTGAAGCCTTTTCCATAAATGGATGTAGCCACAAGGCAGTGGAGGTTTTGGATCAGAGTTTTCCTTCTCTCAGATGAGCTGCCTTCCCAGGCCAACAAGTCCCATCTACCCGGTGGCTGTTTAGTTGCCTCTTACGACAAGTACAGCCAAACTGAGGGCCTATTCTTATCCCCAGCCCCCAGGGGTTGGGAAGTAAAGAATTATTAGAACTATTTATGGATTGAACAGAAAGAGTGTGTATTTTTAAAGCAAATGCATATTGCTTTTTAATTGCTTTATTAAAACAAATGGCTGTATGGGCAAATCATGATTCTAGTACAGTGTTTCTCTACCAATGGTACGAATACCACCAGTGGTACCTGAAGTGGTTTCTGGTGGTACTTGTGGGACCCCTGGTCATTTGCCACCTGACAGCGAGACTATTGATGTGATGCGACAAACAGCAGTAGGCGGCTTGGCTCAGTGGGCAGAGCTCCAAATTATGCTTTTCATGTGGTCTAAAAATCCCCCTTGTTCAACCTGAGCCTCTTACCGGTGTCTTTCACATTGCTTCTGGCCTCTCACCCCAGAAGTAAGTGGTACTGATGTCATTGCCAGTTACTTTTGGTGGTACTTCCAGTAGGTAGACCATGCAAAGTGGTACAGTGGGGGATAAAGAGTTGAGAAACTCTTCTCTAGTGTGTGCAGAAGTGAAAGAATGTTAGGTGCTGTACAAGCAGCCTGGGATCTATAGTTCCTGCCTCTAAGGTTACTGTGATTACCATGCATTCCCCAAATAAATACTGCCGACAACAGGTATGGAATTAAAAATGGGCCACTTTATTGAATACAAAACATTGCAACAGGGAAACTAAAGGGCTAATCAAAACCCATCCCAAGTGCAGGGTTCTACATGGGTGAAATGGTCCTAGCCATCTTCGTCCCCCAGTCTCATAGGGTGTTCACCCGACCAACTCCAGGCATAACTTAGTTGTTATTAAGCCTGCCTCTCAGCGTCGCCCGAAGAGGGTAAGTCAGCAGAACTGCTATGCCTTCAGGTCACCCCTGCAAGGCCCCCAAGTTTGGACAAGGGGCTAGCCACCTGCCTCCTCAAGCCGGTCAGGCATCATGGAAGTGGTTCTGGTTCACGCCCCGTCCTTGCTGACTTAGATTGGACACTGAGAAGGTCTTCTGCCTACCCACCCCGCACTTCTACCGCCAGTGACCAGGGCGTTAAATATGTATATCAGAAACCCAAACCCAGTCTGGGGTAGGCAAAAAAACCCACCATCTTAGGGCCAATTTAGATGGTGATTAAAAATTCCTACCCAGCCCTCGGAGGGTGACCAGCTAATCCCAGATTAGCTACAGGGCGGGCGGGCGGGAGTCACTTACCAGCAACGGACTGAAGCTCCCCAGGTGCACGCGTGCTTGAGCAGCTCACCTGTCTTGCCCCCTTCTGGCCAACCAGCCTATCAGCTGGCAGCAAACACCTGCTGCCGGCTGAATGGGGGGAAGGCCTGGCAATCATTGCTAGCGCGCCAGAGAGGCACGCAAGCTGCCTTTCAGGGTGCAGTACTATGTATGTTTATTCAGAAGTATGTTTCATTTCATTCAGTGGTTCTTACTCCCAGGCAAGTGTGTATAGGATTGCAGCCTTGCACTGAATCCTTTGCTACCTGGAGCTTGGGGCTGTTGCAGCACTGAAAATGGCTGCCTCTGCATCCTAAGCACTAACCAGGCAGTACCGGCGGCACCTCAGGAGAAGGGGACTTTTGTCCCCTTCCCCCGGGTAAGACAAGTAGCCCCACAGTGGGGCTACTCAATTCTACGGCACCCCTTGGGTCTTCGTAGAATCAAGAGCCTTCATGTTGGGCTGCAGACCAGACGTGAAGGTTCAGGATTCGATGGAGCAGAGTTCCTTCCTGCCCTACTCCCAGAGTTACTTCCTGCCCCAGCATATCTCGTCCCCGCCCTGCCCCTGCTCCAGAATGCCTTCACCCCGCCTTCACTCACCTCTCCATTGCCCGGCAGTCCATGTGACCACTGAGCTGTGGAGCACCAGTGATCCATTGGCGCTGGACCAGTGCTTTACAGCACGTTTGCGAAACTCTCCACTGATGGAGCAAGCTAAGGACTGGGCTCTTAGGGCCCAATCCTATCCAACTTTCCAGCTCCAGTGTAGCCAAAATGCTGCCCTGTGGGAAGGGAATACATGTTCCCATACCTTGAGAAGGCCTCAGTGACTGCCCCTCCACCACAGGATGCAGCGCACACTCCACTGGCACAACTGCAATGGGAACTGGAAAATTGGATAAGATTGGGCCATCAGTCTCTCAACAATTTTTAAAAAGAATAAAAGTTTTTGATTTCCCCAATGATGTAAAATTAGCCCTTTTCTCCAGTATGATGTTCTTTCGTTGTAATACATTTTTATTTTTCCTCTTTCAACCAAAGATATAATGTGGAATGCAAATACAAATAACTTGCAGATATAGGTCCCAAATGCAGAATAATATATCTTATTTGTTTTCCAAGGGTCCCTAATCTTTGAGATAGCTGGTGTTAACTTTTTGCAAAGTGGGTTCAATATGCTCATAATTCATTTTAATAATGGCATGTGGGACATTAGTTATTACTATACTTGGATGAAGCAATGAGACCTGAGGCACAGCAAACATATAAAGGGAGTAACAATGAAGAATATAATTATGCTTAATAGACAGAATGTTTTGGAGTAGCATACATAATGAATGCAGCATTATAGTACAGGTATTGTAGCTCAGGAAGTATTCAGTATGCTAACAATCCAACCCTATGTAGTTCCCTATGCAGTTAAGCAGTGTTGTCACTGTGGCTTCTGCTGTATCTTGTGGGGGAGTTTTGGCATGCTGACTCCTAGTCAGGGTATGGGAACCTTTGTTCCCTTGTCCCGGGGTAAACCCCAGGAACTGCCATGGATCAGCACAGACCTGCACCAGCTCTATAGTTGACCCTTAAAGGTGAATCAGGCCTGGGAAGGAAAATAGAATTCAGCAAGTGCACCTTCCTGGGCCCAATCTGCCTTCCTCCCTGTTCTGCCCTAGTTCTAAGGCTCTCCCTTATCATATAGTGGACAAGCAGCATTCTGCAATATATGCTGCACCAGAGCTTGTGGAACTTGTGGAGTTGTTTGGAATATCAGTGTGAAACATTTTCTAGTCTGAGACTGATTTATTCTGATCGGATGAGCAGAGTCTTAAACTAGCTTAGATGCTGTGGTAATTAGATCCTGAAATCCCTTGTGAAGGATGGGTAGGAGTTGACACACCGACAGGAGTGCTTTGTTATGCAGGTGGGAAGGAATGATGCTCCTTCCGCTTAGAGGTTGGTGAGACTGGACTGGGTTTCCAATGAGCTCTTTAAAGACAATGCAAATGTTGGTGGTTTTTCTGGTGTTTCGGGAAAGCGAAAATTGAGGGAAATTGCATTTTTCACTTATGTCTAACTGCAAGAGACAATACCCACATACTTCACGCACTGCTATTTTTGCCTTCCTCCGCTAATTGAGTTTTCACTGTAAGTTGACATCAAGCCATTAGACTGTCACTCAAAGTCAGATGAAAAAGAGTCTCAATGAGATGTTGATTAACTCATCAGAGGCATGCATCCATGAGAAATAGTATGTCTAGAAGAAGGATTTTTTTTTGTGGGGATGGATGGGAGGGGAAACCACCCTCCCATCCACCCAGTTCCTAACATAGTTTTGTCACTGTTCTAGTTGTCTCTGGTAGGCACAGTTTGATGCACATTGTTAGGAATAATTATGTTTCCATGTTTGTTTTACTAAAATTTGAAAAGTATATTAAAGCAAATTAACAAGAGAAAGGAAACATTTTTCAGTGCTTGTAGTCTGTAATTTTTCAGTTCTGGTATTAATAAATCAGATATCAGCCACAGAGCTTATAGAAGATTATCATCTATTGAAATCTATGCTGTTGACCAACATTGGTAAAACACAATTTAGCTTTGTATTCTATGCTTGTACCCAGTGTCAACACATTTCATCATTGCTTAGACAGCCCATTGCTTAGACAGCCCATATGATCTGCCCACTTTTCTTCCTAAACCCTTTTAGCACTTAAACCCACTTTTTAAAAATACACACCATTAGAACCCACTTTAGCTTTACAAGACTAAAAAAGAAAAAAAATCTTACCAGCTCAAGCCTCTTTTTACTGTACTTTGGAGGTTGTGGAGGGGACGACTGCCTTCTGGAGCACTTGTTGAGCTCCACGTTCATCAGATTGGGGATCATTTTGGTATTCTTGCACTCCCCTTCGCCTGATGTTCTAAGGCACATTTGTTTATTCATGAGTAAACACAACTGTGTAGCTTTGTTTCGCTTTCCACAGGGCTCAATACATTCATCAGCTTGGAGGGAAGGACTTCCTTCATGGGTGTTTTTGGGGGGCTACATTCTTCAGATTAGGACCATAAGTGGTGGATTCCTCTCAGCCTGCCCATTTCAGTGAACCAAGGCACATTCATATATTCATGATTAAACACACGGTGTGGCTCTGTTTTACTTTCCATAGGGCTCAATGCATTTTGATTGTAGGCTATCAGTTTGTCAACTGCAGCTTTGTGACCCACCTACAATCAGGTCAGGACCCACCAAATGGGTCCTGACCCACAGTTTGAGTAACCCTGTGCTAGAATACTATCTGTCTGTTCTCTGATGGACATGTGAACTGGTTGTTCCTTCTTTGTTAAGAGATGCTGAAGGTGTGCAATGGGGAAACCTCTATACATGACTACTAAAAGAGAACATATTTTCATGTGCTCATAATGCCATGCTCACAACATAACCCCTGGATCTGTGGGAATAACTGATGGAGCACAGTATCCAATTTTTCCAAGTCACTGGTCTAAGACTTTCCTGAAGTTATCTTTCTAGAATGGGAGGAGGAACTGATTATTCTGATAGTCAGTACAGAGGCAATTGTGAACAACTGGGAAATGCCATTCAAAGCAATAATTATTCTTGTTTCAAAACTCTTTAGTCATACGTACTTAACTCTCTGGATCTGTTTTTCTTTCAAAGCACATTGGTAGCAATCTTGAGATTCACTTTTTCACATGACGTTACTGACATTTCAGTTTGCAAATGCATGTTAAATATTGGGTTCATCGCTGCTTTTTAAAAATCCAGCTGGGAACTTTTCTGAATAAAAAGTGTATTTCTATTAAGAAAACTTGTGCTCAGACGGTATTTATTGATAGCAAATTAGCATGTATTGGTGACCAACGTTACCAGGTTCTGATGTCAAGGATTTAGCAGTTAAACACACTTCAAATTACTTGGATGTATATTCCAGGATCCATTAAGTATTCTTGCAGGTCATTGCTCAACCATGTGTCATGTTCATTTCAAGGTATTCATGCAATATATATGAATTGGAGAGCTTTCAAAATCAAGATTAATACATCTAGTCAGTCCAAAAATGTAACAGGCAGTGATAATAAAATATATATATAAGTTTCTGTCTGTCTGTCTGTCTGTCTGTCTCAGGTTGACTTTTTGCTTCTCTGTGTAGAGTTTAAATCTTTTGGGAAAGAGCAGCATGTGAATAGTCACTAAGTATATAGTCAGTGGGTCTGGGTGCATGTGTTAATCCCCACTAGAAGGGGGCACTGTAACCTATTTTATTGCAAGTATAAAATCTTGTGGGTTGACTAGACCTCTCATTAGTTTCATTTTCCTGCCTTATTCTGCTTGTGTATTAATGATTGTAGTTCTTTTGTTGCTGCAGTAAAGTTCTTAACAAAACTCAGCTTTGCTGATCTGTTGAGTGCTCAAATGGGAGACTACTAACCAATAAAAAGCACCATATGCTTCAAGACAAAAGAATGATGAGTATAAATATTATAAACTAGGGGTGGGCAAACATTTTGCAGGAGGGCCACATCATCTCTCTGACACCGTATCGGGGGCTGGGGGAAAAGAATTAATTTACATTTCAAATTTGAATAAATTTACACAAATGAATTCAGAGACGGAACTTATATGAATGAATTAATTTTACTGAGCCTATTTATAATACAGATGCAATCTTTTTATACATGGATTTTTTATCTGTGGATTTATCTCAACGCGAATGGGGGTGGACGGGATTCAAAGTTGCACACACCTTTGTCTCCTTTGCCCCGCATTGGTGTCTCGCTCCATTTCAAGGTAGCCCAAAGCATTGCAAAAAAGCTGTGCCTTGCACAGGCACAGAAGTAGCCCTTGAGTTGTGGAAGAGGCTCTGGAAGGTTAAGGCTCCTTGGAGCCCCTGAACCATCAAAGAGGCAAGCGCAAAAGACTCCTCAGGAATCAATGAGAATCGTGTGGGGAGAGGGGAAGCCAGAACGGGTGCAGCAAAGAGGATCTCTCGATCTCTCACTCACTCACGATGAATTTATTATTGTTGTTCACTTTGAGACTGAAGCAGCATACAAGTCTGAGAAATAAAAATAAATATTGTATGCTTCCTTTTAGATAGCTACCTACAAGTGTTCATGACCAAGGAATGAGGAGTAAAGAAAAAGGAAGGGGCCATCGTTCAGTTGTAGAGTGCATGAAAGGGGCCCCAACTTTGATCCCTGTCATATTCAATATGGAAGATTTCCAATAGCAGTACTGCAGAAATTATCTGCCGGAGAACCTGGAGACCCATTGCCAGTGATGGACGACTGGTCTAATTCAATAAAAGGCACCTCCTTGTTTATCCTTGTAATTCATGGTGTGTATTTAAAGTGTATGAGTGAACTTGGCCAGAAAGAGTTTAATTCATACAGAATTTGGAAATAGCCATATAAAATGAGCCAAGTAGGCAAAAATAGCAACAGATTCTTTGAAGCATGCAGAATATTTTCGTTCTTTATTGGAGATGCATTCCAAGTATATCACCGCCATGATTCTGACATGCTAAAATGTCAAATGTCAATACTTGCTATTTCCAGTGGAGAAAAGCTGACAATGCGGCAATTATAGCAATATAGACTTCTACCTTTTTAGTGTTCACAGAGGAGCACAGGCATTTCTTCACTGAGCAAAAATAGACATTTGTGAAATCTCATAGCTTTCTTTCGTGTGTACGTGCGTCCAATGGTTCTCAAACTTTTAGGGGCCCTAGTGGTTGCCATCTGATTTATAAATGCCAAGGGATGTGACTATAATGGTGATTGGTAGCAGTACTCCTTCCCCACATAGCAGCTTGTTTAACCCTTGATGCACAAAGCATAATCTGTCCTGTCAGTTTCACAACCCAACAAAAATTGGGTAACAATCCACTGGTGGGCCCCAGACCCACGGTTTGAGAACCACTGCTTTACTGGGTATCCTGTCATTTGGGTGGATGTTCTGTCCAGCAATGTATTTTACAGTTGACTGAGATGGATAAGAAATAATGTCTTGCACATGATCGCAGTATGAGTGGCAGAACCAAGCTGTGGTGACACATTCCTTTCTGACATTGGTCCAGGGGAAAAGGATTTGTTTGAACAAGAAATGTTTCATCCAAGAGAAAGATCTAACATTATAGAGCCATTAATCAGGACAGTTGGCCTGAAAGTGGATTTTAGGATTTAGATGAGAGGGCAACGGGAATTAGGCTTTGAAAAAACTGAGGATTGAAAACATTAGATTGGATTGCGGCTTTTAAGAGGTTTTTTTCAGATTGCACCTGGGAATGCTTTATTCTTATATTCTAATTAACTGTTTCTGTCTTCCATAGTTTGTTGTTGCCTTTAAGTAATAATATTTCTTCATCCATGTTCCAGTTGTAGAGTGGAAGAATGCCATCCTCTGCCTTTTTAGCAACCATATAAACTCAGGGTTTCTTCTGCTAAACTTCATGTTAAATGGAGACTAATCACTGATCTTATGGGAGAACTTGTGGGAATGCAGGTGACTACCAGGCTACAATTGAGCATGCCAGCCTGTGGTCAGAAACTTTTGCAAGTCTGCATTTGCTATTGGGTAGCCCCATTCTATCCCTGGTGGTACTTCAGGGTGCAGCAGCACCAGAATGGCTACTGCTGCATCCAGCAGCACCACTGGGGCCACTGGAGGTCTCCTCAATGGAAGCTTCAGGCCTCCCAATGGAACTTCTCAAGGCTGCGCCAGTCATTTTGCCAGCGCAGACTTGTCAGGCTTTGCAGCCCGACATGGAGGATAGGATACAGCAGAGCAGTGCTCCATTGGTCCCAATCCCCTCTCAGGGCAGTCTCTCCCCCCCACCCTACCCTTCCACTGCCCCAGAACTTCTCCCCCCGCCCCAACAGATCTTACCACTGAGCAGTGTCCGTCTGACACTGGACCCAGTGCCAGTGGTCCCTGCATGGAGGGGACCATAAATGTTCTTTACGGCATGTTTACGACACCCAGCACTGAGGGTCTTTAGGATTGAGCTTTCAATTCCTCATCTGCTTGTTGTGTAGTGAGAATATTTTACTTTCAGTTCAGGTAGTCTGATACTGATTATTACTAGAGATAATTTTTTTTAGTTGATTGATCTTCTAACAATTAGCAGATCTAACAGTTAGAATTAGACCAACCAACCAGTTACATTTAAATAAACTTGCATATTACTTCAGGAGAGGTGCCTTTTTGAGATATTGAAAGAGGTGTGAGAATGAGGCCTTATGGTTTAATAAATGAAAGTAGCATGCTTTGTTAAAAGTAAAGATAATCTTCTTAAAATTCCCTGTTGCAATAACAGCAAAACAAGAATAGGCTAAATATTGACAAATGTATAATTTAAAAAGTATGCCCTAAAGTCAGTGGTTAAAATTAGCCACCAGTAGTTAATCAACAAGAGCTTTCATTGATTTATCTATCAATTAAAGCTTATAGTCCAGGAGTCAGTGCAGTATAACGGGTTGAGTGTTGGGCTTAGACTTTTGTTCAATCTCTGCTCAACCATGAAGCTTACTGGATGACTTTTGGCTAGTTGTTCAGCCAACTTACTTATTCAGCCTACCTTATTTTGTTGTGTAAATAAATGCGGTAGGAACACTGTACTAAGCTCTCTGGAGAAACTGTGCAATAAAAATGTAATTAATGATTAAATACACACTTAGCAGGAGATAATATTTATTTGTCTTGAAGATCCCTTTTCTCCCCAGTATTTATAATATTCCAAACTAAATCTAAAAGCACTGCAACAATTCACCAGTGATCTCTTATGCTGTGCTGAGATTTTGTAGATAATTCAGGTTGCCTTTCAGAATTTTTATTTAAATGCAGACCCGGTTTGGTCTTCAGAGAATCTTGCTGTAGTGTTTTCTTGCCCTAAGAAAAAGAAATCAATGCTGCAGTGGAGCTCTGGGTTTGTATGTTTGTGGAGAAGTGGGGAGGGGGGAAAGGAAACAACAATTTCTTCCTAGTCCTAGAAGCATCTCCCATATTTCCATTTAGCAGCATAGAAATGGCAACGGTTTCTCATCTGCTGCATCAGGCTCTTGGCTTCTGGACCAGATGCTTCCGTTGTCTGGGCAGGAGGGAGAGACATTCCAGTTGGATAGTTTTGCAAACTGTATGTGGTCAAATCTGCAAAACAACTTGAAGTCCTTCTGAATGAAAGTATGATGTAACAAGTGATTGTGCTATTTATGCAAGGTATACATTTATGTGTCACTATGCATGTGCAAATATGCTGAGTAAGACAACCCATTTGGTGCATGCAAACTGTCCCACGTTCAAACCCTGGCATCTCAATGTAGAACTGAGACAGAATCCCTGTATGAAACCCTGGAGTGTCAGTGCCAGATTGTGTATAGACAATATGTGCTAGATGGACCAATGGCTCAATCTTATGTGTGCCGTCCAATGATGGCATGCCTCATGTGTTAGCGCTGACTACCATAAAGCAGTCAACACCAGTCATAAATGGTGACGGGATGACTGCAACAACTACCGTGGCATCTCTCTCCTTAGCGTTGTAGGAAAGTTGTTTGCCCTGCCTATGTAAGCCTGCCTGTGTAAGCCTGCCTATGTAAACCGCCTTGAATAAAGTCTTGAATAAAGATCAAGAAAGGCAGTATATAAATACCTGTTGTTGTTGTTGTTGTTGTTATTATTGCCCGAGTTGTACTAAAGAGGCTCCAGGTACTTGCAGAGAGCGTTTAACCAGAATCTCAGTGTGGATTCCGAACCAACAGGTCCACCACTGATATGGTATTCTCCCTTAGACAGCTGCAGGAGAAATGCAGAGAACAATGACAGCCACTCTTTATAGCCTTCATAGATCTCACGAAGGCTTTTGACCTGGTCAGCAGAGATAGCCTCTTCAAGATTCTCCCCAAGATCAGATGTCCACCCAGGCTCCTCAGCATCATCAGATCTTTCCACAAGGTCAGGAAGGGCACTGTTGTCTTCGATGGCTCCACATCAGACCCCTTTGACATCCGAAGCGGAGTGAAGCAGGGCTGTGTTCTTGCACCAACCTTGTTTGGGATTTTCTTCGCTGTTCTGCTGAAGCATGCCTTTGGAACTGCAACAGAAGGCATCTATCTCCGGACCAGATCAGACGGAAAGCTCTTCAACCTCTCCAGACTGAGAGCAAAGTCCAAAGTCCAGCTGAAATGACTGCGTGACTTCCTCTTTGCCAATGATGCAGCTGTCACTACCCATTCTGCCAAAGATCTCCATCAGCTCATGGATCGTTTTAGCAAGGCCTGCCAAGATTTTGGACTGACAATCAGCCTGAAGAAAACACAGGTCATGGTTCAGGATGTGGATTCACCTCCCTGCATTACAATCTCTGCGCATGAACTGGAGGTTGTCCATGACTTTGTGTACCTTGGCTCAATGATCTCCGACACTCTTTCTTTTGATACCGAGCTAAACAAACGCATCGGTAAAGCAGCTACCACGTTTTCCAGACTGACAAAGAGAGTCTAGTCCAACAAGAAGCTGACGGAACATACCAAGATCCAGGTCTACAGAGCTTGCGTCCTGAGTACACTTCTGTACTGCAGTGAGTCATGGACTCTTTGCTAACAACAGGAGAGGAAACTGAACGCTTTCCACATGCGCTGCCTCCGACGCATTCTCGGCATCACCTGGCAGGACAAAGTTCCAAACAACACAGTCCTGGAACGAGCTGGAATCCCTAGCATGTATGCACTGCTGAAACAGAGACGCCTGCGTTGGCTTGGTCATGTCGTGAGAATGGATGATGGCCGGATCCCAAAGGATCTCCTCTATGGAGAACTTGTGCAAGGAAAGCGCCCTACAGGTAGACCACAGCTGTGATACAGGGACATCTGCAAGAGGGATCTGAAGGCCTTAGGAGTGGACCTCAACAAGTGGGAAACCCTGGCCTCTGAGCGGTCCGCTTGGAGGCAGGCTGTGCAGCATGGCCTTTCCCAGTTTGGAGAGACACCTGGCCAACAGACTGAGGCAAAGAGGCAAAGAAGGAAGGCCCATAGCCAGGGAGACAGACCAGGGACAGACTGCACTTGTTCCCAGTGTGGAAGGGATTGTCACTCCCGAATTGGCCTTTTCAGCCACACTAGACGCTGTTCCAGAACCACCATTAAGAGCGCGATACCATAGTCTTTCGAGACTGAAGGTTGCCAACAACAAGGACCAATGGCTCAGTCTTTTGTGTGCCATCCAATGATGGCATGCCTCCTGTGTTAGCGCTGACTACCATAAAGCAGTCAACACCAGTCATAAATGGTGTTCCAATAGTGTGCCACTCAATGCCACTCCATTGGCAGAACTGTGCTGGTATCCATGTTACGTTGGTGTGTTTTTTTCAACCTTGCACTAGTGTCTAGGACAGCTATTTTTTACCACTGTGCCATGGCACACTGGTGTGCCGCGAGTGGACCACAGGTGTGCCACAGGAATTTGAGGGAAGGTCATTTATTAGTTGGGCCAATAGGGATGTGAGGTCCCCACTGGCAGCATGGTGTGCCTTGACAATTATAAAAAATCTGACGGTGTGCCTTGCCAGTTTTAGTGCCTTGTCAGTGTGCTGTGAGATGAAAAAGGTTGAAAATCGCTGGTCTAGGATGTATCTGCCAGCCCAGTGGATGTCTGCACCAGGAATGCAATTATTGAACCAAAGTATGTGGAGAAATGCTGGCATAACCCAAGGGTAGGATTAGGCCAGTGATTTTCAACTAGTGTGTCATGGCACATTGGTATGCTGCTGATGGTCTGCAGGTGTGCCATAGGCATTTGGGGGAGGATCATTTATTAGAAGGGTAATTGGGAGACATAAGTCCCCTGCCAGCTGCACAGTGTCAATTGTCAAGAAACCAATGGTTTGCCTTGGCAATTTTAGTTCATTGTCAGTGTACTGTGAGATGCAAAATTTGAAAATCACTGGGTTAGGCCATAACCCTCTAGTACCCTTGCTCTTAAGAACTCCACTGTGTCTGTGTTGAACTTCCTTGGAAACTTTTCAGATGCGTATCTATTGAACTGGATAGCATTGTGGTTATTTTCCCTGTCAGTTCAACAAGACCATGAACTACGTGAATTTATTTTTTTTTTCTGATTAATTTCTCCATTAATAATGAAAATCAAGGAATATAGATGCTGCTCTTTGTTGCCACAATATGCGCATGGTCAAAATAAAATTAGGTATGCAGGTGGTGGATTGTTGCTCAGTTCCTAGGTCCAGACTGGCTTTGTTTGTTTTTTAAAGTCTATATGGAAGTGACTTCTAAAATGGGCAGCCAAATCCTATCCCGTGCTGCAACAGTGGCCATGCTGCATCCAACATTGGAACTGAGCAGGCTGGAAGTCTTCTCGGAGTGAGGGGGTGTTTACTAGAATAAGAAGGTGCCCCCCCCCGAGTAAAAGGATATATACAGAGGCTTGAGATGAAACTTTAAAACTTTGTTTTTAGTTTTGTAAACTAGGTGAGTCCTATAAGAGCGTTGTTTTAAAAAGTAGGTCCCAGTGTTAAAAAGTTTGGGATCCACTGCCACCCACTACATAGCTAGGGTCAATCTCTTGGGTCTGTCCTGTGCAGTGGTCCTGCTGGGTACCAATCACCTGCCGCCAGATTTGCCCCAAGGCAATTAAGAACATAAGAACATAAGAACAGCCCCACTGGATCAGGCCATAGGCCCATCTAGTCCAGCTTCCTGTATCTCACAGCGGCCCACCAAATGCCCCAGGGAGCACACCAGATAACAAGAGACCTCATCCTGGTGCCCTCCCCTACATCTGGCATTCTGACATAACCCATTCCTAAAATCAGGAGGTTGCGCATACACATCATGGCTTGTACCCCATAATGGATTTTTCCTCCAGAAACTCGTCCAATCCCCTTTTAAAGGCGTCTAGGCTAGACGCCAGCACCACATCCTGTGGCAAGGAGTTCCACAGACCGACCACGCGCTGAGTAAAGAAATATTTTCTTTTGTCTGTCCTAACCCGCCCAACACTCAATTTTAGTGGATGTCCCCTGGTTCTGGTATTATGTGAGAGTGTAAAGAGCATCTCCCTATCCACTCTGTCCATCACCTGCATAATTTTGTATGTCTCAATCATGTCCCCCCTCAAGCGTCTCTTTTCTAGGCTGAACGCTGTAGCCTTTCCTCATAAGGAAGGTGCCCCAGCCCCGTAATCATCTTAGTCGCTCTCTTTTGCACCTTTTCCATTTCCACTATGTCTTTTTTGAGATGCGGCGACCAGAACTGGACACAATACTCCAGGTGTGGCCTTACCATCGATTTGTACAACGGCATTATAATACTAACCGTTTTGTTCTCAATACCCTTCCTAATGATCCCAAGCATAGAATTGGCCTTCTTCACTGCCGCCGCACATTGGGTCGACACTTTCATCGACCTGTCCACCACCACCACAAGATCTCTCTCCTGATCTGTCACAGACAGCTCAGAACCCATCAGCCTATATCTAAAGTTTTGATTTTTTGCCCCAATGTGCATGACTTACTGACATTGTGCATGACTTACTGACATTGCCCCAATGTGCATGACTTACTGACATTGAAGCGCATCTGCCATTTTGCTGCCCATTCTGCCATTCTGGAGAGATCCTTCTGGAGCTCCTCACAATCACTTCTGGTCTTTACCGCTCGGAAAAGTTTGGTGTCGTCTGGAAACTTAGCCACTTCACTGCTCAACCCTGTCTCCAGGTCATTTATGAAGAGGTTGAAAAGCACCGGTCCCAGGACAGATCCTTGGGGCACACCGCTTTTCACCTCTCTCCATTGTGAAAATTGCCCATTGACCCCCACTCTCTGTTTCCTGGCCTCCAACCAGTTCTCAATCCAGGAGAGGACCTGTCCTCTAATTCCCTGACTGTGAAGTTTTTTCAGTAGCCTTTGGTGAGGTACCGTGTCAAACGCCTTCTGAAAGTCCAGATATATAATGTCCACGGGTTCTCCCGCATCCACATGCCTGTTGACCTTTTCAAAGAATTCTATAAGGTTTGTGAGGCAAGACTTACCCTTACAGAAGCCATGCTGACTCTCCCTCAGCAAGGCCTGTTCGTCTATGTGTTTTGAGATCCTATCTTTGATGAGGCATTCCACCATCTTACCCGGTATGGATGTTAGGCTGACCGGCCTATAGTTTCCCGGGTCCCCCCTCTTTCCCTTTTTAAAAATAGACGTGACATTTGCTATCCTCCAATCTTCTGGTACCGTGGCCGTTTTGAGGGACAAGTTGCATACCTTAGTCAAGAGATCTGCAACTTCATTCTTCAATTCCTTAATAACCCTTGGGTGGATGCCATCAGGGCCCAATGACTTATTGATCTTTAATTTATCAATGAGGTCTGAAACATCTTCTCTTTTAACCTCTATCTGACTTAACTCCTCGGTTAGGAGGGGCCGTTCGGGCAGCGGTATCTGCCCAAGGTCTTCTGCCGTGAAGACAGATACAAAGAACTCATTTAATTTCTCTGCCATCTCTAAGTCTCCTTTTATCTCCCCTTTCCCTCCCTCACCATCCAGAGGGCCAACTGCTTCTCTGGCGGGTTTCCTGCTTCTAACATATTTGAAGAAGCTTTTATTATTCCCCTTAATGTTGCTGGCCATGCGTTCCTCATAGTCTCTCTTGGCCTCCCATATCACCTTCTTACATTTCTTTTGCCACAGTTTATGTTCCTTTTTATTCTCTTCATTAGGGCAAGACTTCCATTTACGGAAGGAAGCTTCCTTGCCCTTCACAGCCTCTCTAACTTGGCTGGTTAGCCATGCGGGCACCCTCCTGGATTTAGTGGAACCCTTCTTTCTTTGCGGTATACACCTCTGCTGGGCCTCTATTACTGTTGTTTTAAGCAGCCTCCATGCACTCTGGAGAGACTGGACTCTTTTTACCCTCCCTTTCAACCTCCTTCTAACCAGCCTCCTCATTTGAGGGAAGTCCACCCGTCGGAAGTCAAGGGTTTTTGTTAGAGATTTGCCTTTTATTCTTCTTAATGGCCCTATTACGTCATTTCTGCCCAACGTTGCTTACACGTAACAGAGACCAAATATGTACACCTGTGGGCCAGGCAAAAATGAGTTTTAATTAAATTAATGTAAGGAGCCTTCAAATAGTATAGTAGCTACTAAAAACTTGAAGTAACCCTCACTTGAAGTCAGGTGCCTCCTCTGTGACTTTTTAACACCATGAAGAATTAACTTTTTCCATCATCCCCTGCTTGTGAATTTCCCAGGTATAGATGACTGACCATTGCTGTAATCAAAATACTGGTCTGAGTGAACCTAGACCAGTGGTTCCCAAACTTTTTAGCGCTGCAACCCACTTTTTAAAATGGCACTCTATTGGGACCCACCATCTATGTTTACAAGACTTTTTTTAAAAATGAAAACTAATGTAGAAAGAAAAAATATTTTTATTTATATATTTACAAGTGATAATAACCAGGAAGAAAGATGCTCAAACATTTATATCATGATATTTACACATACTTGCAAACTGAAGAAGCTCAACTCCTTTCAAACTGCAGGAGCTGAGCTCTTTACAGAGCAATTAGCAGCTATCTGATTTTTGAATAGCCTCAGAGCTTGAGGCAATTAGTTGACTGATCTTTTCTTTGGAGACTGCTTGGCTGCTACAGGACTCACCAAAATCAGGTTGTGACCCACCAATGGGTCAAGACCCACAGTTTGGGAACCACTGACCTAGACAATGTTTATGCTTTTATGAAGAACTTAAAAGTTAGTGTGCCACCCCACTACCTTAAATGCTGCTGGTTGATAGCCACTTGTAAATGAGCACGTTGTTGTTAGGTAAGGTTTTCCTGAAGCAAGACATATGGCCAGGACAAGCAACCCAATGACCAATTAAAGTACTTTTAATATATGTACCTAATGGCATGTGTACCAAATGTAGTTTAAGATGGTTTATTTATATTAGTGATGGCTTCAGATCTATCAACTTCTCTTTATTTAAATGGAATGCATTAGTATTTGTGTTCCATTTGTACATATCCATTCATTTGCAGCCTTTTCCCTCTAATTTTATTGATGATGGTTTTAACAATTAGTTAACAGACTCTACGTACTGTGAATACTCTAGACTCTGGATACTGTGGATTTCTATACTGTGAAAGCTGATTGGGAATATGAGTGTTGATATGAGATGTTACTCTTCGTAAGATGACCGTATGTCAAAATTCTTATCTTACATATGAGAAACACTACATAAATGATATTTCATTTTTTTCAGTCCTGTCATTTTTGCAACCTAATAAGAAATTATTGGTTTTATAAAAAGTTATGCTGTAAGGCAAAACTACATTTCTCTAGGGTTTGCTTTCATAAATTAATGAGAGTTTATCTAATCTTTATGCATATACTCAGTACCTTTTTGTTTGTGTCACTTTTCTTTTTGTAGACAGACCACCTACAGAAAACACAAGGGCCAAGTTACTGAGGATCTGAAAGAGCTATAATTTATTTGGATGGATGCAAGCAAGTAGACAATGGTGCTCCAACCATCTGTTCAAGCTTCTTGAGAAAAAAGTCTGCAGTGGAAACATCATGAAAAGTAATGTAAATTCAGCAGATGTCCAGTGTTTCTTTTTACCTGTAGTAAACATTCAGCATCTTTTATTCTGTGAAAATGTGGCATATATTAACATTTACATTTTACAAATGTTTGTTGAATTGTTCATTCCATCTCCCAGAGTAATGTAAATGTGCTATAACTGTATCACTTGACATGGAGACATTGTTAATTCATTTTGTTCTAAGGGTAGTAAGCAGTCAAGCAGTTGGTAGGTTCTGAGATCAGCATTCTGGCAATGCAACAATTCGTTCTCCAGGGATGAGATCATTGTTTGGCTGCTTCAGTGGTATATATTTTAGACCTTGCTTGTGTTTTCATTAGAATTACACAAGTACCAGGGGCTTTGTGGGGACGATTACCCCACATGGTTAAGATTGTGGGATACAGATGTTAAAGTTTTTTTTGGTTTTTTTTTTTTTGCCTGCAGGTGCTTTTCTTTGATAAAACATACCTCCAGAGCTTCCCTGGGCCTCCCAATGCCTTATAAGGCATTAAAGACATCACTTTCAGTTTCTCCCTGAAACCAGAGGTCGCTTTTTTTAGCCTCTGAGCTCAGTCTGACCACGGCAGAGGCTGGGGATGGACGTCCCCAGCCTCTGCTAAATTCAGAATCTCCTCCTCAGAGTTCAGAGTTGATGCGCGCACTGGGGGAGCTGGACCCGATCCATGGATAAGTGAATCCATGGATACGGGATCTGCGTATATGGGACCCCCTGTACCATTCTCAAACGCTGTGTTTTGGGGAATCGAGGAGTCATCCAGCTGCAGGCACAGACGCTGGATTTCTACCTAAACATCCCAAGCTCATCATCCCAATTGCATGGTGTCCATACACAAATCGGTGGCAACAAAACAAACCGTGCTTCAGGGTGAGGGGAGAAGGTTTTGAAGGCCAAGAAAAACTACAGTAGAAACAAATTTGGGTAGGGCAACAGATGCTAGCAGCAGGAGAAGGAAACCTGAAACTGTCACTTGCAGTTACTTTATTAGTGATATGCTGGTGTAAAGTGAAATATTTCAAAAGGGTTTTATATAACTTTCTCCTCCATCATGTTGTAATTTATGACAGACCTCACATTATTTAAATGTGTGACTTGGATTTTTAATAATTTGATTCAGAGCAGTGCTGGTGCTCTTACAGTAATTCAAAAGGAATATTTAATGAAACTATTTTAAGCATTCCATTGTAATTGGTATGTAGTAAACCTGCATGACAGTGAGAAAAATGCATTTTTGCTGTTTTCTTAAAGAAAGAACAAAGGGCTCTCTAGCATATTATCCATGACCATAGCTTGCATTACCTAAGTACTTGTAAATCTTGGTCAGTAGTGATTGGGACAGTGAAATCATCCTGTATGGCTACACTTTTGTGCTTTATCCCTTTTTTTAGTGCAGTTGTTAAGAGTTCATGGTGGAATAGTTGGTATGCTAGCTTCCAGTTCTGTTGGGGCCTTGTGTTGCCAGAGCTAGCATTCCAGCAGCTCAAGGTCTGGCAACTTAAGGTCCATTATGGTGGTGCAAAAACCAGACTGCTGACACGCACTGCTGGGCCGCTACAGCAAATGGCGAGAGATACAGTGCAGGACTCCAGAAGACTTGTTAGGTACTGGTACGTTGGTGACAGAAGCATGCTGTGGACAGAGAGGGGGAGGGTATGTGTTGGGGAGGGAGGGGTGGATTTGGTGGCAGACATGCACACCGGCTCTCCTTAGACCAGTTCCAGCAAAATGGCATAGATCTGAAGACACCCATAGGTGATTGGACAGCTTACTGTCTGTCCAGTCACCCTGGCATAGCAGCATGTAGTTGGTGCGGCTACACACTGTAACATAGCAGGGGATAGGATTTGTCAGTGAAATGCAAAACACACGATCATGTGAGATATCTGTTAATGGACTGTACTTCTTCAGATTGCAGGCAGGAGATCCCTTGGTTGAATGCTTCCCTGTGTGAAACAAGGCAACACAAAACCCTAAGCACCTTATATATACAGAACTAGAATCTTAGGAGATCCTTTTTTGAAAAGTTTTGTACTTTTTTTAGAAGTCTGGATCCACTCTTGCACATTGATTCCTGCTTCTCCATTGCTGTAACTCAGCCCTTTACATATTATTATTACAAATATTTATATACCACTGCAACAAAATTTTCTGTCTGTCTAAAAACATTTATTACACTTGTTTTCTCAAAACAAGAGGCACCCAAAGACAATAGAAAATAAATTTAAAAATACACACATCATTGAAAAAACAAGCAAATTCAGCATGCCTATTATCAGTTCCGCACCAGTCCTCCATCTTGTCTTGTCTCAGACGCTGATCATGCCAATTCTGTGTTCTGCATGGCATCTGGCACTAAACCAATGTTAGTAGCGATATCATTCTGCTGTAAAAGGAAGGTGAAAGATTTATATTACAACCTCTGTAACCAAAAAGGATAATGCACTATTATTGTTCATAGCATTAGATTGTTTTTACACTTTCAAGAACATTGCTTAACAGATCATTAGCTTTTTCCTTTTACAATACATTTTGTTACAGAAAGTTGCTAGATTCAACATATCAGAATGTGGAACTGAATATTCTGAAAGGATTCCCTTCAGGCCTTTTTTTCCTTTTGCCCACTGTACCCATGTGACATGTCAGATATGAAAGTCTCAAGAGCACTTTTCTGAAGAAAGTAAGGCTCACAAAGTGGCTGCTTCCACTCTTGCTTGCTGCATTGCCTGCAGCATCATCTGAAAGCGAGCAATGCAGTGGGAGAGCAGTGAGCATGAGTAACATGAGAAGAAACACTTAGAAAATCTGGACTATTT
The DNA here is from genome assembly GCF_035046505.1 of Tiliqua scincoides. Classification (NCBI taxonomy): domain Eukaryota; kingdom Metazoa; phylum Chordata; class Lepidosauria; order Squamata; family Scincidae; genus Tiliqua; species Tiliqua scincoides. The sequence goes on along the minus strand of NC_089824.1, from coordinate 57,649,628 downwards.
CCAATAATTTTTAGTTCCTGACCACCTCCTTTACAGTCATAAGCTTATTGGAATAGAGTTCTTTATAGTTTTCCTTCCTGGTAACTGAATGCATACACAAATAATAACAGAGTTATATCCAAAATGTTGCATGAACGCGTAGATGGAGACAAATGTCCCCTTACCCTGAGGAGATCTCCCAGCAACTGAAATTCCTCCATGGGATGCAGCATAGCCTGCGCTGAACTTTAGGGCCTGATCGTGAATAGTGCATGCCGGCTCACTGCTGGTATGCAGTGTCGCAAATGTGCTGTAAAGCACTAATGCAGGCTCTTACCGCGGGCCCAGCACTGGAGCTAACCCGGCCCAGTGGTTTTCCTTGGGTCTGCACTGGTTGTTTTGCTGGTGCAGGACTGAGAAGTGTAAGAGCAGTGGAGAGAGGGAGGATTCGGTGTCGCACAGGTGTACCCATGTACCTCCCTCCCTTGTTCTGCCCTCTCACTGCCCCCCTCAGGTGCCTAGAAACTCCCCCAATCCTCCCTTCTCCCCTCTGATCCACTAACCACCCACCTCCATTGCCAATTCACTGACATCAGCGGATGCCGTCTGATCCGGCTGAAGTGATGTTCTGTAGGCATCTGCCTCCTCCCGCACTGGAACACGAATTCCACCATTAGATCGTGTGGTGAGTTACGCAAAACTGTACAAGACAGAAAAACACACACAGCGATGACAGATTCTCACAACTTGGTATACTGGTTTGGCTGGAACTTTGGTGGTATATTTACTAAAAATTCTGATATTTTCCACCAGATTTGAGCACTATGTAGTGGCAAATACTTGGGGTGCCATTTGCCAGCATGGTGCCATAATCTCACCACCTCTAGTGCCCCCCTAGTCTATTAGGTAATAGGCTGTAGGTAGGTAGGTAATCCCCCCTTGTAGGTAATCCCCCCTTCCAACGGACGGTACCTCCCACTTTGGGAAAACCGGTCTAAAAGAAGCAAGAACATACACCATTTTTTACTCTACAGCCATTATGCATGAAAAAAACACTTGTCATTTTAGTCCAGATAAGTTCAGGCCTGGACAGTAATTTCCCAACGCTCAAGAGCAATTTTTTTGATTGATTGTTCAACATTATGCAATCAACATAAGTTGTTTTTACTTTTCTTACTGCTATTGTACTTTGCTTGTTGTTTTCTCTTTCTAGTCTCTCTAAAGTAGACCTTCCTCACTATCTGGTTTTTCTCACTTTGAAGGCTGTTAATACCTCATATAAAATATAATTCCGCTTAACTAACAGATGATAGTATGCTAATTTCAGCAACATTTCCTTGTTTGTTCATATGCACTCCTTCAATGTCAGAGCTCCCTTCAGGATCTTCAAAAACACTCTCTGGAATTTTTTTTGTTTTGTTAAAAAACCCCTGTACAGTCCTATTATTGTCTTCTTCATCCTCAAGTGCAATTTGAAGACAACATAGGCACATTCATTTTCTTTTCTTTTTAATCACGCAGTTTTATTCCAGAGTCTTGACTTAAAAAAAAAAGAAAAGAAAGGGGGAAAATGGGGATGAGGTAGAAGCTTTTTCAAAGGTACAACAGAATATGCTTCCACAGAATACAGATATTTATAGAATGACACAATTACATTCACAGCTAAGATCTATCGGTAATCTGAAAGCAAGAATAGCTTCATGCAGGTCTCAACTCGGAGAGGATCAGTGCATAGATTTTGTATTTAAAGCAAGTGGTGCTCATCATGCAATGTCTATAGTCGAAGCCAAGAAGGGATTTCTGTAGCTCATGTTGGTCAAAAGCCAACTTACCGCAGCATTGTCTTAACAAGGCATTTCATAAGACTTGAATATTGATTTTGTTTCCAACAACTGTGCTCATGGGTAATTTTTCCTAGTACTGTACTTAGAATATGTAGTTCTTACTTCTTTCTATATTCATACTAAACAGTGTCCTTACCAGACAAAAACATTGCTAAGCAAGATAATTGGGAAGAGTCAGAATTCTTTCTCACTTGCCTGGACTAATTTTCAGATGTTGTACACATAGTCAGTAGGATAATTGAGAAACATTTTTAAAGTTTTTTAGTTCCTACTTGTATTTAGAATTCTACTTCTTTTAAAGATGAAAATAGTAGTTATTTTGTATGTGGATCAAATTTTACTCATTGCTCCCACTGACAGTGTATTTTTCCTAATGGTATAGGTCTGTTTTTCCTAGTTCTTTACTGAGGATATAAAGTTATTACTACTTTCCATATTCTTGATGAGCATTGTTTTAAAAAGACAAAAAAACACCTCAGTGTAAAACAGCTGAACAAGATAACAGGGAAATCATTTACCTGAATTTTAGAAAATACAGAGTAGGGCCCAATCCTATCCAACTTTTCAGTGCCGATGCAGCCATAATGCAGACCTGAAGTAAGGGAACAAATGTTCCTTTGCCTTGGAGAGGTCTCCCTGACTGCTTTCCCACCACCGATGCATTAAGATGCAGCCGTAATGCAGACTTCAAGTAAGCGAACATTTGAAGAGGTCTCCATGACTACCTCCCCTCCACCGCTGGATGCAGTACATGCCTCGTTGGCATGGCTGCATTGGTGCTAGAAAGTTGGATAGAAGTCATATTATACAGAAGTCTGTAGTCATATTATAGAGTTGCATCTTATGTAAGGGATGGGTTCTGAAGTCAGTGCATAAGGCAAAAATTGCATATAGTCAAAATTATCCTTTAATTTGAACTGTCTGTTTAAAAACTAAAATTGCACTATAAGAGACACAGGTGATATGAGAGGACTGAAGGAACAGCAGATTCATTCTCCCATCTTGTGCTTGCTCTGGGGCTCAGTGAGTGGAATGGTAGGCTAAACTGCCTGCACTATTTAAACTGTTTTTCGCTTTTTATTATTTTTGCGTGTATACTTGAATTTGCACAACTTAAATGTGTGTGATGCAACGTTTGCATTATTTCTGCTGCACAGTGTAATAGCAAAAGAAATAGCAGCTTTGATTTTAGAAACTTGTACTATAAAGTCTCTCAGGTTACCAGTGAATTGTAAAGAAATTAAGGATGCAATCCTATACACACTTATGTGGGAGTAAATCCTTTTGAACTTGGTGAGACTTACTTCTGAGTAATCAGGCGTAAGGTTGTGCTGTAAGAAAAATAAAATGCATTGACAGTGTGGTGAAAAAGCATACCGTTCTTTCCAGATTGTTTGTTTTTGTAAAGAATCATGGATGCATAAGTGCCAAGCTAGGTCAGGTGACAGGAGTTCAATTACTGCATCTGCCATAGATATTTTTTTTAAAAGAATAATCAGCTGCTGGGAGAGAGGAAGCAGAATTTGGTTTGGGACAATCGCACTTGGGAAGAGGGACCTTTTTTTTCCTAACCCCTTTATTCCAATTCTCTTGCCTGCTATTTGCCCTGTGGCGTAAGTGTTGAGATTTTTTGGAGTAAACAGCCTTGCACAATTTTAAATTAGTGTTTTAAGGTCAAGGTTTCTAAAACTAAAAAATGAATTAGAGGTTCCTTTGCTTTGTTTCTTTTTAGTGCTTATGGTGTACAGCAAATAAGTTGTACATATAAATGTAATATATTTTCTAGAGTGCCAGTAAGTCTCTTAGATGCACTAGAAGAAGAGGAATCTTCTAGATTCCTAGTGTTTCTCAAACTGTGGGTCCAGACCCACTAGGAAGGTCACAAGCCAATTTAAGGTGTGTTCCCATTCATTTCAATATTTTATTTTTAATATATTAGACTTGATGCTACAATGGTATGTGACTGCATTCGGGAAAATGCCGCAGACCTGTACTTTTAACAAGCTACTCTGCATATTCTTTTAGCAATGATAGTAAATGGGACTTACTCCTGGGTAAGTGTGGGTAGGATTGCAGCCTAGGATTGTTAAAAAATTTTCTGCTTGATGATGTCACCGGGTTATGACATCACTTCTGGTGGGTCCCGACAGATTCTCATTCTAAAAAGTGGGTCCCGATGCTAAATGTGTGAGAACCACTGTTCTAGAAGAAGGCAAAATCTTGAAAAACTGTAGGCAGTAGTTATAACACACTTCTGAAAGCGAGACTGTTGGAAACGCATGTGCAGAGCTAGTAAAATCCTTATCTATGTCTGATCCAATAATGTGTACTTACTCAGGTGATACATTCTTAGAGAGAGAGAGTGGGGGAGGGGAGGGACAGATTTACATCTTATATTATTAGATGATTATGTTTCAGGTGTTTGTGTGGGAAGATTGCCAGATCTGCCTTTATAAATTCAAAGCATATCTTCCTGATAATGTTAAGACATCTTGCAACTTCCCTGGGAGGGGGTATGATGAAAAAAACATTTTCCCTCAATTAATTGCATGTATCAGTATGTTCAGGTATAAACAAAACAACATTGATCAAAGGAATTACAGCCCAATCCCATGCATTTCTATTTCCACTGAGTTCAATCAATAGGACTTACTTCACCTTAGATTAGCTCTCCCTTTGCATAAGTGTGTGATTGGAATTTCTGTTAGGTGCACTATATTCTTCCATCAGTACATAAGTATTTTTTAAACCTCCATAGAGCAATGGGGCAAACTGTCAAGTTCCATTTTTTTATTTTTTTAAATTTGCATGGGGCAATGGGACAAAAGTTCATGACTTGTTTTCAGAAAAGGCAGTCATTTTCAGGGTACCGTTTGAAACTAAAAATATCCAAGCAGAACTGATTAGGCTATTTAAAAAGCCTTGCAAAAAAGATAGATGGGTAAAACAACCCTTCATTCACATTTCTGCAATATAAACAGTACATTGGTTTGGAGTTGCAAGTGCTAGAAGAAGATTAATCAAATAAAATGACTGTTTTGTTTTTATGTTCAGTAAGACTTATTGTTAGTTCCAGGTTGATATCAGCAATAACCTATAATCATGAAAATAAAAAATATTTTAATACATTTACAAATTGTAATTGTAGCTTATAATAGAGAATGAATAATTTCATTTTGGATACAAATAAAATTATTGTGGATGGTATACAACCCACAGCTAATTAGCATGCATGCTTATGAATTTGACCTGTGCTAATGTTTTTGGATATCTTCCGAGCATTCAATTTAGTCCTAGTTGTTGTGGAAAAATGATTGTGATATATTTGGAGTCAATACAACATAAATTTCTAGTGATATTATGACATGCTGAAAAACTTTTTGTCCACATATTATCATTTCATAATAATTTGGCCAATATCATGCACCCTTTGTAGTATGGAGCCAAACTTCTGAGTAAATACGGAAGTAGCAATTGTAGCTGGAGGGTTTATGATAATTCTATAAGCAGAGAAGTGTCTCTGCAAGGGAGAGATAAACAGCAAGTAATCCTCATAATTCCCTGCTGATAGCCTATCCATCTCTGGTATAAATTAGAAAGCCTAGAGATTAGAAAAGCTAGGCTGGGTGTAGCTCACAGCATTAATCACAGTATTAGGTCAGCAGCATGCTGAAATGCTGTGTCTTTGCAGCTAGTATTTTGCTACAGGTTAAAATTGAGTAATGCAGCTTGAAGTAAGGATTGATTGATTGATTGGTCAAACCTCTGTGGTATGGTTCTTCCAGAGGTACTTGTTTCATGTGTTCAATAAAACTTGCTCTACTGATTATTTTTCTACTGCTTTTTTCTACACACTTTTTTTCTAGAACTGCAGGCCAGTCATACCTAAATTCCCCCGTGCTGATGCAGTAACTCAGGTGTGGGCTACGCTGCATTCTGTGGAAGAATTTAGGAAACAGGAACATTTAGCAAGAATTAGTCCCCGTGCCCCAAGGAAAGCTTTAGCCCCCGCGATGGTAAATTTGAACCTGTGCCAGTGATATCACTGGTGCAGCTCCTATTTGTGTCAATGGATCAGGCCTGGGGATTGGAATAGGTAATGGTGCATGCTGGCTCCGCCTTCCAGGGCCCAAGCCACACGCCCTCTGCCCCCGCCTGTTCTACCCCTCCCCCACTCCTGCACTGGATTTATCTGCTCTAGTGGGCTTTGCTCCATTCACTGGCATCAAAGAGGCTCTAGCCCAGTGTTTCTCAAACTGTGGATTGGGACCCACTAGGTGGGTCATAAGCCAATTTCAGATGGGTCCCCATTCATTTCTTTTTACTTTTAATATATTAGACTTGATGCTACCATGGTATGAGACAGCATTTGGGAAAATGTCACAGGCCTGTTCTGTTAACAAGCTACTATTTATATTCTTTTAACAATGATAGTCAATGGGACTTATTCCTTGTGTGGGTGTGGGTAGGATTGTGTGGGTAGGGTAGGATTGCAGCCTAGGATCGTTAAAACTTTTCCTGCTTGATGATGTCACTTCTGGTCATGACTACTTCTGGTGGATCCTGACAGATTCTCATTCTGAAAAGTGGGTCCTGGTGCTAAATGTGTGAGAACCACTGCTCTAGCCTATTCTTTATGCCATTGCAAAGTGCTTAATGACATTTTTGCAACAGCATGAAGGCCAGGTGGGCCAGCAGACCATATGCTCTGCTGGCATGCCAGTTGAATGGGATTAGGGCCTTAGGCTGCAATCCAGTAGACACTTACGTGGGAGTCAGTCCCATTGAACCCAGTTGCAATTACTTCTGAGCAGATATGCTTATGCTTTGGCATAAAAAGTTGCCATTCTATTCCACTACAGTTCTAATTTTCCAATTAAAAAACATGAACGTAAGAGTGCCACTGGATCAGGCCAAAGGCTCATCTAGTCCAGCTTCCTGTATTTCACAGTGGCCCACCAAATGCCCCAGAGAGCACACAAGACAACAGACACAACCTGCATCCTACATCTGGCAATCAGAGGCAGCCTGCCTCTAAAACCAAGAGCTTGCACATACCTACTATGACTTGTAACCCATGATGAACTTTTTTCCAGAAATCTGTCCAATCCCCTCTTAAAGGCATCTAGGCAAGATGCCATCACTACTTTCTGTGGCAAAGAGAAGACCGAGATTGGCCCTGGGCCTTGAAATCATGTTCCATGTTGTCCATTGAACATGAACTAATCACATCTACAGCACCAACCAATAACTTCCTTGCCATGAATCCTCAATAAAAAATTTTCAGGAACCATCCCGCCCCCATTATTTGGTAGGTGTGTTAAGAAAACTTCCATAAAAACTAAAATCTCTGCTGATGTGATATTACAACTGCACATCCAATTTCTTGGGGATTTGCTGTTGCTTGTCCTTTGCATTCAGGTCAGTTCTGTTCAGAAATACATTGTTTCACTTTAAAAAAATAATCCAGTGGAGTGGTGAAATTTTTTGTGTCAAATGCCAGCTTGCTCAAAAGAATTAATAAAGGTAGCCTTTTGATATTTTTGTATGCAAGTTCCTGTCAATCCAACTCAACAGAATGTGCAAACAGTAAGCATAAAAACAAGCTACTCACACGCATGAATTAGGTTGGGCAGAAACTTGTCCTTAGTGCATTTTTCCATTTTTTGGTTAAATGCTGACAATTCAGCATATTTGCTTGTATTGAGTAGGAATGTGGTCATGCAAATTAAGGAACACGATTAGGTGGTTAGCTGTGTCAAGGACGGGATGAAAGGGAGAATAAGCTTTAAAGGGTTTTTTAAAATCTTCTGAAATTAGCCTTTTCACACTGAGCGTGTCCACAGTAATTGGACCTCATTATGTACATTAAAATTGAAAATATGGTAGTAGCAGACAAGCAATCATGGCAGTAACAGTGGCCACAGAAGGAAGAACACAAGCAGCAGAGGAGGTGCCAGAGCACCAAACCCATTTTGTGAGCAAGTTCAGGTAGTTTGAATCTGGAACCCAGATGTAGTCCAATTTGGTTTGTAATAATCCATGCCTTGGGCTATTTGTATGTCATTATGTATAGTTGTTGCCTTGAAAGTTGTGTTCAACTTTCTCTGTTGAAGGTTAACCATTTATTTTCCTTTGCACAGATGCTTTCTGACATTGGGGCAGAAAGAGGTGACACTCCTGTCAGAGTGTCTGATTCAGAGTTTTCTTTGTTTGTTATGTAGCAGGTAGTAAAAAAAAATAGTTGTATTAATGATAGGAGAGTATAAAAAGTAATCATAAAAAAGGGGTAGAATCAAGCAAAGTAGAGATTGAAGGTGAGTCCAACTCCACCATAGATTTGCTGTGGGTTAAATTACCAGGCTTGAGGAGCAATGAAATACTGGGGGCATGCTGTTACCAAGCCATTGGGGAACAGTGACCATACTGTGACATACCACTGGATGTAACTGGTGATGATGTCATTGCCAGTTACTTTCAGATTGGGAGGCCAGATTGCAACACAACAAACACCAGTAAGAGGCTCATGGTGAATGGGAGGGCTTTTTCAAGTGCACACAAATACACACTGGAGTTCTGCCTGCTGAGTCTAGCCTCCTACTGCTGCTTGTCTTGTTGCCAGGCAGCAGAGGTCTGGGAGTTCCGCGAATACCACTGGATACCATCTCAAGTATCAGTAATGCTGTAAAGGAAACAGAATCAATGATAAAAAAAATATATATATATAGCTGCAATCCTAAGCATAGTTACCTCAAAGTAAGCTGCAGTGAACTCATTTGGGTTTACTTCTGAGTATACATGTATAGGATTGTGTTGTAAGTTCACCATTATCAGAAAATCACAATGCAGTTGTATAGCTTTGATTTTAATTCTTTTCTTCAGGAGATTCTAAGTGCTTCTCTCTATCACCTGTTGTGGAAGAATTCCAATGAGCACTGGGGGGGGGGGGGTGAATTTCCTACCTATTTCCTTGAAATAATAGAGAATAGTACATCAGTAATGGTAAGGACTAGATCTGGCATAGAAATTTCAGAAAACAGAATGTTCAGAAGTTCTAATAAAAGTGGATACTGTATGCAACAGAAATGTTGTTGGGTTAAAAACTGAAAATCTTTCTGAGGGAAAAACTTGCAAAAAATACAGCTGCTAAATATTTGCTTTACTAGTGCTGCAATGCCTGTGAGAGACATTGGCCATAAATTCAGAACAGTGGGGTGTTTTACAAGGAGCCATCAAATTTCTCAAGTTTATTATGCTTTGATTTCCCCTTCATTATTTTTTATTCTCCCTGAGCATCAGGTCCTTTTGTTCAATGTGAAAGTGGAAACAGTGTTTTTATAAGCACCTAATTTCTTTTCCTGAGAATTCGCTCCTTCCATTTTAAGTAGCCACTCCCTTTCCTTCATATTCCCCCAAGCCATTTTCAGTTACTATCATAAGAACAGCCCCACCGGATCAGGCTATAGGCCCATCTAGTTCAGCTTCCTGTATCTCACAGCGGCCCACCAAATGCCCCAGGGAGCACACCAGATAACAAGAGACCTCATCCTGGTGCTCTCCCTTGCATCTGGCATTCTGACATAGGCCATTTCTAAAATCAGGAGGTTGCACATACACATCATGGCTTGTAACCCGTAATGGATTTTTCCTCCAGAAACTTGTCCAATCCCCTTTTAAAGGTGTCCAGGCCAGATGCCATCACCACATCCTGTGGCAAGGAGTTCCACAGACTTACCACACGCTGAGTAAAGAAATATTTTCTTTTGTCTGTTCTAACTCTCCCAACACTCAATTTTAGCGGACGTCCCCTGGTTCTGGTTTTATGTGAGAGTGTAAAGAGCATCTCTCTACCCACTTTATCTTTCCCATGCATAATTTTGTATGTCTCAATCATGTCCCCCCTCAGGCATCTCTTTTCTAGGCTGAAGAGGCCCAAATACTGTAGCCTTTCCTCATAAGGAAGACCTATCAGGAAGACCTTCCCTGTAGGACTGTGATTGCAAACAACTAACTGATAAGGAAGGAAGAGAAGGTTCAGGAAGGTTCCTATGTACAAATGTCTTCAACTATGAGTAACTATAGTGCGATCTCAGCCAACTAAGCTTGGTGTCTTCCTCTGATCCTTAACATTTGACACAAACCTATCTGGCCACTGTGCCAGAGGAGCATGCGCTCAGCCAGCATAGGCTGTCACCACCATGCCACAAAGTACATTCCACCAGTGTGCTCATTAGTAGTGCCAGAGTCTTCCTGCCAGCACCAGTGCAAGGAGCAATGTCCCCTACAGCAAGTGAGCTCTGCACCAAGTGGTGCAAGAGCGGGGAAAAGGTGTGTCAGGCCTTTGGCATCCCCGGCCCTGAATTGGCAGGAGGGGCCTTGATGTCTAGGCCTGGTATGAAATGCAAATAAAGGAACAGCAGCACTGCATATGTATGCTGATGCAATCAGCTGCACCTGTTGCAGGTGGGAGTCACGTGACTTGGGGAGAAATGAGTGCAGAGTCACATAGGCTATGGTGGAGTGGTGCAATGCACCACTGGACAGCCAATCAGAGTGGGTCACAAGACTGTCTTGTCACTATGAGGTTGCCCTATTCTGATTGGCTGGTCACGGTATATATGGGGGCAAGAACAGACTCCAAGCATGGGTTGCTGTGGTGGTGTTTCTGCGTGTCATGCTCCTGGTTTGTTCTGTGACTTGGACTGCTTACCGTGACTGTGCCTCTCTGTATCCCTGACTTCTGGACCGTTTAACTGACTACTCTTCTGCCTGCTCCTTTACCAATACATGCTTCTGCAACAAACAAGCTTGTATCTGCTTCTTTGGCTCTGTTTGGGATCGCCTGCTTTTTGTGCTATCTCCCTAGGCTCCAGTGCCATTCTACTATCGGGAAGGCAAGGGCTATCCTCCCCTGCTGCCCTGACAAGGTGTGTAATGGCACAGGGGGAAGATGGTGACAGGGTGGGGTTGGACCCAGGAGGGGGTGAGATTGATAGCACCAGCAAGCACTGTATCCTATTCGCTTTCCGGGGCCTGATGCAGCAACTTGGACTAGCGCCAGCAATTTCTCTGGCACAGGACTGAGTTGACCCATTGTGGCTGCTGATGCTTACCCTGGGACACATTTATGCCAGCAAAATAGCTGACATGGGTTCAAGGGGAAAGATAGGTAAACAGGCAGCCTCCCAGAAGATAAGTAAAAAAGAATTTTACTTAACTCTTGCTGACCATCTGGTAATCCTCTCCCCACCATAGCATGCAGCATATGTCAGTGTGGCTGCATGGTGAAAGATAGGATTGGGCTGGCCTAAGTGGATATGCCAGCCAGCCGCGTGGCTGATTGTGGTTTTGGCATTAAGAAAGTGTGAACTTCAAGAGCCTGTTATAGAATGGTTAATAAGACCTTTTGTTCAGTGCAGCACCAATGTCTCCGTAAATGGGTGTCTGTAAATGCCAGTTATTGTGAAGCTGGTTCCTGCTTGGTCTGCAATCATATATACTCTTACCTGACAGTAAATCTTATTGAACTCAATGGGGGTTGCTTCTAAGTAGATATGCATAGGCTTGTGCTGTGTTTTTTTTTCTCATTCTATCTATGCAGCTGTATTAAGGCTGCAGTCCTACGAGCACTTACCTGGGAAGTAAGCCTGTAGAACACAATGGGACTTATGTCTACATGAACCTGCTTACAATTGTGTTGTTAGACATATTACGGATAAGGGCAACACAAGTGATTGAAACCTGCCAGATTTATACAACTCTTGTATAAATTACTTTGCCTACTGTAGAAAGAACTATTGTCAATTTGTCCAGCTGATAGGATATGAGGAAGATATTTTTTTATTATTATTCCTGGGAGGTGTAATAATATGTATGCAGCTGTATTCACTGAATAGGAAAATGGTTTGCTGGAAAAGTATTTCCTGCCAAGTAGAGCACAGCACTTATATTGAGCTTAAAAATGGAAAGTAACATTTTGGAAATTGGAAGAAAGAAAAGCTATGCAGTCATCCAAGGGAGTTACTATAGAAGCAGTAATCTGAAATATCCAGGCATGTTGCCAGCTGCTTCAGTAGGCTGAGTTAATCCACACTTCTTGTTTCTTGCCAATCTTTGGTGTGGTATAATATTTCCTCAGTCTAAAGTATATGTTGTTTTTACCTCTGCTTACTGGCATCCCAACTCTTTAACTGTTCGGACCAGGGGTCTCCAAATCCCGGCCTGGGGGCCAGATGTGGCCCACAGAGACCCTCTATTGGGCCCACAGTCAGCCTCTGATCCCATAAGAACATAAGAACAGCCCCACTGGATCAGGCCATCGGCCCATCTAGTCCAGCTTCCTGTATCTCACAGCGGCCCACCAAATGCCCCAGGGAGCACACCAGATAACAAGAGACCTCATCCTGGTACCCTGCCTTGCATCTGGCCTTCTGACATAACCCATTTCTAAAATCAGGAGGTTGCGCATACACATCATGGCTTGTACCCCATAATGGATTTTTCCTCCAGAAACTTGTCCAATCCCCTTTTAAAGGCATCCAGGCCAGACGCCATCACCACATCCTGTGGCAAGGAGTTCCACAGACCAACCACACGCTGAGTAAAGAAATATTTTCTTTTGTCTGTTCTAACTCTCCCAACACTCAATTTTAGTGGGTGTCCCCTGGTTCTGGTGTTATGTGAGAGTGTAAAGAGCATCTCCCTATCCACTCTGTCCATCCCCTGCATAATTTTGTATGTCTCAATCATGTCCCCCTGAGGCGTCTCTTTTCTAGGCTGAAGAGGCCCAAATGCCGTAGCCTTTCCTCATAAGAAGGTGCCCCAGCCCCGTAATCATCTTAGTCGCTCTCTTTTGCACCTTTTCCATTTCCACTATGTCTTTTTTGAGATGCGGCGACCAGAACTGGACACATTACTCCAGGTGTGGCCTTACCATAGATTTGTACAACGGCATTATAATATTAGCCGTTTTGTTCTCAATACCCTTCCTAATGATCCCAAGCATAGAATTGGCCTTCTTCACTGCCACCGCACATTGGGTTGACACTTTCATCGACCTGTCCACCACCACCCCAAGGTCTCTCTCCTGATCTGTCACAGACAGCTCAGAACCCATCAGCCTATATCTAAAGTTTTGATTTTTTTGCCCCAATGTGCATGACTTTACACTTACTGACATTGAAGCGCATCTGCCATTTTGCTGCCCATTCTGCCATTCTGGAGAGATCCTTCTGGAGCTCCTCACAATCACTTCTGGTCTTCACCACTCAGAAAAGTTTGGTGTCATCCGCAAACTTTGCTACCTCACTGCTCAACCCTGTCTCCAGGTCATTTATGAAGAGGTTGAAAAGCACCGGTCCCAGGACAGATCCTTGGGGCACACCGCTTTTCACTTCTCTCCATTGTGAAAATTGCCCATTGACACCCACTCTCTGCTTCCTGGCCTCCAACCAGTTCTCAATCCACGAGAGGACCTGTCCTCTAATCCCTGACTGTGGAGTTTTTTCAGTAGCCTTTGGTGAGGGACCGTGTCGAACGCCTTCTGAAAGTCCAGATATATAATGTCCACGGGTTCTCCCGCATCCACATGCCTATTGACCTTTTCAAAGAATTCTATAAGGTTCGTGAGGCAAGACTCACCCTTACAGAAGCCATGCTGATTCTCCCTCAGCAAGGCCTGTTCATCTATGTGTTTTGAGATCCTATCTTTGATGAGGCATTCCACCATCTCACCATCCCCTGAGAGCCACTGGCCCAGTTGACCAAACACAACCAGAGTTGTGCTTGTGAAGTGGGAGAATAGGGGTCAGTTTAAGTGTGTATCTTGGGCTGTGTTGGTGCTTGGAGAAATCCTGGACATTTGCATTCATTCATTCATTCATTCATTCATTCATCCAAGTTCCATTTCTAATGTATTTATTTAAATTTTATGTTTATTTTTTTTTTCTGGCCCTCAACACTGTGCCAGATATTTGATGCAGCCCTTCAGCTGAAAAGTTTAAATTCCCCTGGTTTAGACCTATAGATGATGCCTCTTTATTGAGATGTGCATGGAATAGTCTTGTACCTTTGAAAACTACAACTTTATTATTATAATTGAGGCCACAATTCCTATGTGCATTTTCCTGGGAGTAAGTCCCACTGAATACAATGGAACTTACATCTGTGTAGACACGCATGGGATTGTACTGTAGGAATATTTATATACTGCTTTTCAACAAAAAGTCATTCACAAAGCAGTTTACATAGCAAAATAAATCAATAAATGGTTCCCTGTCCCCAAAGGGCTCACAGTCTGAAAAAGATGCAGAAGAGAACCAGCAACAGCCATTAGATAAGATGTCATGCTGGGCTGAAAAGGGACCATAGTGTTCCCTATCCTAAATATAAGAGGACAACACTTTTATTTGCTGTAGTTTATAGACAGAATACACCAAAGTAATATTTGTTGAAGAGGTCTGGTCCGTAAAAATATATGTGACCTGCATGACAATTATAAAGTCCTTACTTAATCCTTAACATTAAAAAAACACCCTCTTTAATATGCCTCATTTAGCAAGGAATAATGTTCTGCAAAAAGCCACCGTCTGTAAAACAGTACATTTTCTATTCAAGCATTTAGTTTTGTCATGTGAATTAAATATAAATATTGTGGCACTGATAATAAAGACATGGTAAAAGCTAACTACAGCTCTGAGATGCACATCTTCAATTATCATTAAGTGTGAACAAGTATCCATGCTAGCTTTTCTAGAGGGCAACTGGGAATCCTTCACTGTTAATTAAGAAAGAAAGTTAATGCATTCCACTATCTCTTTTCTTCTTGACCTGCCCTAACATGTGACTTTGCATGTGGGAAATATATTTCTGTAGAGATTTTTTCAGTTTCTCTCTTCCAACCTCTCCAGCAGCATCTCTTGCAACACACTTTTTTATTTCCTGAGTAGCCTTAACCCTATTTACATCCTTACGACATTACTTCCTCTCTCTGCTCATCATACCAATGGCATATGGGTGTGCCCCAGCCAACCATTATGAAAAGCTAGTTCTGTCCTGATTTACTCAGCCAAGACTAGAATCACCAGTTAGGATCATTGGGCAGCTACTGAGGCCTACTGCTTATTCCTAAGATTGATTGATTTAAAAGATTTTGATCCCTTGTTTTCTCTGCCAGAGTAGGTCACATCTGTGTTCATAGACTTGAAGTGGTGGTGGAGCAACTGCCTAGGGTCCCACCCATGTAGGGAGAACCTATGCAGAACAGTTCATCAAGAGCCACTGAAGCCTGGAGCCCTGATCTCAGCTGCCATGAAAGTTGGAGTCTTGATCCAAACTGCTATATAACTGTTTCGCTCTATCTGTAGGAATGTTAGGTGCCTCCAGACTCGGGGCCGAAGATTTAAGGAAAACTGACTGCTGGGCAGGTGACAGTCTCACATGAACTGTTTCCTCAAATCCTGCTTCTGTAACATGCTTTTATAAACTCTCTACTGCCAAGCAATAGAATCCACACATAAATCTGGTCCGCAAAGGTTAATTCAACAGAACTCTATCTAAGGCATTCCTGGACAGTAAGGATTTGACTCCCATGATACAACATGCCCTGATAATTTGCAACTAGAATATTGAGTGTGCATTGTGTAGATCTGCCTTGAGAATGCTGGAAAATGGAAACTTACAAAATGCAGTGAGCAGGCTTTTAGCTTTTATCCATTTTAAAGACACTGTAGAACAGTGTTTCCTAATCTGTGGGTTGGAACCCACCAGTGAGTTGCAAGCTGATTTTTGGTGGGTTGCAAAAAGTTTCTGAAATGTTAAAAAAAATTTTTTTGCAAGCACCCTTGCAGAATAAAATTGCAGCAGCGGGTAATCCAAATGGAGAGACCACTCTCATGGCTGGAATGCTAACCTGTGGTATGAGGTAATCTTTGTACTCTCAAATTAAAATGTCGTATTTTCCTATTTTCTCCAGTAATTGGCATTAGATAGATCAAGTGTGAACTCATTTTCAGCCTTTTGTCTGGCCTGGAAGTATCTAACTGCACATACAGCTCTCCAGTTCAGTCTTCTGTGTACTCTGGAATGACTGTAAAGGTTTGGGGAAATAGTCCTTCAACCTCATTTCTAGGGAGAGTGTAGCAAATGTCCACACACACATAATAATATATAAGGTCTCTAGCAGCCTTGGGAGCACATAAAATCCTGATTATTATTAATTAATATTTTACTATTAATAAATAAAAAAAATATTTCTTTCTATATAACTTTCTTTTTGCTTAATAAAGCTATGTGTCATTTCAAAAAGTGGGTTCCAGTGCTAAAAAGTTTGGGAAACACTGCCATCGAACAATTTTTAAAGAATTTAGCTTAGGCGGGAATCCATAGGGCAAAGCTAAGTTCTTCCAAGAATGGTTTGGCCATATGGCCAAAATGGCAGTGTTCAAGTCTGCATGCAACTAGTTTGATTAGAACAAGATTCAGGACCATGGATAGCTCCACAGCTGGCATCCAGGAAATGCCAGAGTACATATTCTTTTATACTGGGGCAGGTCTCTCAAATCATGTCAGTGTCTATATCACCTAATGGGGATATGAGGTTTAATGTTACGCCTCAGCTAAATGTGAGGTTTAATGCACTATTTTACTTGATGATGGCATCCTTCAGTCTCGGAAGACTATGGTGTCAAGCTCTGAATGGTGGTTCTGGAACAGAGTGTCCTCTCCAGTGTGTGAAGCCTGGGTAAAGTAGGTATGGAGGATAGGCTGTTACCCATGCAGCAAATCCTCCCTCTCCACGTCGCTGAAATGGTCCAATGGAAAGGCAGAGGCCAATACGGTTGGTTCCAGCAGCGTCGCAGGAGTTGCCAGAACGTGACTGTGTTCAGCCACGAACTGCCTCAGGGACTCCAGCTCCGGATTTTGCCTCGAGGTTGACTCCTGAAGCCTTTTCCATAACTGGATGTAGTCACAAGGCAGTGGAGGTTTGGGATCAGAGTTTTCCTTCTCTCAGATGCACTATTTATTGAGATGCCAATGGGACTATTTGGTATCAATAAATAATAAAGAACGATTGATGCCAATGGGAGCTTTTTCTGGAATAAACAGCAGCTAGAACAAAGCCCTTCCACCTTTCTTCCTCATTCCTTATTGGAGTCATTATCCAGGTGCTGAAGCATAGTGCTTCTGAGCTAACAATGCTTAATCATGTATAATTTGGCCCTAGAAAATGTCTTCTTTAAAGAGCCATCTGAGGGCCCGATCCTATCTAATTTTCCAGCACCCAGTGCAACCGCAATGCAGCCTCAAGGTAAGGGAACAAATGTTCCCATACCTTAAGGAGACCTCTGTGACTGCTGCCCCACCACAAGCTGCAGTGCATACGTCATTGGCATGGCTGCACCAGCACTGGAAAATTGGATAGGATTGGGCCCTCAGTGTCTTGCGTTTCTATTGAATTTGGGAACCTTTTGGCAGGCCACTTGGAATCTCTTGTTAGTTGAGCTGCTGAGCTCAGGCATAACTTTAGTGGGCTTTGGCTGACAGTTTAAGGAACCTGGCTGTTGGCTTCCAGGTTTTTCTGGGTTTGTTCTTTTCCCACCCCAGCATACCAGGCTGCTGTACTATTTCATCCAAGCCAGTGGTTCTCAGACTTAGGGAGAGTTTTACTCCCAAAGTAAGTCTTTGCAGGGGGAGAGGCTAGGGCAGCAATGCAATCCACAGGACTGCATCGCGAAAGGGGGCTATTTTTATTTACTGATGGCTGCTGGCAGTTGCAGGAGTTGTGGGGAGCCCTGAGCAGCCCTCTGCAGGGCTCCCCAATGCTTAGAATCTTGACTTAGAACAGGGGTGTCCAAAGTTTTTGGCAGGAGGGCCACATCATCTCTCTGACACTGTGTCGGGGGCCGGGGAAAAAAAGAATTAATTTACATTTAAAATTTGAATAAATTTATCTGCATCACAGCCATGAAAGAACAAGCAGTGGAGGGAGCCTTCATCCCACAGCTCATGCAAGAGGTCAAATAGTCGCCCTCACGCTGAGAGCAGTTGCTTCGGGCCAGTGTGGGCTCCAACAAATCTCCTGAGGGCCAGAGGCTCATTGGAGACTGGGGGCTCCCTGAGGGCCACATTGAGAGGCCTCGAGGGCCGCAAGTGGCCCCAGGGCCGGGGTTTGGGCATCCCTGACTTAGAATGTTAGAATGTTGAGAAAAACCGGTCACCGAGCAACCAGGAAATGCTTAGCGACCGGTTTTTCTCAACATTCTAATATCCTGGATACACAAAGAATTCATTTTGAGATTAGCACAGACTCTAAGGGCCCAGTCCTATCCAACTTTCCAGCACTGATGCAGCCATGCCAAGGCCTCCTCAAGGTAAGGAAATGTTTGTTCCTTTACCATAGGGCTGCAGTGTGGCTGCATCAGCGCTAGAAACTTGGATAGAATTGGTCCCCAGGTATGACAAACATGCACTTAAATTAACCCTACATTCTTATTAAAGGAGGTCATACTCTCATGTCTTGTCATGTATTGCACAGATTTATAACTCCAGCCTTTATACTTCGCATGAGAAGAAAATAAGCCCCAGAAGACATGACGTCCTGTGTTCATTGTTATCTTAATCATAATTAACATTTACATAATATTTTAGAGTGTTCAAAGTACTTTGCATGCAGTATCTCATTAATCCTTAAAATTGTGAGGTTGGTCACAGAGTTATAATAATCAGATAATAATAATGCATGTATTATCACCATATTTCAGATGGTGAGTGAGGCTGATTCATGCCTTGCTAAGTGTTAGGAAAGTCCTCAGTCAGATGGGCATGGAAACTTGTGGAGCAAATAAAGGATGGAAAGATCCAGTGGCAGAGGATGAAGTTGGAGCCACACTGGGGTTGAGTACTGAGGGAGTCATTCAAGCACAGGAGACGTGTAGTGTCTTTGAGTGGCTCAGACTTCCAAGCTAGCTTAGAGATTTTATTTTATTGAGCCTAATCATCAGTTGATTGCATTCAGGTTAGGGTTATCTGACTACAGGACACTTTTGCTCTATGAAGGTGAGTTGGCCTGTCTTATTCAAGGGCCAACATGTGGGTGGTGCAGGAGGCAATATGTTGGAACCTGGCTACTGGGAAAAGTTTGTGTAAAGCTACCTAGTGAGTTATAGTCAAATTGAAAATTAGACCAAGGTTTTCCCTGTTCACTGCTTATGCTCTTAGCACTGCTCTACTTCCTGATTGCAATTGCTTGTTCTTTGGTACTTGCTATATATTGGATCAAGGGGAAAAAATATAGTTGTTGCTATATTTGTTGTTGCATCTTAGCTAAATGAAGCAAGGCAAAGCGTCAGCTGTTAAATTATTAATAGAATTTTAAAATCAATAGAAAAATAAGCTTTGATGATCCTCTTCAAAAAGATTGTCATCATTATTTTCTAATGTGTGGAGAAAGAAATTGAGGCTACATATTCCACAGGATGAAACAGAATGGACTGTTCCCCTTCAGACTGCAGGTGGGAGAGAGAAAACTCCTATAAATGGAAATCAAGGGGCTGCTTTTCTGCCTGATTTTCTACTTTTCAGTCTGCGGAGGGCTGTTATTTGGAAGAGTATTCAAATGTATTTTTCCCTGCTTGTGGTCAAGTGGTATAATCCATTCTATCACCTCATTTGTAGCATGTGTAGACCCAGTCAGAAAGACTGAACAAGAGTGGTGCCATGATGTATTCAAGATGTGCGTGGGAGGGATCCATTGATATTCTTCTGACATTGCTGGGTTACAGTTTTAACTACTTTGTTCATTATTATCAATAATTAGTGTATAATTGCAGTGCTTACAAGTTTTGGGTTTTAGCTCTATTGGTTTCCTCAATACCTAGCAACTCTGGAAAGCCAGATTATAGGCTAATGAGTTATACTCAATTAAACCTTTCTGAACTTAATGAAGTTGCACAAAGTGCAAGTAGGTACAACAATTTGCCTGCGTATGGTTCTTGGATGGCTCATAACTGAGTCACAAATAATTCATTTTCAAATATTTTAGGGCAGTAGCAACATACAGTGTACGTCTACGCATCAGGATTTTTGCTGCAAAAAAACGATAGCTCTGTGATGGGTTTTGGTTGCTGAATATGTGTAGATCTTGCATTCTACTCTCTGGTTTTCTTCTCTTGAAAACAATATTGACTAAAAATTAAACATGCAATGGGCAACCCACTTCTACAAAGCGGGTTCTACTTTGTACTGCTTCTACTTCTACTTCAACCCACTTCTACTTCTACCTAACTTGCCCTGCACCAATGAAGTCATGCGAACAGGGTGTGTGCTGCATTCCATTTCAGGCCCCTAGAGGTTTCCTTTGGGCAAGGGAAATTTATTCCCTTGTCCAAAGGTAAGCCTCTGTTGCCTGCATGGGTCTACTAGGGTCTGCACCATCTGGTGCAAGTCTGAGTGGAACCAGGAAGGTGGATCAATGCAAGGAGGGGGGTAGGATATCGATGGTGCTGCTGCTGCTGCTGCTACCACCTCCTTCCTGGTCTTGATCTGCCCTCTCCCCTCCCCATTCTGCCCACCCCCCACTGCCGTCAGACTTACCTGTCTGGGTCTGGCTGCAGTTTTCCTGAGATGAAGAGAGGGGATCTCTGTGGCAAAAGTGCATAGGTGGTGTAGGTCCAAGGAGACTCATCAGCAGCCAGAAGGCCTAATGAGGGGTAAGTAAAATGTTGGCCTTCTGCCCCCCCCCCCCCATAGCATGCAGCATGCACTACTGTGGCACAACTATACGGTATAGCATGACAAGAGATAGGACTGGGCTGTTGGAGATTAATGAGTAGGAGGATTGTTACTGGACTACCTGCACATGTCATTTGAAAAACAAACTACCCACTTATTAATGCTGGTAACTTCACTATGGCAGATGGTTCAACAAACAGAAATTTAGCTTTTTTTTTAAGATCAGAACTGGAGAACATTTTTTTTGCAAGGCTATTTTCTGTCACCAGTGCTCTCTCTCGAAACTTTCTGTTGAAAAGAGAGGACTGGGATTCAAGAAGCATGAATACTTCTTTTGAGAAAGTTGTAATAATGAATAAGAGTTTCTCCAAGCTGAATGTTCTGTTTTTGCATAGCTCCTGGTTTGATTTCTGTAGAATTTTTCAATGAACTGTTTTCAGAAACTGCTGAGATATCAGAAAATGTAATTAGAAAAAATGAAAAGTTAGCTTTGTGATTATGGTTCTGGATGCAAGGTACTGTAAGGTCAGACCCTCTCTGACTCAACAGATAGTTTTCATCTTGCACACTGCAAACTCCTTTGTCCATTTGTCCTTAATTGGAAGTGATTTGTGAAAGCAGATGCTTTCAATGGTGAGAAGCCTAACTGGCTAATGTTTATGGCCTATCCTTTTGCTTGTGTTTACTTATAGATTTTTTCCATAGGCTCAAAGTGGTGTATAGCACAATAATTAAAAAAAACTAAAAACAATATGTAAAAATGCATACAATAAGATAAAACCAACAAATGATACATAGGAGTGGATAAAAAACATCTATTAACAACTAAATAAAATCATAAAAGCAGCACACAAAATGACAAATTATAAACAACGATTAAGAAAGGGATCAGAAGGGTTGTATTATGAAGCAGTTTGTTTGTCATGGCTTAGTGAATGGTTAAATCTAAAAAACAGAAAACTTTTATCTTTAGAAGGTCATGACAAGATTTTTGGGTGGCATGCATATTTGATGTACGGGAAAAAACAAATGGATGGACATTTCATGCATCATTTCATAAGAAGGAGTATCTACATGGTCTGGGAAAAATACAAAAAATGCCTGGGAGAAAAAAAGCCGCTATGGATTGTTCCAGCGGAAGTTATAAAACCGACATCAACCTCTCAAGGAGAAGATTGGTTACAGTACAAAGATATTTTGGGCATGGAGGGAGGGAAGGTGGAATTAAAGAAAAAGGACGATTTAACTTTTAGGTATGACTGGTTTGGGTACAGACAGATTAAAGACCTATTTGATGCAGATAAGAGAACTGTTGGTTTTAGGGGAAAAAATTCTGAACTAGAAGAGATACTGCTGGGAGAAAAGAAAAAGCAAATTTCAAAGATCTACAGACTGATAAATGAATGGTACACTGCAGATGAACTTGTAAAAGTACAAATGGTGAAGTGGGCAGTGAATGTAAATAAAGAAATAATGATGACATCTTGGGAGCATCTCTGGAAGAAATCATTAAAGATCTCGATATGCAATAATATAAATGAAAATTGTTATAAGATGATGTACAGGTGGTATTTAACTCCAAAAAAACTAGCAAATATGAATAATGTTATCTAACAAATGTTGGAAATGTCGTGAGCATGAGGGGTCTTTCTACCATATGTGGTGGACTTGTAAAAAAGCAAAGCATTTCTGGTCAGAGATATTTATAGAGGTCACGAAGGTATTAAGATACACAATTTATAAGAGTCCGGAATTGTTCTTGCTAGGTTTAAATTTAGAGGAAATAGCAGTCAGTGATAGAATTTTATTATGGTATATGGTGACAACAGCAAGGATAATATATGCGAAGTATTGGAAGCAAGAAAAAGTGCCTGATATAGACGAATGGCTACAAAAGATGATATATATGATGGAAATGGATAAAATTACGAGAAGTTTGAATGATGAAATGCTAGAGAAATTTCATTTTGAATGGTATAAATTTGAAGCCTACTTGGAGAAAAATTGGAAGGTCAAGGGTTCATTCATGTTATTAGAATGTTAATAAGAACTATACAATGAACAAAAGTTTATCTTGGTAAAAAAATAAAATGATAAATGGTTAAAAAGTTGTGGGAAGTCCGGGGTGGGGAGGGAGGGGGGAGTGGAAATGAAATTTATATTGAAGTAAAGAAAAATATGTAGAAATGTAAGGAGTGAATTGAAACTTGATGTTTTGGATCTACTATAGATATAATGTATTGTGAAAATTTCAATAAAAATTTATATACGAAAAGACACCTCAGGTGCCAGCAAAAAAAAAAAAAGGGATCAGAAGGGGAACCATCCCCCCTCAAAAACTAAGAGAAATGAATACGTTTTTAAACCCTGCTGGAAACCATATAGAAATGAGGTTGTCCTCAGGTCTTCTGGAAGTTCATGGTGCCACTAGAGAAAAGACCCTGCACCTTGCTAGCATTTCCTTGGCTTTGGATGGTGGCAGCATTCTAAGCAAGGTCCTTCCTGATGATTGTACAGGAAGAGCAGGATTATGCGGGAAAAAGTGGTCCTTGAGATATTCTGGTCCCATATAGGGCTTTAAAGGAAATCAGGAACACCTTGAATTGGGTCTGGAATTGAATGGATAGCCATTGTAGGTGCTGGAGCAATGGCATGGCAGAATGAAACCACCAAGTCCCAACTCACCTCATCCCTGGGGCCCACGGCAGCATGGGAAGGCTGTTGCATGCCGGCCTATCTCCCAGAAGAGTGCAAGGAACTTATTTCGACCCAAGTCCATGATAGGATAGTGCCCTATGTGTTCTTATACCCATATTATACATGAGGAAGACTGAGGCCGAATGGGTTTTTTTGAAACAACCTAGTTTATGTAGCTGTACACTCTATAGGAGGGACAGGGAGGGGCGTGTTAGAAGTGGAGTGGCCATCTATATTAAAGAAGGGGTAGAATCAAGCAAAGTAGAGATTAAAGGTGAGTCCAACTCCACCATAGATTTGCTGTGGGTTAAATTACCAGGCTTGAGGAGCAATGAAATACTGGGTGCATGCTATCATCCTCTGGACCAAAAATCTGAAAGGGACCTTGAAATAAGAGATCTAAATGTTACCAAGCCATTCGGGAACAGTGACCATACTGTGACTTGTTTTGCCATGCACGTTGAGGGAAGAGTGCCAAACAAATCTGACACAAAAACCCAAAGGGTGTACTTCCCTCAAATGAGGAGGTTAGTTAGAAAGAAATTGAAAGAGAAGGCAAAAAGTGTCCAATCTCTCCGGAGCGCATGGAGGCTGTTTTAAAACAACCACAGTAGAGGCCTGCTTGAGAGATACCTGCTTGAAAACAAAAACCCACCTGAAGTCTGAAAAAAAAGCTTGTTGAGGAAAGTAAAACAGATTAGTGGGCGGGGGGGGATCTGTTTTCAGCATCTTCAGACCAATCAAGAGATGACTGAGCAAAGGTTTGGCCATGTGGTGCTGTTTTTCAGAAGCTATTAATGTAAGTTGTTGGCAACCTTCAGTCTCGGAAGACTATGGTATCGCGCTCTGGATGGTGGTTCTGGCACAGCGTCTAGTGTGGCTGAAAAGGCCAATTCGGGAGTGATTAATTACTTAATGTAAGTAATATTCATGTATTCCAGTATTGTAAAAAAAGAAGAAGCAAAACTAGAGTATAATGACAACCTCTATTGTATATTCAGTGTTATAAATTCTACACTATGTTGAGGATCTCTGTTGACACAATGTATAAAATATGCTGATTTTTGATAGCTGCAGGTTCCTCAGTCTGTTTTTGTTGTCCCAGTCATGTTGAATTATTTATATTCTGATTTCTGTGGTGTATAATTTACTAATCAATTGGAGGGATAATATCTATACTAGTGGTGGCCAGACTTGCTTAACGTAAGAGCCACATATGAAAACTTCAGATGTTTGAGAGCTGCAATATTTAAGAAGATTTAACCTACAATATTTAAGAAACAGAAGCATTTAAAATCTTAAATATATTTGCTCATCACGAACATTAAACTTGTGTTTTAACCCAGTGGACTCTGTTTACTCCTGGTAAATAATTATAAAACTTGCAAAAGTTACCTTTTATATTGATTGTGATACGAAAAGGAGCTCAGCCAATGTATTTCCAAAAGCCGCGTATGTCAAAGAGCTACATGTCAGAGCTGCAAGTCCTTTTGCATCAAAGTGACTTGTGTGTCACTTAATGGAGAGGTTAGGGAAATGGGCTTCCAGTGCAGCATTAAATTCAAGACTACCTGTGCAATAAAACAGAATTCTAAAGCATGAGGCTGGAAGATTTATGAAACTGCTGAGACAGTCTTTAACTCTGAAGGTATTACAAATATGTAATTCCCCATATGGATTGCTAAATTAAGGAGTTCATTTTATACCTGCTATGGTTAAGCAACTTGACTACGAAGGAGCTCCAATTTTGGCCCAATCTTATTGGGCCACTTCATCACCGGAACACTTGTTCTTGCAATGCAACACACTTTATGGCTATTGCAAAAGCTGACATTCCATAGAGCACAGCCTGGCAACTGCTGCAAAAACCAAGCAGCCACACATGTGCAATTGCAGTCACTGCAGGAGACTCTGTGTGGTAAGGTGCTGCAGGGGGTGGGTTGTGGGCAGGGGGAAGGATGTGGAGGGGGGAATGGGTTGGAGACTGGAGTAGAGAGGGGTGTCTGTTGAAGCCAAGAAGGGAGTGGTATCAATGATGGAAGCATTGCCAGTATTCTGGTTCCCCTTTCCCAGCCTCAATCCAGCCATTGGACTTGTGCCAGTAAAGTTAGGTCTACCCCATTGGGGCAGTGGAGGCTTGCCCTATGGGGCCTGAAACTCTCCCACAGCATGCACCCTGTTGGGTCACCTGTAGTGACACTGGGGAAATTGGGTAGGTTTTGGCTGCTTGTCTACATTATTTGTTCTCCTATTGCAAGTTAACTGGGTCTCCATTTCTTCCTTTCGGAACAGGAATGCCCTATATCTTGAAACACATGCATGACATTGACCTTTTTTCTCACTGACATTTGGAATATCCCTTCCTGTGTGGCTACCTCCAGACTTGGGCACTACAGTGAAAACGTTTCACTGAGCATCACAAAAAAGCTGCAGAAGAAAACTCCCTTATAGTAACTGTTAATTATATATTTATTGTGAATATAATGCTGTAAATGTAGTGTTGACCTTGTAGATGGAAAATTTGCTAAACAGCAAGCAACGCCTGGATATTTGTAGCCAATCCAATAAAGCTAAAATCTTTATCAACAAAGCAAGATTTGAAGAAAAATGGAATTTGTCTTAAATGGTAAGAACGCTTTCAAAAGAAAATGGAAATTCTCTGCAACAAACCAGCATCTCTTAGTGTATGAAATTACTTTGTCCTTCAGATGGTGAAGATGGGTTGATATTGTGGGGCAGCTGTTTCCTGTATTATAGGGTTTAAGCTTAACAATAAATGCTACTCATGCTGAAAAAGGCTTATCATGTCACAAAGACTACCATCTCTAAATCCTGAGGTAAACAGGGAAAAACAATTATTTCCTTTTTAAGTTGCTGATAAAGGTGCACTTAACAAAGAGATAGATAAATGAAAGCAATTCCAGGGAGGGGGGAATAGACACATTTGAGGCCAAGCACTCCGACATGTGCAGGAGGCAGGGATATGGCAATGATGATAGGCCCTGAACTGATTTAAAAGGTTTTTACGTGTAGAATATTGAGGAATGATCAAAATAATAAACTGTAGAGCTGCGGTTTCAAACTCTCATGGAGTTTAAAACCCGCAGTAAGTCCTTGTGGGGCCGGGGGGAAGGCAGTGACACAGTCCCCAAGATCGCGCTGCTCAGGGGGGCTGCAGGGACTGGGGTGCACTCACCAGTCCCTGCAGCAGCTGTCCTGGGGTGTGGGGAGCCCTGCACGAGCACCTGCAGGGCTCCCCAGGTCAGCAGAAGTGAAAGTGGAGTGATCACGTTCTACTTCCGCAAAAATGGATGTGGAGCACGATTGCCCCACTTTCACTTCTGCTGACCTGGGGAGCCCCGCAGAGGCTCACACAGGGCTCCCTGCACCCAGGGACTACTGCTGTAGGGACTGGTGAGTGCATTCCAGTCCCTGCAGCCCTGTTAGAAGTGAAAGTGGAGCGATTGCACTCCACTTCCGGTTTAGCAGAGGCGGGGTGTGATCACTTCACTTTCACTTCTGAAGCTTTTGGGAGCCCTGCAGACTCCCGGGAGGCTGCAGGAGGCCTCTGGGAAGTACAGCCAAGCCCCTGCAGCTCCCTGAGTGGTGTGATCCTGGGGATCGCGCCACTGCCTCCTCCCTGCCTCTTGGCTGCCCCCGCCCCTTAAGGGGAAAGAGGCCAGGGCCCTCGGGCTGGGGCGCCGCAACACCCCAGTCTGAAAACCTGTGCTGTAGAGGTTTAGCAAAAGCGACCAAATGGCACATGTGTAGACTTCCTGTGCAGAGCAAAAAGGTACTTCTCTTAGGGCCAAACTACACATTACACTGAATGCATAACATGGCCCTGCGTGTTTTGGATTATTGGTTTGGAAGTACACATTGGGGCCAATGAAATGGGGTCAAACAGTGGCAGGGGTGCAGGGGTTTTAGGACCTTGTCTTCATTGTGGTTTCAGCGCCAGTCTCAATCACCTGCCCACATACTGTGTTTAATGAGATAAAGCTTTCAGTTAGCTTTCAATGCCATTGACTTCCAGTGCAGCATTCCTTCTAAGCACTGCAGCTGGCATTGCAGTCCTGCATTCCTTCTATCATGACACTCTGGAATGCTCCAGAGCTCTTTGGAGCTGCTCCCATGCAGTTCCATTACAGCTCCATGCACTCCCTGTAAAAATTCCATGAATCATAGTTTCAGTGGAGGCTTTTTTCCCTCAGTGTGAAGTCCAATACCCATCTAGCCTCTGCCACAATTTTGCTCCATTTCATGCCCCATGCACTATGCATTTACAAAAATACCACAAAACGTACAGGGCGGTATTCCATGCAGCATTTGTTTTGGTCCTCAGCTTTCCAAAACCAGTAGATATGGGCCTTGGATTTAATGCTGGTGAGTTTTCATGCTGCTCTACTGGCACAGATATTTTGTGGGATATACCCAGTCTGTTACACTGAAATTCTGTTGGTGTGGCAATAAGAATAATAAATCCCTGTCACGAAGTTGGGCATAATCTCTAAATTACTTGTCACTTGCACTTATATTCAGATACTTATGTGCATCACTTAGCGATGGGGATACATTCTCTGATCCCTGTTGTTATACACCTGTTATTCATTTAGGAGGTTAGCCCAATGTATGGCTTTTGTTGTGTCAACAGACGCTCCCTGCCAAAACTAGCTGGCTGCACAGGCTACTGGAGATAGATTGCCTCTTCTTTGCATTCAGAGCCTCTTTGTTACGTGAACAGACACTGCTGCAGACTATAAGAGTCTTGACTACCTTATTAGGAGCCCCTTTGTTGTGCCTTGTTGTTAACCCATTTCTGCTCAGCCCACAGGGGTACACATTTGATAACTGTTGTATATATGCAACACTGGGCAGAAATGGCTTAAACAGAAGGTTGTTAAGCAACATATACCTGTATAATGAAAATGAAGGTGGCGCACCCTGGAATGCTTGTGGAACTTCAAAAGTTTGAATGCTTCTTATTATAGATGTCAAAAGCTAGATATCAAATGCTAAGTCAGAAGCCTTTTCATTGATTTGCAGGCTTCTTACCATCTCAGTTAAATGGGTGCATTCAGACATGAAGTCCCACAAGAGGACTTGGGGGAAGGGTAATAGCTCAACAGTACAACACATGTTTTGCAGACTGAAGGCCCCAAATTCTATCCTTCAGTAGGATTGGAAAAGACACTTATCAAGAATCTTGGAGACCCACCACCATTAGTATGGGCAATACTGCACTAGATGGCTCAGTAGTCTGAATCTAGCCTCCGTGGCGGCTTGCAGGGTGATGTTGGCCGAGCTTGGCCTACGAAAGGCTCTGGGGCAGGGAAGAGACAGGGAGGGCAGTCCCAGGGGTGGGCAGACAGGGAGTGGGAGGCGGGGCTGGAATCTGGCTGTTATTTTGGATCCCCACTCCCGTTCCCAAGCCACGCAGAGTGGCTCCAAGCTGTTCTGCTGTCCTCGAACTGTGCCACCTCGTGAGGTGGTGCAAGTCTGAGGAGACCCATAGGGACTGCAGTGGTTTACCCAGGGTAAGGGGAAGAATTTCCCCTTACCTCCGGCTGAGCCACTTGGCAGCCCTATCTCGTGCTGGATACAGCACAAGCCTCCTGGCTTGCCTGTTCCAATGCAAGATAGGATTGTGCTCTTAGTCATCCAAGTGTGCTCATTCCAGAACTACCTTGTTGAGAGATTTTTGATAGATTAGAGATGTGGTCATATTTGGCTTTTTTTGAAAGTGCAAGCACCAGTCAATGCTTGCATGTATAGATTTTTATTGAATTAGTTGTTTTCTGTTTTTATCACATTGTAAATGTCTTTCTGCCACATTTAGTGGGAAAAGCTAGTTTACTTGCCTCTGTGTGTGTGTTTGTGTGTGTACGTGTAGTTCATATCTGACACAGCATACATATATTTTGCATTTGACTCTTTTGTGTAGTTTAGCACAGAAAGCAAAGTTAGCTGCAAGATGGATAGTAGAGGACTATAAAGCAATGAGGGAAGAAAAAAACTTTTTAAATACTCAGCCCAATGAAAGTGTTTGGCAATAGGATCAGCCAAAACAAATAGAAATGCTACATTAGAGAATTCATGATGATCAATTTAAACAATATGAAAACGGCTTGGACAAATGAACGAAAGTTGGTTTATGGGTGGCAATTGGCAGTTGTGGCTGGGAATAGAATGTCCACATATAGAGGCATTAGTCAAGAGAATGTGGCCATCACTGTCTTTCTATGCATGTTGCTTGTTACACTACTGCAGGGGACTGAAGAGGGAAGGGAAGGTTGGCAAAAACCATCCCTTGGGAAATTGGAGCTTCTTTTACACACAGAAGCAGCATTTTAGAATTCCACCCATTTTTTAAAAAATAGACTTTTAAATCATTTTCTTGCAACAAACATCAACACATTCATTTCCTATTCATTATTTGTAGATGTCAATCTCTTTTTGTTGCCTGTTTCTTCTTGCATATAAAAGTCAAGCGACCTAATTAACTGAAATAGAATTCACCTTCATTAAATTTGTAATTGGCTCAAAAGAACTAAAGCTGCCACTCCTGAATTTCCAAGAGACAATTGCTGTCTTCTGTAAGAAAAAATGTTTCCTGAAAATACCCATGCAGTTGTGTAGCTGAGGGTTGGGGTCACAGGGGGATGCTGTGACCACAGGTGGCATTCTATGGGGGTCAGCAATGGCATGGCTGCTGGGGTCCTGCCCTCCTCGCTCACAGCTGAGCTGCTTGGAGTGAGGACTCCTACTTAAGTTGGCAACAAATTAACAATGAATTATGTTATACAATGCCATTTGGGGCATGTTTACTTCGAAAGGTCCACTGAAATCTGTGGGACTTCTCCCTAGTTTAGTGTGTTTGGGATGGCAGCCTTACTTGGGGAAAAGGCACATAAGTTTTATTTATTTGTTCACAACAGTAAGTGAATGAATGAATGCTTACTAGATTGATATCCCATTTTTCATGTAGATAAACCAAAGAAACTTAGAAAATACAAAGATAAAAAAAATAGTTTTTGAAGTTCTGGAAAAGAATCCATAAAATATACACAACAGTAAAATATAATTCATCCAGGAGTGTGTTCAAAGTTTTTTCAGACAAAAGTATTTTTATTTGTCACCTAAAACTGGCAAGAAAGGAGCAGATCTGATATCCCTCAGCAGGACAATCTCATAGATGAGATGCCACCACTAAAAGTAGCATTAAAGAAGAAGTTAAATTTGCTTGGCTTGTTTGGTGCAGAATCTGGATTCATTTAGATGGCCAAAATGTGACTAGCTTTGCTCAGCATATCCCTGACTTCAGTATATGTCCAACTGCAACTCAAACAGGAAGACTTTATGTGACAAAGCTTATGAATTTTGTAAATGCCTTTAATCTGAGAAAATGTAGAAAGGAAGGAGAGCCATTACTCAATGGAATCGTAAAGGTGTTGTTTAGCTGCAGAAGTAATATCCGACTTATACACAGAATGCCTGTCTCTCAGTGGCATACCTGGAGGGGGGCAAGCGGGGTAACAGCCCTGGGTGCCGAACCTCCAGGGGCACCTACCCGAGCCTTGCTCCCCACTGCCCATTTTCCTTTTCTCTTTAAAGGGAGAGCAGCTGGCAGCTCCGCTGGCTTCTGTCCCTTTAAGAAAAAAGCCTCCTCCTGATGGTGGAGGGGTGCCCAGGAGTGCTGCGGAGAGGCAGCGAGAAGCTGCCTCTCTGGTAGCAACTCAGCACTGGTCTGGGCTGCTCCCTCTCCCCTCCTCCTTGATAGGAGGAGAAGAAAGGGGTGCCCTAGAGAAGCAGCGCACTGGGAGTTGCAGCTCCCAGCACGCAGACTCTCCAGGGCGCTCATTTTTTCCGGAGGAGGGGACAGGGCACCCTAGAGAGGCCGCATCGCAACTCCCAGCCCGCTGTCTCTCTAGGGCACTGTCTTGTCTTCTCTGGATGATAGGAGACAGACGCCCTAGAGCATCAGTGCACCAGGAGTCACATCTCCTTATGCGCTGCCTCTCTAGGGTGTCCCTTTCCTCTCCTCCTATAAAGGAGGAGGGGAGAGGGGGCGGCCCAGTTCAGCGTTTTATTGCTGCTGGAGAGGCAGCTTCTCGCTGCCTCTCCACAGTGATCCTGGGTGCCCCTCCTCTGTGTCTGAGGGCATCCCTCAGAGGTGGAGGGGAAGGCGGTGTATGACTCCTCCAATTTCAGAGGAGACGCATGCCACTTCTAAGGCCCCAAAGGAGCCTTCTGCGCCACTTTTAAGCGGTGCGGAGGTCTGCATTGCAGCGGTCTGGGGCTGCTTTCAGTGGCCCCAAACCACTCCAGTGGAGACCTCCGCACTGCTTAAAAGTGGCGCAGAAGGCTCCTTCGGGGCCTTGGCTGCCTCCTCCGTTTCCCCCTTGTTTTCAAAGGGGGAACAGAGGAGCTAGCCGCGTGGAAGAAATTGTGGTGATGATGACATCACCGCAATTTCTTCTGCATCAGGGGTGGGGGGCGGAAAAGGGGGTGTGGGGTGAAAAGGGGGGTGTGGATGGAAAATGGGGGGTTGCCCTGGGCACTGGGGCCCCCAGGAATGCCGCTGCAGTCTCTGTAATTTAATTTATTAATTTGACTTTTATGCTGCTTTCCCCTCTTACGTGAGACTCCCAAGGTGGCTTACAAACATTAACAGAACAGCAATAAGTACAATAAAACATGTCAATTACCATAAAATTTCAGAATTATTATTTTACAAAATTAGCAGCATAAGTGCAAGAACGGTGGGAAGAAGGAGGTACAGTCTTGTACTGTTCCCGGACCTCCCACAGATACCAAAAAACTGCAGATAAAAAAATCCAGTTAGGCACTCTTTAAAGCCTCCTGTAAAGGTGACAGGAGCTGTGCTCTGGTTGCCTCTGGGGACTCTTCTGAAGCCCCTAGATGCCCTTCCAGGCACTCCAAAGACCTTAAAAGGTCACTTCCAGTTTTACGTCAAAATTGAAAGTGACATTTTAAGGCCTCCCAGATGACACCCTTGGAGGCTTCCATGGGCCTCAGAAGAGCCTGTGGAGGTGACTGGTCATCTTTAGAGGCTTCAGGTTAGGTCAGATCTGACTGTAAACGGGTCCACGTTGAGCCACGTCTGTGGATACAAAATCCGTGGATAAGTAGGCTCAACCTGTATTGCTTCCTTGCTTTGGAAGTGCCTGGGCAGCACAGTGTAAACCTCATGTGGCTTACCTAGAACATTTTTGGCATAAATTATGTATCATATTATGTAGAATGTTAGTACATGAGCAGTGGTAGTACTTCAGGAAATTGTTTCTGAGTGTGATTTATTAAGGAGTGAATCCTGCATCTAACCATGCATCTAAATATATAGAATGCGTATTCCACCTGCTGGTGAAAATACTGCAATGGTACTTCTTGTATACTTAAAGATTAGTGTTCAGGAATGTGTCTCTTTTAGAACCAATAGGCTTCCATATTCCTAATAGGCTTCTCCTCTGTTTGACCAGTGTATGAATTACTTCTGTTGCTTTCCTTCACAGCCTTATCAGATTTGTTCCAAAAAGGTACAAGAAGCTATTCTTATACTTAACCTGACCAGTCAGATACATGTAGGACTTTCAGCACATGATTTAACCTCTCTGAAATATTTTACAGAAAACACCCCATTTTTTTTTTCTTCAGGCAAGTTATTTGATCATTGATTAATGCTGTCAATCATAATACTAGTTTTTCCAATCAACTTTGCTGTGATCTTACCGCCTGCTTCTTGGATTCAGAAGCTGAATTGCCAGCAAAAATGCTTCAGTTGTCTTCAAGTATGAATTATTTTTATCAGATTGGTTGAGGCAGTGGCATAGCTAAGGAGGTGCAGGGGGTAGCAATTGCACCAGGCATCTAGCTTTGGGGGGGGCGGGAACAAGCTGAGCTTGACACTAGTGACCAAAACTGTGAAAAACTTGGTATGTATGAATAATGCTGCCATGTTATATATCATTGGAAAGGTAATTTAATGCTGAATGCAATTAAACAAACTGCATTGGAATATATATTCTATCAAAGGTTATAGGCAATTAACCAGAAAATGAAAACACAACTGTCTTATGGAACAAAATGTAGATTTTCTTAACTCAAAACTTACCTGTGAGACTGATTGTTCTGAGAGCCAATGACATGTTATTATGTTATTGACATGTAGCAATGACATGTTATTATGATACAGCATGGAACCCATAAGTTGTTAATATGAGTCAGCTCTCATTTCCATGTATCATAATACAGTGACCCCTGCTAACTGGGTAAAAGGCACTTTTTCAAGTGGTACTCCTCTTATATTTAGCAGGGGGAGAATAACTGTCCCTCTTCACCCCAGCACAGTGTCTTGAACCAATCAGGCACAGACTTTTTATTTATTTACTTAATCAAATTTGATTTTGTCTTGGGGGGTGTACAAATCTTCTTTGACCCCAGGTAGCAGATCGATGCCTTAGCTATGCTGCTGACTGGGGGGAGGTGGCAAAGCAAGTGGGTGGCGAGCTGCAGGGGGGGAGGAGGCAGGATTCACCCTAATTTTCACTTTTTAAAAAGCCTAGGTGTGACATCACTTCCCAGTTGTGACATCACTTCCAGGGCATCATTTTGAGCTAGACACCGGGCTACATGATCATTACTTACGCCACTGAGTTGAAGAAAATACCATTTTGGTATCTTAACAGAGTATGAACAGGCTCTGTATGATTTCAAACAACAGGAAGATAAATTGTGTGTTGAAAGGCAAGGCAATACTCTTGTACAGAAAATAGTTGTTATAAATTTAGGATTGCAGTTGCCTCTCAAGGAAGACTTCCCCCAGGAAAACAATCTTGGCTAACTTCCTTCCTTCCTTCCCTAGAACCAGCTAACGCCAGTGCCCAGCCCTCCTGAGCTTGCCTTTCAAACCATTTTCTACCCTTTCCCCCACCTTTGAACCAGGAAATTGCTGTCTCTTGGCAACTTAGGCCAACAAGCCCAACAGCAATGTAGGTCTCATCCCAGTAGATATGGATAAGTAACCTTGGCCTCTGGCACCCCTAAACGCCCCTATGATGGTACCTAAACTCCCCTATGTTCTTTGTATCACATGCAGTCAAATTGATTGCATACTAAATGTTTCTATCCTCTTTTGTTTTGGTCTGAATGTTGCACATTGAATTCTCAGGCTCCTTGATCTGTCTTTCACTGTTTAAGGGGGTGGTCCAGAGATTAACCCTAGGCCTTCTTTTAAGGCAGACCCCCTTAACCATCATAGCAACTGCTCAAGCAACAAAGCCGCCAAGTTGTGTAAAGCAGTTCCCATTTGAGCACCTGTAGTACTAGTTAAGAGGACCTCATGTTGAGAGCTACAAGCACCCCTACTGAAAGTCAAGTATTTCTTCATTGAAGAGCAGCTCACTCCTTTCCTGTAGGCCTGATTCAGGCTACAGAGAGCACAGATAAAGCCTGGTCTCATGTTGTGGCTGCAACTTGGGATGTGTTCCTGTTTTCCTCTTTTTCCTGGTCTTTCTTCTCTCCAATTCCTCCCTGCTACCACATAATCCCCAGTTCTTTAGCCT
This sequence comes from Tiliqua scincoides, assembly GCF_035046505.1. NCBI lineage: Eukaryota > Metazoa > Chordata > Lepidosauria > Squamata > Scincidae > Tiliqua > Tiliqua scincoides. The sequence goes on along the minus strand of NC_089824.1, from coordinate 57,614,797 downwards.
TTGTTGTCCCTGATTACCCTGTTAATGTTTTTCTCCCCCTCTTTTGTGCCATTACACACCACCATTCTCTTTTCTCCCATTTATAAATTATAGGTGCTAGTTGTGTGAGTAATTGCATTGTATTATCTTTCTTATACCCTTCCCAGTTGTTGCACCCATATCTTTGCTTTCTCATTTCTTGCCAGTTTATTCAGTTATACCAGAAGCCACTAGGCTTGGCCTCTGCACACATAGTGGATTTCCCCCATGTGTACATGCTACACATCTTAGTGCATGCCCTGTAAAAAATGTGTTTTTTTTTAAAAATACCTGTGGAATAATAAGGCACTGTTTCAGACACGTTTTAAAGGTAACAAGTAAGAATAATGACAAATTTTCCATGTTATGGAACTCAACACAGAAAAGGCACAATTGAACACCAAATTAAGATGTGATGATGGAATAAATAAACAGTAACTGATGTCAGATAGGGTTCAAGTGTACAGGGACTTATTTCAGTGCAACCCTATGCATGTCTACACAGAAGTAAGTTCGACTAAGTACAATGGAATGTATTTCTATGTAAGTGTGTATACTGCAGGGGTTCTCAAACTTCTCAGGAGTAAAACTCCTGAGGTAAGTCTTTGTGGAGGAGAAGGTGAAGGCAGCAACGCGATCCCCAGGTTCACATTGCTAATGGGGTGAGAGGTGTGTGTGTTACTTTTAGAGGGCTGGTGCAAGCTGCGGGAGTTGTGGGAGCACCGCTCAGCCTTCCATAGGGCTCCCTGATTCTTAGAGTGTTGCAAAAAAGCTATTACAAACCACTTCTGGTTTCGCGATTGCAAACCAGAAGTGCTTTGTGATTGCTTTTTTCCTAACATTTTAGGGCTTGAGGAGCCCTGCAGAAGGCTGTACAGGGCTCCCCACAACTCCTGCAGCTTGCAGCAGCCCTCTATAAGTAAAAACACTCCGCTCTGCCCCTATTAACATTGTCACCTCTTCCTTTCCCCTGCCCCTTAAGGGGCCAGGGGCTGTGGCTCTCAGTCAGGGGTGCCACGATGCCCCAGTTTGAGAAACTCAGGTGTATAGGATTGCACCTGAGGTATATCTCTTTTAATCAAGTACCTGTATATCTTAGTATATCTCATTAGTATACCCTTAGTATATCTCTTCAATCAAGTACCTGTAAAAGGCTAGTATTGTTCTGCTTATGACAAGACTTTCAGAATTTTTTGCTTCAAAATATTGTAATTGTTCATTTTTAATTAAACAAAGAAAATGCTTTTCTGTTTGTTAAAATAATTTTGGTTTCTCTAATATACAAAAGAACCATTTTATGTACAGATGGTCTGTAGAACAAAACCTCAGCTGAAATGCTGCAAGCTGCTTTGTTTAATTTTAGGGGAAAAAAATAAAAATACGGATACAACCCCTTTCTGACTCATGTAATGGATCTCATTTTCAAGAACTCCTGGAAAACATATCTGACCTGAATAATCTTGTAAAACACTTTTTTTTTTCCAGGTGAACTTGCATCAAAATCACTTCAAGTCTGCTGCCATCTCCCTCTAGTCTACCACAAACAGGGCCACATTGATCACTTCCTACTCTCTTAGATAATCTTCCCTTTTTTGAGTAGTCCCTTTAAATTTAAACTTAAACTTTAAACACTGCTGTCTATATTAGGGTGTTGTTGTTTTTTCTTCAGATGTGAGCTGAAGTGATTCACCTCCCCCAAGCCCCAGAAGCAGCTAAGCAAAATAACACATCCGCTTTCTTTGCTTCTCTTTTGCAGTTCCTTTAAATGAAATAGAAAGTGCAGAACATGCTGGCAATTCCCGGCATGACCTGCATTTCCTGTTTTGTAGAAAAGGGAAGGAGAAGGATTGTGATCTAAAGGTATTTGAAATTAAGGGAAATCTTCAACTGAAACTCTGACATGTTTTTAATGTAATAATTTCTTACTATTTTATATAATTTCCTCTGGAACAATTTTGTTTTAAGTGCTTCTAGGAAAAATAATCATATCACCCTTATGTTAAGACTGACCCAACTGTTGGACTGACCCGACTAATGGCACAATTTTATGCATGTCTACTTGAAAATAAATCCCACTCAGTTCAGGGGGCTAACTCTCAGGTAAGCAAACATTGGATTGCAACCTTAATGATATCTGAAATTCATTTCAGTAGTTTTCCTACCATTTGGAAGCCAATGGAAGCATTTTCCCCCATTAAAAATAGTGCACTGAGGGGGTGCTATTGAGTTCAGAACTGTGATGAGGACAAAAGTATTAATACAAAAGTATTAACTTTTCAACCTCTTCATAAATGACCTGGAGACAGGGTTGAGCAGTGAAGTGGCTAAGTTTGCAGATGACACCAAACTTTTCTGAGTGGTAAAGACCAGAAGTGATTGTGAGGAGCTCCAGAAGGATCTCTCCAGACTGGCAGAATGGGCAGCAAAATGGCAGATGCGCTTCAATGTCAGTAAGTGTAAAGTCATGCACATTGGGGCAAAAAATCAAAACTTTAGATATAGGTTGATGAGTTCTGAGCTGTCTGTGACAGATCAGGAGAGAGACCTTGGGGTGGTGGTGGACAGGTCGATGAAAGTGTCGACCCAATGTGCGGCGGCAGTGAAGAAGGCCAATTCTATGCTTGGGATCATTAGGAAGGGTATTGAGAACAAAACGGCTAGTATTATAATGCCGTTGTACAAATCGATGGTAAGGCCACACCTGGAGTATTGTGTCCAGTTCTGGTCGCCGCATCTCAAAAAAGACATAGTGGAAATGGAAAAGGTGCAAAAGAGAGCGACTAAGATGATTACGGGGCTGGGGCACCTTCCTTATGAGGAAAGGCTACGGCATTTGGGCCTCTTCAGCCTAGAAAAGAGACGCTTGAGGGGGGACATGATTGAGACATACAAAATTATGCAGGAAGTGGACAGAGTGGATAGGGAGATGCTCTTTACACTCTCACATAATACCAGAACCAGGGGACATCCACTAAAATTGAGTGTTGGGCGGGTTAGGACAGACAAAAGAAAATATTTCTTTACTCAGCGTGTGGTCGGTCTGTGGAACTCCTTGCCACAGGATGTGGTGCTGGCGTCTAGCCTAGACGCCTTTAAAAGGGGATTGGACAAGTTTCTGGAGGAAAAATCCATTATGGGGTACAAGCCATGATGTGTATGCGCAACCTCCTGATTTTAGAAATGGGTTATGTCAGAATGCCAGATGCAAGGGAGGGCACCAGGATGAAGTCTCTTGTTATCTGGTGTGCTCCCTGGTGCATTTGGTGGGCCGCTGTGAGATACAGGAAGCTGGACTAGATGGGCCTATGGCCTGATCCAGTGGGGCTGTTCTTATGTTCTTAATGCCTCCCAACCCCTTGCCAGGCCATTTTGTCACCCCACCACATGTTATTTCCTTAAAATTAAACATTGAACTGTAACTTATATGTTTAGAGACATGTCTATTTTGACTCTAAAACTGAAAGAGAGGGCAAATTGTCCAAGGCTGCCCACATGCCCAGGTACTGCAGTTTGAACCAAAATACCCAGAATCAGAGCTTTCTAGTGGACAAAGTAATTATGGCTACAACTTGCTATTCTAGAGATGTCCCAAGACTAAGCTGTGCGATCAGTGTTATCTAGATACATGTTAACGTACTGAAAGAAAACCTGTCAGTCCTATTTCTCCTAAATTCCGTAAACACAGTGACTAAACCTTGATCTGTGATGTAGATATGATTTTTTTTTGAAAAGAACACCAGGACATTCACTTAATGTTCCCAAATGCTGAAACTGTCTATCCACCTGTTATTGGCAATTTGGAAGAAGATAAACAGCTTGTGAGAGTAATGAAAGTCATCCGTTTTGGGGGAAGGAAATAAGATTTAGATGTATGTGTCATTAATGTGAACGATGCACTCTCCTCATTAAATGAAAATTAAGTGAAATCTCTTAACTGGAATCATATGGACAAATGTAAATGACACCTATAAGTTTATGGATGCAACAGTGATTTGCAACAACATTACGTGTTTCCTAGGATACTTAGAGGCATAAAGCCCAGTGTCAGTGAGTGTACAGGGTTGTATTCATAGCCATGCAGTTTCTGCAGGGGAGTAACAATTAACGCTGTGTGATTTTGGGGAGGGAGGGGGGTGACAAATTGAACTTTTCATTTTGCTTCTGCCATAGTGCTGTTTCTATGGGAAAGGGAAGCACTGAAGTAATATGGCAACTGCTGCTCTAGGGTATTATGCTCTTTCATGTCTGAAGACTAAAAAAGAATAAGAACAACCTGATTAGATCAGACCAAAGGCCCATTAAGTGCAGCATCCTTTTCCCCACAGTAGCCAACCAGATGCTTCTGTGTCACTAACATGCAGGAGAGAAAGGCATGCGTTTTTTCAAACCTGGATATATTCCTCAGCAAATACTTCAGAGAGGCTGTAGCCCAGTGGTAGAGCACCTGCACGGTATACTATAGGTTCAGTTCCTTGCATCTCCAGGTTAGGCAAAGGCAGGTTGCTGACTGGTGAGCTTCTACTAGCCTTTGTAGACAATACCAAAGTAGATACGGATCCAAGGGATGTTTCAGTATAGCAAACCACATTTCAGGCAGACCAACATAACATAGGGCAGATGGTGGACCTCCTTCCTCCTTCATTCAAGGCCTCCTGAGGAATTGTAAATTCCCATTTTTTGCAGTCCCCATTGTCCTCCCTAAATGTTACCCTTCTAAACTAACCCAAGTATATCCCTAGGTTACCAGTGCATAATTTTATCTTATGGATAGTATTACTGTGTGTTCTACCTTTTACATCTAATGTTATAGTGATTCCCCCCCTCCCAAATCAACTGTGAAATTGGAGTCTTCAGTCAAACAGTTGGATACAGTTTGTAATTGGAAGTGAATGTAAATACAGATCAGTGTTTCTCAAACAGTGGGTTGGGACCCACTAGGTGGATTGCGAGCCAATTTCAGGTGCGTCCCCATTCATTTCAATACTTTATTTTTAATAGATTAGACTTGATACTACCATGGTATGTGACTGCATTTGGGGAAATGTTACAGACCTGTACTTTTAACAAGCTACTATGTATATGCTTTTAACAATGATAGTCAAAGGGGCTTGCTCCTGGGAACATGTGGGTAGGATTGCAGCACAGAATTGCTAAAAAAAAATTCTTGCTTGATGATGTCACTTCTGATCATGACATCACTTCCGGTGACACGGGAATTCTCATTCTGGAATTTAGAATTCTCATTTTAAAAAAGGGGTCCTGGTGCTAAATGTGTGAGAACCACTGCTGTATATGTTTTAACTGTAATTGAAAGGAAGCTTTCAAGGTTGCAGAGTGACGCATTTTGTAAATACCGCATTTGTATAACATGGAGAATGCATGTTGTGTCCCTGATATTCGCACACGCACCCCTTGCCTGGAACCTTTAAATCCTTCCTTGGTGCTGAGTGCCAGGAAGCTGGAGCTTATACATTGCACTCAGTGCTTTTTGACTCAGAGACTGAGGAAGTGAAAGCCCTAATGCTTTTCCTGCTATTTCTTCCTCCTCTTTCCAGGAGGTGAAAATTTGGTGCTTTTTCTGCTTTCTTCTCTTTCCATGGTGCACGAAGCAGTAAATGTGTCTGGTGGCGGAACAATGCATTCTCCAGCAACCGTTGCTTTCACAGCCTTCTTCTTTTGCCACAACAGGGACTGAGGGGGAGGAGGAAGAGATTGTGATAGTGTTTTGTACAGCCCCTTCTTACTTACTGTGACAGAAGGTGAATGGAAAGCAAGAGCTTTGTATGCCTCAACCTTTTGCGTTTCCTCTTCTTTTTACCACTATTTCCATCACCTGCCACCTCTCCTCACTGTGCCCCTTAAAGGGTCCCCTTAAACCGAGGGATGGTGTGGTGACAAACTTAGCCCACGTTAATTATTGTTGGATGCGTGTTTTGTTTTAATGGGACAAGGCATTAGAACGGCTTTGTAAATGTATTTTTTTTTTTCAAAATGGCATTTGAAATGGTTCTGTTATGATCAGTGAAGTATTTTCAGTTAGGTGGTAAGTGCATTTTGTAAGGAAGGGACAAGGAGAAAGAGAATAATTGTTGTCTGTGTAAAAATAGTCCCCTGATTATGACTTGAACCATAATACTCTGTTGTTGACTTAAGGATATTCAAGTGCATGTAGGTAAATTATAGTATTAAAGGATGCAAGTTTATGCTGTGAGTCATGCTGACCAACAGAGTTCAAATTCAGCTGGCTAGCAATGTAAGTAATTGACTTGACTGCAGTTTGTAGAGCTATTCTGGTAATATTAATTATAGAGGAGAACAGTCAAATACACAGTGTGCCTTTTTAAGGTAAAAGGTGTGTGGGTGTAAATAAATTTGATGGTCTATATGTGTACATGTATGGAACAGCAAGGAGAAGATATACAACTTTCTTCAATTATCCTGATTGTCTGCATTTGAAAAAATAAGGCATGGTTGCCTAATGGAGACCCTGAATCAATATCGTTCAGGATAACACATTAACCTGGGGGCTTTTGCACAGAAGCCTCAGAACAGTGAAATCGGAACTCTGAAATTAAGTGTTGTGTTGTGAATTCTACGTCTTGTGTGTCTCTTGCATTAAGAGGACAGGTACTGAAAATATTGACGTATTTTTACCACTTTCACATTACATTGTGTTTGGCACATAAGTGGATATATCTCCTTTGCATCAGTGGAGAAGCCAATGGGAAAAATGTTCCTTCAAAGAACCAAACACAAAATGATATGTGGGAGTGTGCAAATAGTTTCTCTCTGTGTGTGTGTTTTTACTGGCAGCATTGGAGGCTGCCAGTTTCAGTGGAGAGAAAGCAGCTGGGAAACTATTTTGAGCACAAGAAATGGAAAGAGTTAAGCACTGTTCCACTGCTCATCAAAGTGTTGGCTGCTGCTTTTCAGTAAAGCTGATGCATCCCCTGCGTGTTGTCTATCTTGGCCCCAATTTAATGGATATATGATTTGATATTGTCCTCTAAGCCTTTTCCAGAAGGAAAACAGGAAAGAGAATTCCCCCCCCCCCAATGTCTGAGACATTGAATGGTGAAAACAAAGATATGTATCTGTGACTGTACAGCAGCCACTTTCAACCACTGTGCCATGGCGCATTGGCGTGCCATGAGCGGTCCACAGGTGCGCCACAGGATTTGCTAGTAAGGCCATTGGGGAGTGTGAACCCCCCACCGGCAGTGTGGTGTGCTTTGTCAATTGTCAAAAACCTGACGGTGTGCCTTGACAATTTTAGTGCCTTGTCAGTGCTCCATGAGATGGAAAAGGTTGAAAATCACTACTTTACAGCACTGAGCTCTGCTGAGGGTATAGCACTGGTACTTACTCCTCTGGCCTGATTTGTATTGTTGGTGACCAAATAATAAGAGAAGTTGAATTTCATGCTTGATCCCGTCTGATCTCGGACGCTAAGCAGGGTCAGGCCTGGTTAGTACTTGGACGGGAGACTGCCTGGGAATACCAGGTGCTGTAGGCTTATACCATAGTCTTTCGAGACTGAAGGTTGCCAACCAACCATTAGAATTTGCATTCATAGGAGCAGGTTTTCCACGAATTCTAAATGGCTTAGTGACTCATCAGTTAATCCTTAACTGGAGATTATTTATAAATATTTCTAGAGCAGTACTGTATAGAGAAAGGAAAAGGGAGTACAAAAGTACCTTTTGTTAAGAATTGCGGAGACCAATCAGAAATGGCTGCTTCTTCCTCCCCTGTTGGCAGGCTGTGAAGCTATGCACTAAGGGGCAAACAAGTAAACAGCGGTACCATTAGTGGTGCTCTGTTAGGCCCTGTTGTAAAATTGTGCTATACAAGCAAGTCAGAACAAGTAGCATAGCAGAACAAGAGCAGATGAGAAATACAGAGCAACTAGTAAACACATCTTTGTTTGAGCAACTATCTCCTTGCTCATTATTTTTGTGACATATTTCAAGAACACCTGATTTTGGTTTCAGCGTGTTTGTTTTGGTCTGAGATTTGTAGCTACATTCTGCTCATCCCTTTAGGTGCAGCAGTAAGAACAGAAAAAGCAGCACAGCAGAATGTCTGCCTCCTTCAGATTTTTTGGTTGGCAACCTTCAGTCTCGAAAGACTATGGTATAAACCTGGTATAAGCACCTGGTATTCCTGGGCAGTCTCCCATCCAGATTTTTTAAAGAGGGAGAAACTATGCCCTTTTTGCATCTTCCATGCAGACTTATTTATGTATCTTTGTATAAACTGCTTGTGCCAATACTGCCTAAAGGTATCCAGGCAGTTGCAAGTTGTGTACAGTATATAATTTTGTTTCCCTTCCCTTCCCATAAGACCAACGCAGGTTGTAGGACAGAGTGCAATTAAATTATGTATGTATTTTTATTTAATAAATTTATATCTCAGTTTTCCTCTATACTTGTGGGATTTCAGGGTAGCTAATAAGATAAATACAATACTGTAAAACCACCATCTAGAAAAAAAATAAAAATATAGAAAGGTCCTGGACAATGAGAAAACAGCAATTATAAAAGCATAGGCACGCACATAAAACTGAAAATATAAAAGCAGCTTGCATAAGAGAGCGGCAGTAGAGAACATTAAACAGAAAAATGGCAACAAAGCGGCAAACAATAAGGCAATAGTGAAAGCAGAAGTAAAAGTAAGGAGAAGAAAACGATACACCCAACCCCCACCCATCATCCCACTTGTCAGGAGCTGCATTGCATTGCAGGCTCATGCGGGGGAAAAATTACCACCCAAAAATAGTCTGGAAGAAGGTGGTCCTCCCTCCCCAGATGGCGACTGCAGTCCTTGCTCCGCCGCAGCTGCTGCTACTCAAGCTGCCCCTGCTGCCACAATGGCAAATTATGCAGCAATGTTAAAGTTTGACTTCCCCCTACTTTTGTGAGCAAGTGATGTGATGTGATGATGTGATGTTCGTCCATCGTTTTCGAAGAAGGCCTTGACATCTAACAGGTTGTGGACTGTCCACGGTGTGTCCGCAGGTAAAGTTACTATGTAAGGAATGTATGAAAGGTTCATCATGCAGATTTTGGTATGAAAATCTCTCATTGTTGAAGTGCCATTTAGACCTCAATTAGTAGCCATGTGCAGAACGATTGGCAGTCTTTTTATTAGTTATATATTCCCTGATTAATTGTTGCATTTTGATTGTATTTCAGAACAGCCAAGAATTAAATAACACAAGCGACATCAGTATTGAGGGCTGTATGGTTTTCATCTCTTGAAACATTCCACAAGGAAAAATGGAAAACTGACTGCGTGAGGTATGTGATTTTTTTAAACAATGCTTTCATTATATTATATTTTGTCACTGCATAAGTGTGTATAGAAATTTGACAGAGCTTTCTGCACAGAAATCTCCAAGGCTATCTAGTAAATGTGTTGTGATAGAAGCCAGAAGGAATGCAGACCCAACTTTATTCAACACCTGGCTGAGACATCACTCACATATTCTGAACATACTCACATATTCACATATTCTGGAGTAATTGATTTTCATATTCCAACAACCAGCTGGTTTAGTTTCATGCTGGTTTTAGTTGCTAGAGGAACATTTGTAATATAATTACAAGTAGACTAAAGGTTGTTTATCCCCCTTCCCCCGCAATTGGCAAGAATTTCTCATTATCAACAATAGGGATAATTCTGAGATGTGATCAGTGTTTAATATATCTTTATCTCTGATGCTGAATCTAAGATTTTGAGGTGCTGAAAGAGTGCTGCTGGTCATGGCATTGCGATTGTGCTGTATTCGGAGTACTTACGTCTAGCACAGCAGTTCATAGAAAATTCCATGGGTAGCCAATGAGCTGTGTTTATCAACAGTACTGTTTGATGGTCTCATGAGCATTCTTAATACTAATTATTTTACCTTGCTGCCTCACACGGTCCAACAGATCTTCTTAATTGACTGCAAAACCTGCCTAGGTATCAGTAGGGTTGCTGCTCCTGCTGCTGAGTATTGTTATTTAAAGTGTGTCAAGAAAAGCTTAAGCTATTAGTAAGGGAATAACTTGGGTTAGTTTGGGGCACAATACGGACATGGTTATTTTAGCTGTCAGGACTGTAGCTCATGGTATTGTTGCTATAGAAATGCTACTGAAAACTGCCTCTCCATTGTGATTAATTTTCATCTGATTCATAGTGCTTAGAGGCGATTACTATGTAGACCGTGGCCATTGCTTTGTGAGTGTTCCAGTGGCCACTGACAGCACAATCTTCTTAGGACCTTATGGTGGCATATCTTGCGTTCCGCTACCGTAAAGCCTGAGATGCTGCTGCAAAAGCTGCACTACCGCCATGTGCTTTGCGGCCGCTGGCACAAATGGCTGGAGGCCCTGTGCATGCAACAGCACCTCCTAGGTGCTCCACCGGAGTAGGTAGGTTGGCAGCAAGGGCAGTATGGGGTGGGGAATGGGCCTGGCAGAGGGTAAGAGTGGGAAAATTCTTGGTGGCAGTGGCACATGCCAAGATACTATCCCCCTTTCCCCACCAGAATATGCCCCCTGAATCTCCTCAGACGTACACCAGCAAAATAACTGTAATAGGTCTGAGGAGACCAACTGGAGGCCAGGCAATCTATGGGAAGGTAAGAAAAAGTTTTACTTACTTCTTCTGGATTGTCTTGTTCCACACACACACCTCCAATAGCATGCAGCATGTGCTTCAGCAGTGGCACAGTGTGCTTTAGGGTGGCAGGGATAGGATTGGGAATGTGATAGGATTGGGAACAACTGTGTGTCTGTTCCTGTTTGCATAGTAAGATATCGTAAATGTGATTAATCTGTTGCCATGAGGAGGCCACCATCATGACAAATCAAACGTGTGCTCCAGTCCTAAATATGTACTACTCTTTGACAGGGATTTTACCTATTATTGTATTCATGATCTTGTTTAGTTACTTTACAAGTATTTCACATGCAAGTTTTTATTTCAGATAAAAGTACTTAAGGGTTTTGTGAAAAAATGGCACCTGAAAGTATCTGTTATCATAATTACTGAAAGTTTATTAACATTTAAGTTAATTTTATGACCCAATCCTATGGGCCACTTATGTTGCCAGAACGCAGGTCCAAGTTGACCCACAGCTGTAGCAGGGGCTTATTCCATGGGAAAGGAACAAATGTTCCCTTCCCCGAGGAGGTCTCCAAATGCCAAAACTCCCCTGTAGGATACAGGGGATGCTACGCTGGTGCCACTACATCACTGCCTGGGGAGTTAGGATTAGGCTAGTCTGCCTTATTTTAGGGCTGTCATTTAGTTTTTTGTAAATAGGAATGGTGATAAGTTTCAGGAGTGATGCTGGAATTACTGCTGTCATTTAATTGATTAGAACTGGTGGGCTAATATTGTCAAATTAAGTGCTGACATAGATATGCAACTAGTGGCTAAATGTAGTAAGGTATACACAGATAGTTTTCAATACTCATTATTATCATCATATCCCACACCTGCAACCTGGGATTGCTATGAATATTCCAAATCATGACAAGTTTGATGGCAGAGGGTGAGAAAACAAGTTCTTAGGCTGTTGCCAGGCGATCGGCTGGAAGCAGGAGTATTATCAAGGTGTCAGAGTCTATTAAAAATAATGGGGGGGGGAGAACCCAGGATTTTCTTCTAGATAAGGAAGCTTTATTTTGTTAAGGGGAAAAAAAGTTTTCTATCAAAAAATGTCTTCTTTTCTGCATCATTGCTTTTTTATGTAGGTAAATGCATTTACCACCACATGGGGATGTTGGAAAAATGGATGTGGGAATAATGTTGGCAGCAATTTCATGTTAAGTATAAACATGGAGTAGTTTCACTTACACTGTTAAGTGGAAGCACACTATCTCAATAGGTTTCAAAATGGAATTAGATACTTTTTTAAAGGTATCATCTTACTATTGGATATTTCAGTTGTGGACTAGTTGTGATCCAAAAGAGGAATAGGAGAAATGATAACACAATCCTGACCTTGTACTTCTGAGAGACGTTGGGCTCGTAGTTGGCTTTCAGAAACTGTCTTGGAACCAGAGAAGGAGTTTTTAAGGAGTTATTTATAAGCTTCAATCAATCTCTTGCATAGGGCTCAGAGTCTGTTTCCAGTCTGTTTCCACAAGTGTGTCTGCCCATGAGGCACCTGCAGTTTTGGTTCCTACAACACTTCAGCCTTTATAGATTTTCCTTCAAGACCATTCTCAGAGAACCAGCATTTGGGTTTGACTCTCTATTATTCTGTGGAAGCTGTCTCTATTTTGTATAGGAAGCCTTATACCGAGTGAGATCATTGATTCATCAAGGCCAGAAAAGGGTGGTATCAGTGACAGAAGCACCACACATATCCCATCCCCCCTCCTGGTCTTGATCTGACTTCCCGGGTCTTCTGAGACTTGTGCCAGCTTTATATCTGGTGCAAGTCCAAGTATATGCAGCGGGGCAGCAGGGACTTACCCTGTGCAAGGGAACAAATGTTCCCTTACCTCAAGGAGACCTTCTCCCTTGCACTGCTGTATCGCTGTACAGGGAGTTACATCGGATTGGGCTGCGAGACAACTTTGAAAAGAATTGGGTAACAACCTTTCTCTACTATGTTAGAGGGGTGCTTCATTTTGTCACTTTTTGTCAAAGTGCCTTAACTGAAGTCAAGTTTATGTTTGTTGATCTATTATCATGGAAACTGCATTAGCCCTCTGGAGACCCACATCTGTCCTAATGAGAATGGTGATTAAAGACACCCTACCCGCATGTTAGATAGTATAAAGTTACTTTGATGTAACAGCTGCTAATCTGGTTCTTTGTAAGGATTCTCTTCCATCTGTTCATTTTCCAAAATTCTGAAAAATTACGTTTTTCTTTCCTACCATCAAGTCTGAAAGTTGTCTCTTTTTTCCCCCTCAAAATTTTCTCCATATGTCTTTCACACAGCTTATATATTGTAGGCAAAAGTTTTACAGAATCATGGTCTGTAGTTTCACTCATGCAACTTCTGTTCAGTTTAGTTGAAATCATGTATGTCATTGGTATCTGATTGTCTTCAGTCACTTGCTTTCATCTGTGGCTTGTTTCACTGTAGTTTCTGACTGAGTCTTTGGTAGTACTGGATGCTTCCACAAAAGCCATTTTTTCATGTATTGATGGAATTTGTTTGTCCATCTTTTGCAGAGAATCCAGAAGAAGTTCATCTCAAGCCATTGCATCCCCAGATTTTCCTTGTTATTCTGTCCCCACCAACTTTGCTTGTTACGATTTTTAACAAAATCTTCTTATCGCACTTACAGTGCAGTCCTTTCAAGAGTAAACTGACTGTAGTACTGCTGTTTTACCTAGGGAGGAGGAATGATCAGTGATGTTGGTGACATGCTCTTGGTCTAATTGTGTATGGAAGCATCAGAAAAGATCAAAAGGCAGGGCAAAGACAGGTCAAAGTGCACTTCTGAAGAGCTGTGCTTTGTCCTTCATGCTAGATTTCTGCAAGAGAAATAATGGTATATTTCACATTGATGGGCCTATCATAAACATTTTTCTTCTGAAATAAGACAGACCTGTTAATTTTGATGGAATTTTCTATCAAGAAAGCATACTTAGGACTGCAGACTTATTTTAGTTTCCAACTTACAATTGTTATAATTTCCAGGTGCAGGAAAAATGTGTTTTTCACCTCCACCCCCTGTTGAATAATAAAGAAATTGACAACAATAAAGAAAAGTGGTTCAGCAAATCAGAGAGAGGAGAAGCTACTTGTCTGCAGAGGAACTTTCCCCACCACTGGCACCCCCTGTGTCCCTATGGAACACCCCCACTTCTGGCACTCTCTGTCACAGTTCTATGTCTCTGGTCTTTTCTACCCATTGGCATCCATGCTGCCACAATTATTAAACAAAAAAAAGGGGGGGGGAAACTGATAGTTTTCTTGCAATCTCAACAGTGAGTCCAGAAATGTCTAGGGAAGCTGATGACGTTTGTCAATTTTACCTGAGTTCCCCAGACCAGGGTGGTGGTGATGAAAGAGGTGGATAGGAAAGCCTTGTTGAATGATTTTTTTCTAATTGCTATGCACTTCAGTATTGATGTTGCTTATGTTCTTTTGAAGAATAAAAGCCCCTTCTTGTAAGAAAGGGCATCACTAGTGGTGATGGCAAGAGAAGGGGTGGGTGCCACTATGTTTGGAAGGGTTCCAGAGAGAGTGCTTTCTGTGGGGCAGATACTGCATAATTTCATGAGGACTAAATAATGTGCACTCATCACTAAACAGAATTAAAGAATTACTGGTATAGACTTAACAAAAACCAAAATGTGTTTTTTTTTTTTTGCTGGAAGCTGCCATTTTCTCCTTGTCTGTCCCTTTTCAGTGTATATTTTGTAGCTGTTGTTTGCTAGCTCTCTTGCTGATTCATTTCTACTCATTCATAGATTTTATTAGGGATAAACAGATTCCTTCTGTTCTGCTCCATTTACTCCTGCAAAATTCCGTTACCCCTTGAAATTCACACTGCTTGTTTTCCAGCAGGAATTGTGGATTTTAGAATGTTAGTAAAACATGATGCTCATGTGCCCTGAGAAAGATAAAATGAGAAATCCCCCTGTCACCTGGGCCCAGCCCGGGTGGCCAGGAGCTCCCCAGGAGCAGGGATCTCCTCTGGGGTAGAGGCCTCCTTGGGAGTAAGCCCCAAGTACTCTCAGGACTGGGGTCCCTTACAGAGCACCTACCTGGGAGAAGGAACAAGGACCAGCTGGGAACAACAAGCAGGCACTGGTTAGGAGGGGTGGGACTGGCCCAACCAGGGAGAGGCCTCATAAGGGGCCTGGAGAGGGAAGAGGGGGGTGGCTCCTCTCCAGAGAGGAGTAAGACTGGAGGAAAGCCAGAGGGAGAGTCTCATCCCTGCCTAAGGGAAAAGAGAGAGGCCTCCAGAGGGAGGGGGCGGATGTTCGCTCTTGAGAGAGGAGGCTGGGGGAGAGCATTCCCTGACCCAAGACCTGCCTGGACACAGAAGGTGACCCCTAGGGAGACGGGGTCATTGAGACAGGGGCTTGGAGCCAACCATACCCCATGGGGGCCAACTGGCTGGGGAGCTAGCACAGAGTCATCAGGGGCCCTCCTAAGGTCAGACAACCTGACCCCGACCAGCAGGGTTGCATCCTTCAAGAGCCCTGACCCCTAGCCAAGAGAGGCGGGGTGGAAAGCTGTTGCTGATAACGCCAAGGAACGGGTAGGGTCGGGTCCAGAGCCCACCAGACGCTGACGACACGAGTCAGTATGATATATGGTGTTCTGTGACATAACAGTCCATATGAATATAAAACGGCTGATGCTATTAAACCGCCTGTGTCGAGCAACTATACCCGCCTCCCGTCCATTAATCCGCCGCCGACCATCATTCATCGACCGGGTACTAATTGTACTAATTGCAAAAATTGCAATTGCAATTTTAAAAAGTAATTGTACTAAATTGCAAAGCAATTTAAAAACATTAAAAATAAGAGGTTTTTAAAAGCTATTTAAATATTATGCAAGAACTGGACAGGATATAGTCCTCTGGAAGAACTGGAATTCTGCTCAGGTAAACATATGTAGTAAATTAGAACTTCAGAATGGGATGAGGGGCAGATTCTGTCAGCATCTATAGATTTTTCTGTTATATTGCTCAGTATTGGTTCTACTGTCCTTTTATCTATATAGGACTGGTGCACACTGTGTTGTATGTCTCTTCGGTGGTGCACACAGAAGAGAATGTCTGTACCCGTGTATATGTGTACACATTTCCATATGAATGACTGTACTCGGGTTCATTTTACAGATCAACAACCTTTGTACACTTATGTGTTGTACCTACATTGCAGAGGCTCCCAAACTCTCAGCTAGAGTTTGGGAACAGATAAGTATTTGTGGGGGAGGAGAGGGGGCAGCATCATGATCACCATGATAGTGCCGCTATAGGGGAGAAAACTAAGTTTTTAAAACTTACCTGGGGTTCGCTATGGTTCTCTGGAGGGAAGCCCATGACCCCTTCTACAGGCCTCCCCCCACCTCTAAACTTCTGTAAAAAGAGAAAAAAAGCCACTTCCTGTTTCAAGATGAAAACTGGCGATTGTCGACCAAAATGATGATCACATCCCCGCAGTCTCTGTCACTGTCCCCTTAATGGACAGGAAAACAGAGGTTCCCTTGTGGGGGTGTCGCAACACCCCAGTTTGGGAACTTCTGCTACACTGAATAACTGTATCCAGGTACAAACTTACAATGGTTGTATCCAGGTATACAGATGTCCCCAGGTGCAGTTTAATGCTTAAACAGCCCTATAGTCTGAAATTGTTTCCAGCATATATTGACAATTATGAATGATCCCATAACAGTAAAAATTAATATACCATACAGAAAACTATCCATTCAGAGTTAGTCAATTATCATCTCTGCAATATCAAGCCTAAAATACAGAAATAAATTGTGATTGGGTTTATTTCATGAAACATTTATAAGTCCTGTCCATTGCCAAAATATTGAAAGAAAGAATCCATTTTGTATCAAATCACGAATGTAAGTACTGTGACCCATGGCCTGTGCTCATGTGTAAGTGGGTTTCCCCATTCACTTTGATGACAGGGGCAGCTCTCTTTCTAATCCCTTTGCATGTGCGTAACTACCCGTTGTAGTTAGTGTAATCAATTACATTAAAGTTCAATGTTCTACAAGTTTACCAAAAGTTAGTCTCAGTGTGTTAAATGGGTCTAACTCTTAGGTAAGCATGCATAGGGTTAACATGCACAATGAAACATTCATGCCTACAAGAAATCAGTGGATCAAGCCAAATAGCGCAATCCTTACAAAGCCAAGTTTTTAAAATTCATTATACAAATGGTTTGTGACTTCTGATACCCTGGCTGCTCTGTTCTAGGTATTTTGAGATTCTGATTGTACAAGGCATCTGTTTGGCAAATAAGATTCTTTCATGGATTGTTGGGGCTCTGACACTGCTGTAGCGGCTATTTGTCATCTTAAAGAACCACGCATCACCATCAGAACAAAAATTATACTGACGAGACTGCTGCAGTTTTCATTGTTACTGTGTAACTGTTTTCCATGGGCCATCAAGTCTAGCAAGGAGATGTAGCATCATGTATTTGAAGCAAATTGCTTCTGACGACTTCTGAATATTCCTTGTGCTTCTTGTAAAAATAGCTCACAAGTAACCATTAAAAGGCAATTTAATGTAATTCTGATTACAATAAAATGTATGTCATTTGGGCCCCAATCCAATTTTTTTCTTCCTTCACCGAAGCAGGCGCACCAAAGAGGCTTGACCTGTGCCAGCTCTTTGGCTGGCACAAGTCCAGGTGACCTGAGGAGATGTTGAGAAGTCACTCAGGAGGTGCAGGATGTTGGCGGTGCTGACGCCACTGATATCTCTCCTGCCCACCTTCAACAAGCCCCTGGAGCCCTTACCTCCTGCCCACCCTCAACATACCCCTGGAGCCTTCGATACTTGCCCTGTTCCACCCATCCCTGTTGTCGAACCACCAGAAACACTGCACTTTCTGATAGAAGTTCTAAAAGGGCCACTGACAGTGTGCTGTACGCACCTCCAAGGACCACTTTACAACAATGGGAGACTCTTCTGCTGTTGTAATTTCTTTCACCCAACAGCTCAGTCCTGGAGTAAGCCCTGCTGACCTCAATGTAACTTGCACCTGAGTAGATATGCATAGGATTGTGCTGTGAATGAGAAGCCAGAACACTGCATGCAAAAACTGGATTTATGTAACTGCATGGGGTAAAAGAGCAAGCTGAAAAGAAACACTCGTAAGGATTTCAAATTAAATGCATTCTTACATAATTTTTGACACAGCTTAATCTAATAATTGGTAATTATTTGTTTCTGAACTGCATAGGATTGAGTGTAATGCCCTATCTTCCCCACAACAAATTTCACCATAGCTATGTGTTGAAGTCAGGAGCAGGATTACAGAGCATTATCTGGCAGTGCTGTAGTGATGGTTGTACTCTCTTCTGGCACAGTGGAAGAATGGTAAGCTATTCAAGGCACCCTAACTGGCTTGCATCCTTGGTAGGGGCAATGTCAGTTTAAGCTCACAAAACTGGACAGGGTTGGCTTGAACTCATCTTCCTTGTGAATTGGGGTGGGGGAGTTTGGTTCTGTCCATTGTCACCGGTTAAAGGGAGCAGCTGCACTGCCATAAGATAGGGCTGTGCTTCAAAGATGCATGTGTTTGAGGTTCCAGGGCAGAGCTTGTTATGTAGCGTGACGTTTTAACCATGTTATTAAATTAAACCATAAATTTGTCTGTGATTTAGATTTTAAGGGTTAACCTAACTTCTCCTCAGCTAAGAAAAACACTTGAAATTAGGAGCCAAAATTGTTACTGGTTTTCTGTTAAAATCAGGATAGGAATGTCAAGATGACCTGCAGAGAGAGAAAAACATGTGCGTCATAGCTTTCCCAAAAGGAACATTCCAGGGTCTTGTGAAATCAAAGTTGCAGGCCAGAACTTCTCCATACATGGCTAACAGACTTCTCAGTTAGGGCTGGAACCATGCACCAGTATGCCAGATAAGGAGAGGGAAATGACACGTATATCACATGGGTTACTTGTTTGTGACAGAGTATAAGTATTGGGTGTGGTTCGGAGAGAAATCAAAGATCCACCATGGGGTAACTTCGAACCTGTATCCATCCTAATCTATTCTTAATCTGTAAATAGCATGTAAATAAATTTTCTATATGCTTTTAAAGGAGTCTATGTCTGCTTAGCATTTGACCCAGAGACCAAGTCCCAGAAAACTCTCTATCAGTTGGTGACCCAGATGGGACTCTGGTTGTTCTCTGCTAAGCAGTTAGGGGAAAAAAAAACCAAGCAACTTAAATTGAAAAAGACGTAGGATACAGGATACGTAGGATTCTGATGATTTCTTCCCTGATTGCACATGATGTCTACTGGTGTGAGTGGTGCAAGCAGGTAAGTGTTGTCTAAGTGTCTGTCTGTCTGGTCGACCAGAGGTTAGAGGTTACTGCAGTGGAGTTGCTGCAGTGGAGTTGCTGCATAAGGGTGTAGACCTCATACAACAAAGTAAGTACAGGGTACAGTAGGAGCTAGTCTACAGTAGGAGCTACAGAGGAGCTACAGTAAGTACTAGTCTGGTACCTTAGGTAAACCTTGTTGGGTAAATAAGGGCCCTTGGGGACAATTGTGTGTATCCCCGGTGATTTTACTGTCTGGGTAAGGCAGGTTCCAGTTCTGGGTGGCTAGAACTGCGGTGAAACAGGTGATATTGTCTGGACCCTTGTGTGTGGTAGACATACCTGTGGGAAAGTTAGCAAACAATCTTTAATTAGTGCTCACTGTCTTTTTAGAGACAGGGAAAGAGAGTTTAAATTTGTAAATATCAAAGTGATTCATTTAAAGCAGAGGAAAACTTGCTGCTTTGTTATTCAAGTAGTTTTGTAATGAAAAGTTCGCTTTAGTAATTGGCAAGTATCCTAAAACAGTCAGTGAATCTGCTTCCTGTCTAAGGCTGTGTTGTTTTAAGCCAGAGTGATTTAATAGTTATAACAGAGCTGTGTGCTTTTGTGTGCTAGTTTAAAAAGAATATGGGGCAAAGTAAAAATTTAGGAGGAGCAAATACGCAGAAAGTTAAGTTAAAAGGGACAGTGTGCTTATTGTTGATCCAACAATGAGATCTAACAGAAGTAGTACCTAAAGTGATAATGCTGTTGTGGCATCTGAAGAGAAGAGAGATAAGATTGTACAGTAAGTGTACTGGCAGTGTTAGAAACCTCGGAATGGAGAGAAGTCTAAAGTAAGTATGAAATGTTTAATGTTTTTGCAAGTACATTAGAGCTGTAAATTATAAGCATGTGTAATGTGAAATATGCTATTTATAGGTGTAGATGTGTATAGAGTGAGTGATGTGTTTAAAGTGTTTGAAGTCCATGGACATATGTGAGGTATAAGAATGAGAGTACCTTATCTCCTATTGTCTAAATAGGTTATGTAAACTTCTCTAATTCCTCTGGTTGCAATTAGTGCTTCTAGTTGACTTCTAGGTAAAGTCAGCTAGGTTAACGGCAGTGAGTTTTTTTAACAGTGAGTGGAGTCACTCCAGTTTTCAGCCTGGCCAGGCGGGGAAAATCTGAGTTAATTTCCCTAGTTTATAAATGTATGTTTATTTTTTTAGGACTTTAGAAAGTTCTGAGTTTTTTCAGTTTAAATGTTAAAAAGATTTTACTTGCAAGTAAAATAATGCTTAAAATGATTTTTTAAAGGCTGCACCTCAAGTTACTAGTCCACAAAGAGGATTTTGGTAGCTTGCTGAATGGCAAGGCAAAATTCTGAACTTTTGTTCCCAATAGACAATGAACCAACATGGTAAAAAAATTTTTACTTTGTTAAGTACCTGGGTTGAAGGAAGTTGCAAGGGCAGCAGATGATAGGGGTGTCTGAAACCCTTGAGGACAGAGTTTTCCCTCAGTGGGGCTAAAAGCAATTTGCAAAGCTATCCCCTTGGTTTCCCCTTCCCATTGGAGGTCTACAGTGGCATTCCACTCTGGTAGGTTCCTGGCAGTCTACGGAAGTGCCACCTTGTCACCTTCCGTAGGTTGTAGGTTACAAGCAGCTAAGAATGCACATAGCCCCTCTGTGTTGCTAAGTTATTTTGGTTCAGGCTTTGCAATGCTACTAAGTCTAAACCGTACATATTCATAACACTCTCCTCTGCTGACTAAACCTGAATGAATCTCATAGTTGTTTACAGTGCTGCAGTAAGATCTGTCGTGTCTTTACCCTAGAACGCAGACTGTTGTAGCCCCTGACTGCCTTGCTAGTGGCTGCATCTCTTCTAGCTTTCCCTCCAAAGTCAAAGTCCCTTCCTGTAGTTTTTCCAGACTGATCTTGTCCATGATCTTGTGTGGGAAGTGTCAGTGTTGATTAGCCATGTTGCTAGGTAAGTGATGGCACTGGTTTCCTCTCTTCCTGTGCTGTGCTTGTACCTAACCTGGTTACTGATAGGATTTAGGGCCTGCAATATGCCAGTGAGTCTGTGTTCTGTGAGAGCCTGATGTGCAATTGCATACCTCTCTGCAATGAAGTATCCACATTTTGATAGAAAAAGAAAAAAAAGCTAGTCCCCTAAAGTTGGTTGGCTTGGCTAGCTCAGCTGATGTTTCTCAGTCCCAACCTCTGCCCTGTTATTTCTGTGCCTGAGTCCCAGAACTGACCCCTCATACCCCGGTTCTCAAACCCAGATTTTTCTACAGCGTCACTGTTATGGGTGCAGCAGCAGCCAGAGCTGTGGTAGCGGATTGCTGGCAAGTTCTTGTAGATGGCTTTGCTGTAAGGATGAGGTAGTAGCCCAGCTAGAGATGGCGAATCAGGTGGCAGTAGGCAGCCAGTGTAAAGACTAAGAGAGGCACCAGCAAGGTGAAGCCAGCCACCAGCAGTGCGATCAATGCAGTGTTGTGCAAGTGGGCTGTGCAGTAGTATGCCTGGGTGTACAGAGACTTGGAATGACATAGGAATCCAAAATCTCAACAGAATCCCTGCAAGGAGCAGGATGGCCAAAGGTGACCCCCACCAAAAGGAGGTTGACGAGTCCCACCAGTAGATTCTGGACTGGGACCAGCACCGCACACGCCCAGCAGTCCAGAGACCCTCGTAGCTCCAAAGCCCTTTCCTAGCATAGGGAGGAGGTGGCAGCGAGGAGACCTCTGGAACGCCTTTGTGCTCCGGGGACCCTGAATCGATCCTTTCAAAGCATGTGTCTAATCCCATGGCAGCTTCTTTTCTAGCTGCACTCTGAACCTGAGTTCTGTACCCAGTCCCCAAAGACATCCTACTTCCTTTCTTACCCCTTGGAATTCTTATCCCTTGATTTCTAGGCTGTGTCTCTGTTGTGTGTATCCTTGCTGAATCAGCCCCACATCTAGTCTTTGCCAGTTGCTCAAGTGCTGATTTTAGAAAAGGGTGAATTAATTTGTGTGCATTTAAACAGGAAAGCTAATGTTGCAAAAATGCAAGGCTCAAATAGTTTGTATGTTTAGTTACAACTATGGCAACCTTCAGTCTTGAAGGACTATGGTATCGCATTCTGAAGGGTGGTTCTGGAGCAGTGTCTAATGTGACCAAAGAGCCAATTTGGGAGTGGCAGTCCCTTCCACACTAGGAGCAAGTGTAGTCTGTTCTTGGTCTGTCTCCCTAGTTATAGGTTTTCCTTCTTTGCCTCTTTGCCTCAGTCTGTTGGCAAAGTGTCTCTTCAAATTGGGAAAGGCCATGCTATGTAGCCTGTCTCCAAGCGGGCCGCTTGGAGGCCAGGGTTTCCCATTTGTTGAGGTCTATTCCTAAGGCTTTCAGATCCCTCTTGCAATTTTATCAAAAGTTACCTTTGTGTTGAAAGTGTACAACAGTATAAATATGTGTTACAACAGTAAGTGTCTGTGTAAGCTAACTAAAGGAAATTTTTTTAAGAGCACATTCAAATTGTAATATAAATTAGGAATAAATGAGCTTGATCAACTTATTCATTTTTAGTAAAAGAACTGAAATAATAATTGGAAAGGTGGTGATCTCTTAAAAAAAAAAAAACTTGCTATGCTACTTTATTGTCATCTTAGGGGTTCACATGGTAACCCCTTCCAGTTCTCCTTCTGGTACCTGAGTAGCCTATTCTATTAGTGTGCCACTGTGCTGTTATGTTGTTTATGATGCTGCCATCAGAAGGACGCTTCTGCTGGCAGTATAGAGTTGATTAAGTATTAAATGAAGTAATTAATTTTGCTGTGTTTTGCCATTTGGCATATGTGTGTTTTCGTTTGTATTTTCTTTTATTTTCTACCATGTTTAATAACATGCTTATCAAGTATATGTAAAGGAAGGTTAAAGAAAATCTGCAAATGCAAGAGCAAAGTGATTTGAGTAGATAATTCTTAAAATAATAAAATAAAAAAAAATACCTCAACGTTCCAAGGTCAAACAAGCAGCACTATACATTCACAAAGTACAAAAGGAATAAGTTTAAGTGAGTTTGTTTTAATTTGTATGTTCTAATTTCTTATAGGTTCATTTGTATACTCGCAATAACAGAGGCTTGTATGTAAAACGAAGTTTTTTATGATCTAAGTTCTATGCTGAAGTTCTAAGAAATAAGCCAAAAGTTTCTTTTTGTTTCAAAGTTTCAACTAAAGCAAGGCCATACTAAAAGAAAAAAAATGAAATTTTCTGTCTTTTGATACCTTGTTAATTTGTATAAAGCTTATTATTTTCTAGGTAAACCAAGTGCTTATGTTTAAGGAAATAATCATGAAGCATGAGAGCTATCCATTTGAAATAAACTACTACCTGCACACAGAAAAAAAAAATTACTAAATTTTTTTAGTAAAAAATTACTAAAACAGTTAATGTCCTATGGAGCATTACTTTGAACTTTTCCAACGAACTACTTTAAAACATAGACTTTACAAATGGTTTCTTAATGGACGCTTTCTTAATTGCAAATCTTTAATAATTACAAATGTGTTTGTATTTTGTTGTGATGTGATGTTCTGCGATGTGTTTTCCACTGTTCCAACATTTTCACATTTCATATTTCATAATTGTTCATTATGTTGATTTGTATTATGTTTTGCAATGTTGTTGTTTCTTATTGATAGATGAATGTGTAAGAGTTAAGCTGTATGTAGAATGCCTGAAGTGTAACCAAATTGTTATTGTTTGATTCCAATCAATCAAAACAGCAATAAGAAGAAAATAAGCTGAGAAGACATAAACATAGTTAACCTATTGCACCTAGTTAAAGAAGGTGATAAAATCCAAAGACACTGCACGTGTGGGTAAATGTAGGTAAAAGGAGAAGCTCTTAAGAAGTGTTTCCCTATTTCCCAGAAAGAAGTGTTTTGCAGGACATTCCTTATTTGGTTGAGTGTAAGTAACTTCGATGGTTGTCTGATCCATCATACTTGTGCTACCTTACACAGCAGCTGCCTGTGTTTCACAGCAGCCCACCAAGTGTCTCAAGGAGCACTAGGTGGCAAGAGACCTCTCTTGAAGTAATTAAGGTCTAGCCATAGTAAGACATAAATAGTATAAACTAGGTTTTAAAAAGTCAACCTATACAAAGGTATGAGTTTTTTTTCATAAAGTCCTATAAGGTTTTTTCTAAGGTTAGCAAACACTTCTAGAGTATCTCTACATAAGAAAGCATTTTCATATAGCTTTAGTTAGGTACCCTATTCACAAATAAAGTGGTCTGCCTTAGTATTATTTAAAGTTAAAAGAATGAATTTGCAAAATATGGAGTACTTCTTATGCAGAATATTACTCTTTTAAAGAGTGGTTATAATGTGCATTTGAGCATTGTGTCGGCCATAAAATGGGCTAGCTTTTAACTAAGGCACTGATCTGAAGACAACTTATGTCTGAAGAGACTTGAGTTGGCTTAGATAACAAGGCCTTTGAAGTATAAGCAGCCATGGATGCACAGCATCAGGTGACACGGATGCTCGTTGCATGAGCAAAGTATGAGCAAAATATACATGGTGCAACAAATGTGGAAGTACTACTAAATCAAATATTAAAATTACATATTGATTCACTAAGGATATTGCACATTATGCAAGGAAACATGTGTTTAAACATATATCTCAGTTACTGCTCTCAATAGCAGCTTTGCATGTTACAAGAGACTTCCTAAAAGTTGCTTTGTATCCCTTAAGCTACACCATTAATATAGCAACTCTCTTTCTTGCTATAGTTTCTGTCATCATGATAGGTTCTCTTTCATAGATAATCTCCCAAGTATCAAGAATGTACCCTTCCAAGGCAAAGCAAGACACTAGAGGTAGTAAGGCTTCAACACCAAAGGGTTAAGGTGCATTTAGGAAAGTATAGTTAAAACTGATTGTTTTAGTTACATCTATACATACAGTTGCAGAACATGAAGAAGCAAATGCACCAACATAACAAAGGCCTAGCAAAGAAGTTCAAACAAACATGTATGTCCCCAAATCAGTAGTATAAGGGTGTGACCAAGATAAACACCGAGATGTTTATTTTGGTCAAGAAAAAAACGAAGGATTGATATAGATTTTAAGGGTTAACCTAACTTCTCCTCAGCTAAGAAAAACACTTGAAATTAGGAGCCAAAATTGTTACTGGTTTTCTGTTAAAATCAGGATAGGAATGTCAAGATGACCTGCAGAGAGAGAAAAACATGTGCGTCATAGCTTTCCCAAAAGGAACATTCCAGGGTCTTGTGAAATCAAAGTTGCAGGCCAGAACTTCTCCATACATGGCTAACAGACTTCTCAGTTAGGGCTGGAACCATGCACCATAATGCCAAATAAGGAGAGGGAAATGACATGTATATCACATGGGTCACTTGTTTGTGACAGAGTATAAGTATTGGGTGTGGTTTGGAGAGAAATCAAAGATCCACCATGGGGTAACTTCGAACCTGTATCCATCCTAATCTATTCTTAATCTGTAAATAGCATGTAAATAAATTTTCTATATGCTTTTAAAGGAGTCTGTGTCTGCTTAGCATTTGACCCAGAGACCAAGTCCCAGAAAACTCTCTATCATCTGTAAGTCAAATGCTTGAAGACAGCTCTGGGATCTTTCTGTTTCAGAGAGATGATATAATGGATTGGTTTAGTCCTGCAGCAACACTTCCAGTATAACTTTTAGCTTGTAATAAATGATGACATCAATTGATTAGATTTCTTAAATGTTCATGAAAAGTGCTAACCTCTTAAAAGGGCATTGACTTCAAAGACGCTAGTTGAGAGGGGAAGGGAGACAGATTATGACAACCTCCTTATAAAATACTAGTGCAGTTTAGCTGCCAACTAAGACAACATGTTAAACTTAAATAGATTATTTGGGTGCTTATTTTTTCAGGGTATATGGTCTTTTCTTAAGAATATGTGCTCTTATTAGTATAGCAGGAGTCAAACCATTAGAAGTCTGGAATTCTGGTTCTGATTCATCAATATTTTGAACACTATGGTTCCATTCTTATTCAGGCATTAAGTTGAAAAAATGGTTTGGTAACTAATTAAAATACTCTGAATTGAACTGAATACTCTGTATACCCTTGAGCAAGTAATTGCTTCAACCACAAGCATTTTGGCAATAATAGAAATACACACAGGCTTGTTGCACAAATAAATATGCAAATGTGTGACAAATACTTGCATGCATGGAAGGTACTAAATATTTAAGCTATAGCAGAAAACTGCAGACCTCCTCAAAAGATGCGTATCTTTTCCTAGGTCTGTCCTATGTTCCTTGGTCTTCCCTGGTGGATCTAAAATGCAGGTTACAAAGCGTCTCTGAGACAAGTTACAAAATCAGACATATTTTTCCAACCACATGCTTCTTGCTATACTTCTTATACAAAAAGCAAAGAATTCATATTTGTCAGGTTTCTAAGCTAACAACCGGCCATTAACATGTGACCAAGAGGCATCTACAGCATATACTGCATTTGAAGAATGCAAAGACAAAACAATTCCTCTTTAGTTAGTATTCAACAACTGTCAGAAAGGGGGGAAAAAGTGCTGTATTAACTTGTAACAGTCCATCAGTGGGCATCATTGATTGGGTAAAACAGAAGTCAATTTTTATTATTTATTTAAACTGAGTAACCAAACACAGCAAAGATATGTGTAAGTAGTCGGTGAATTGGATTATGCTTTTCTTTTGAATGTTCCTGTCAGTAGCCAACCATTATTTTTATATAATTGATTTTTAAATGAAGTCCTGATTGAGGCTAGGGAAGCCTCTGGCGGTCAGTCTTAAAAAGACTCGGTGCTAGTTTCTCTTTGCTGATTCGCAGCCCAATCCTGAGCTGCCCAAAGCTGTGGGACCCGGCAGCTCTTGTTTCTTTATTGAATGAATGGATGAGTGAATGAATTTATACCCTGTTGTGTAAACAGATGCTCCATGCCGACACTCACTGGCTGCATAGGCTACTGGATACTGATTGCCTTCTTTGCATCAAGAGCCTCTTTGTTGTGTAAGCAGACACTGTGCTGTAGGCTATGGGAGACCTGATTGCCTCATTAAGAGCCTCTTTGTTGTACTTTGACCTCCGTCATACAAGCAGTCCATCGTTAAGCAGACAGTTGTTAAGCTGTGCAAGCCTGTAATGAGTATTTAAATATTAACCAGCTATAGGTAATGCCATCAACTGAATCTCAGTTTTCTAGAGCAATCAGTTAATCACACATGCAGAAAAAAGTATTTAATAACAGTAGAATACAATAGTAGAAAAAGAGATCTTTCTACCAATTAATATTACTGAATTGCCAAAGCCAAAGGTAATTGACAATGATTTCTCATTTCTGTAAGAAAACTTCAAAGTGCTCTCTCTTGGAGGCTCTTTGGTAGTTTCTGGGAAATGATCTTGAGATTCATATATTCATCCAATGAGCCTCAGTACAAGAAATTCTGTCACATCCACTTGCAGGAGATTTTTCCCAAGGCAATTTTCTTTGCCACTAGGTAGAGATTTGTGTTATCCAGCTGGGGCTGGACTGTGGAATAATTGTCTGTGTCTGTAATGTGAATATTTATTTGGTTGTTAATTTTTAACTGTATGTAAAAACCCACTCATTAGCATGGTAGAGTCTATGTTGTCTTAGGATACTTATGTCTATGCTGCAGCTTCATTACAAGGGTAATAAGGCAACTAAGGAAATATTGGATAGTTTCTTTAGTAGATTCCTCCCGTCCCCCCACTGTTTTCTACTCAGAAATGTTTTAACAGAATTTTAGCCTTGCTTATAAGCAGATTTGATGAGAGCCAGCATGACTGATTTTTGCCTCCTGAATATTATTTTTATAAAGTGGGTGCATCAAAATGATCCCTATGAAAAGTTTCTGAAAATGTACTATAATGTTTCATATAGTACTATAATGTTACATTTTAGCCTGCCATGCACATAAAGAAGTTCTAGTTTTTGCTTAAGTGAACCATGAATTTATTATTAAAAGAGGATTGCCAAAGGGGCTTCTGCCAGGGAGCAGATTCGTGTGCAATACAGCAGAAAAGAAAAAAAATGGATAAAATAACTTTGTGCGTGCCGTTCCTTAATATATTATTTTGTTTTTCTTGCCTTTTCACTGTATTATTGAGCAATTTTTCATTCTGTATATAAAAGTCAGTACATCTGAAAATTAGCATTAGTTCAGTAGCGTAACTAGAGGGTGGTCACAACGGTAAGTTTTAGAGGGCACCTCAATGAGCTGTGTAAACAGTCCCTCCCCTTCACAGTCAGAGCCATTCTGGGCAGCAAAGCAACACAGAGGCATCTCCTTAGTGTTGCTGTCACTGCCCAGAATGGCTCCCATGATGAGGGGGAGAGGCTGCTTACACGGCTTGTTGAGGCACCCTTCAAAAAACAATGTTGTGACTCCTATCTAGCTATGCTACTCCATTAGTTGTGTTTTTAACCCACTTTACCCTTGAACCTGCAGCCTAGTAACACTTCTGCATTTCATTTACACCACTGTGAGGAACAGCCCTACTATTCTCCAGCTGTTCTCCAGCTTACAACTATAAGAGATAAACCTTGCTTGGGGATCACTTAGTTCCTGGTTACCTTATGGTTGGAAGTCAGGCTTTGGCTAAGCATCGGATCTTTTACAATTAGCTGTCCTGCTATTTAAAAATATTAAATTTTTCCCCTTTCCCCTTGCTATAGGTATGTACAGCTGTGATGGTGCACACAGTGGCTTGTGCTATGCCAGGCAGATGGGGCAGGCCTGCTATGTTGCTTCCATTGGTATTCCAAAAAAGCTTGTTGGGGATGCTGCTGCAGTTCAGTGGCACATACTTTGCATTGCAAAAGGCCAAGCTCATTCCCAGACTGGAAAAGACCCGTGTCTAAAATTTTGGATAACTTCTGCCAGTCAGCATTGAATATACTGGCCTAGATGGACTAGTGGTTTGACTCTGTACAAGATAACTTTGTGTGTACTACATAACCGGATTGCAGGTTCATAGTGATGTGGTGATGCCCTTCATGTTTGAAAGGGCTTTGTGATGGTGTGTAGGCTGATCATCTCTTGCCTCTTCCCAAGTTAATCTTCTCTTCACCCATTTTTATACCACATGCCACCTCCATGCCACCTTTGCCTGACACCACCATTACATTATAAATTGCTCTTGTGGCTTTTGTTCATATGGTAACCTTGAGATGTAATGCCACATAACAACTCATTGGAGTCAAAAGTCCAACATTACAAGCCCAGCAGTCCTGGCTCTGTATCCTATACCTGTGCCTGGTAGGAAAGCAGTGTCAGCAATGGAAAACAAAAAAAGATATGAAAAAGTATTTGCATTGTAGTGGTGGGCTTAAGAAATATGTAGAGTCAGTTGTGGTACTTGAATTATGTTCTTATTAAAATGTGAACACAATAAACAAGTCTGTGACCTATACACTGACTAGATATTGACTTAGAATCAAGAGCAGCATAATAAGATGTAGTTTGATCATTTTACTTCCATGGGTTTCTTGTTAGGACCTGACTTTAAGTTTGATAAACTGAAAAGAAAAGCCATATTGACAGCTGCTACCAGCTGTTCTCGGGGGGTTTGTCATTTTCTCGCCTTGGATTCAGCAGAGGGAGGCAAACAAGAGTTTTCAGAGTCATATACAGAGTGAATCAATTTGCCTGTTTTTGAAAAATAAGAAGTCCATAAAGAGGAAGAAACTCCCTAAAGTGCAAATCCAACGAAAACATGTTTAGGAGTTACCATGGCTTCATGTCCATGAGTACAGAGGCAGTTGCTGCAATACAGTGTGAGACCTAAAATACTGTTTGTGCTCGGAGCTCTGGTCATGTCTCTGGTGCTAGAAGGTCATGGAGAATGCTGCAGTCTTCAAATAACAGAACATGTTCACATGCACAAAACAACAAACAGAGCCCAATTCTATCCATTTCCCCCTCGCCAGTGCAGCCACAGCAAAAAGGTGCATGCTGTATCCAGCATGGAGAGGGATCAGGAGGCTTCAGAGGGGAAAACGGAATTATTTTCCCTTACCTTTCCATAAACTTCTCACTTCATAATGGATCTCCTCAGACCTGTTCCAGCACTTTAGCTGGTGCAAGTCTGAGGAGAATCAAGGGGCGGGAAGGTTATTAAGAGTGGATAGGATCCCCACCACTGTCATAACTTCTCCAGCGAGTGCAGCAGGGTCTATCAGCGAAAATGGCATGCTGCCACCATTTGTGGCAAAACAGCCACCAATGGAGTGCTTCCGCAGCCATTTTACAACTGCAGAAGATTCTTCTGCTGCAGTGTAGCCCTGCCCCTGACAGCCCAATTTTGGATAAGAATAGGCTGTCAGTGACTTTCATTTCTTGTTCCACTCTTATTTGAAAAAGAATCTGAGGCAGGAGCAGGTCTGGCCACACTTATACACAGGCTTTGAGCATTATTAGTAGAGGACCAAGCCTATACCTTTCTGGGGTATCACCACCATTCTCTCTAATAAGCAGTACAGATGAGACTTCTGAGGATGTTCTTGAATAATTTCGCTGAATATAAGCAAGACAGACGCTCCTGAGCGATACTGATATAGTAGGTGGGAAACATCCAGAGAATTTCAGCTATCAAATAGAGTACAATAATGCCTCCCATAACTTTGCCTCTTTTAGTTACAGTGTTTTTAGGTCCAGGATGATTGACAGTTATTCCAGCCAACTGGAGCAATGCATTCTGGGCCAATCTACTCCCATTTTTCTATTGTCTATTAGATTATGTGTTTCCCAGCTTGTTTCATTCACTGTTTGCCCCTCCTGCACAGATCTCTGTATTACTTATCCTGAGATTTTACTATAGATTGTGTAGACTTTTGGGGAATTTATTTTTGAGGAAATAAGATTTAAGTCAAGTGACTACTCTGAACCCAGCCAAACATTCAGCCAAACATTTTACTGGTGGCTTGAACACCAATAGTTACTGTATGAAGGAGCAACAACTGTATATTTTTGCCCACATATAAGTCTGTTCAAGCCAATAGCATCATTTAGAAAATAGAAACAACTTGTTGAAAGTAATGCTTTTTGAACAACCTAGATAAAAACCCAGTACAGCATAATAGACAAATGAGAGCTCAGTCCTACCTTAGTCTCTCCACAGCAGTGTAGCTGTAGCAATGGGGCACATGTTGCATTCTTCATGGGAAGTTTTGGCCCACAAAGGGCTCCTCAAGGTATGGAAACATTTGTTTCCTTGTCCTGCTGGAAGCCCTCGCTTTTCCACTTGATCTACTTGGACCTGTGCCAGTTATGTAGCTGGTACAAGTCCGAGTGGACCCATTAAGGCTGGGAAGGGAGATAGGATATTGGTGGTGCCACTGCTGCTGATTCTGCCCCCTTCCTGGCCTTAATCTGCCCTCCTCCCTACCCCCAACTCCCCCTTTCCCATCTCCCTCCCTGACTTACCAGTTTTGGAACTCTTTCTTCTTCTCTTGGTGTACCAACCCAGCAGCTCACCACTTGTGGTGGCAGCCATGTTGTGCTGTATGGTGTGTTGTTAATAATAATAATAATAATAATAATAATAATAATAATAATAAACTTTATTTATACCCCCCCTTCTCCCCAAAGGGACCCAGGGCGGCTTACAACATGTTAAAAACAGATTAAAACATAATTTAACAAACAGATAAAAACATATTAAAACACATTAACAGATACCATAAAAACACTAGTCAGATAAAAAGTCAGATAAAAAAGAGCATAAAGCAGCAGTTGACCATAAGCAGTCCTTATGGACTCAGGCCTGTAAAAAATACTAAAAGATGTTAAAAAGGCCATGTACTCAGAAGGCTTGTTTAAACAAAAGGGTCTTCAGGCCTCGCCGAAAAGTCTCAAGAGAGGGAGCCATTCTCAAGTCAAGGGGAAGGGTGTTCCATAACGTTGGTGCCACTACTGAGAAGGCCCTATTTCTTGCCGCCGCCCCACGTACCTCCTTAGGCGGCGGAACTTGTAAAAAGGCCTTCTCTGATGACCTAAGAGGACGAGCCAGATTGTGCGGGAGTAGGCGATCTCTAAGATACCCTGGCCCAGAGCAGTATAGGGCTTTAAAGGTCAAAACCAGCACCTTGAATTGGGCCCGGAAACGAATGGGCAGCCAATGTAGCCCCCGGAGAAGCGGGCTGACAGAGTCAAACCGCCTAGCTCCAGTGACCACACGGGCCGCCGCATTCTGCACTAATTGCAGTTTCCGAACCGTCTTCAGGGGCAGCCCCACATAGAGCACGTTACAATAATCTAACCTCGATGTCACCGTGGCATGGATCACCATGGCCAGGTCTGCACGATCCAAGTACGGCCACAGCTGGCACACCAGCCGAAGCTGAGTGAAGGCCCCCCAGCCACAACCGCCACCTGGGAATCCAGGAGCAGCTGCGAGTCCAGGTGGACCCCCAAGCTGTGGACCTGCTCCTTCAGAGGGAGTGCAACCCCATTCAGAGCAAGCTGATAGTCCAGCACCTGCATGTGTTGCCTTTTGTGTCAGCCATAAAGGACCTGATCATTTTGCCACTTCTGCTTAAGTATTCTGTTTGCATTAAGATTTTTCAGTTCATTCTAGGTGATGGGTTCACTGACAACATTTTCCATGCTTGGTAGAAAATCCATCCACTGTTCATTAGTTTGCAACCTGTCAAAATTACACAAATTAATTGTGTAATTCTGTTGTCTTTTTTTTCCATCTTATATGGTTCCCCTCCTTAAACATTCCAAAATCTTGCCAATTTAAGTTTTCTTTAAACCAAGTATCAACATCTTCTGGGAGTGCTAATATGAAAATCTTGTAAGAATTATGTTTTCCAAATCACATTTTTATAAGGGCCTCAAAAATTCATCAGTACATCCTTTCTAAATGGCAAAACTAAAAGGAACTAAAAGGAATGAAAGCAAGAAGTGGAAGAATGTGGCACATTTGATTTTAAAGTAGGGCAAGTAGTATTCCATGTACAGTGGGACAAATAGAAGGAACATAAAACTAATTTAAGATGTGCATGATATCCTAGTGCTGGGTCACTTCAGTGGTGATGCTGGGTCACTTCACTTCAAGCTCTTCCCCTTACACGTAGGTAAGGGCTGCATGCCCCTATGGGTCCCATGCCCCGGGCCTGCCCTCCCCCCACCCAGTAACGTCCCCTCCCCACGCCCCCCCATGCCTACATTTGCTGCTTATGTCAGCGCGCTCGCACTGACACAAGGGCAGCGCAGGAACCGCAGCGGAGGCTTCTGCCTCTGTCCGCGTGTCGGTGCATCTGAATGCGCTGACGCAGCTCCTGCCTAAGGAGGCGCAAGCGTGCTTTACAGCACGTTTGCGATCCTCCAGGGCCACCTATACCTGCATAACCGCCGGTTAGGATTGCGCCCAAAGCTGTTTAATTGTTTACATTTAAATGTTTAATTAGAAAGCATTTCAAAGAATTGAGTTCCAAATAAATGTGCTATTCCATTTTCCCTGCTTCAGTTTGATATGCAGCTGAGAATCAAATTAGCAAATTATATTTCATAAGGTTTGAAGAAATCGAATATCATCTTAGTTCACACAATTATCCTGACTATTTCACTGAGCTTAAATACTCTGTTAGCTACGTAACTTAAATTTCATGCCTGCTTATGACTTTGCTTCTTTTTTCTTTCTGTCCTCCTTGTTCCAGCTTACATAGCATTGTACTATTTTTCTCTCTGCTTCCTGCTGTGTTTATTTCTAAGGGAAGCCTGCTTTTCATCACATTTCTGTTAAGAGTATAGACCTACTTTCTTGCCCATCTCTATCAACTTCCTGACAAACTGAAGAATAAGTTTCTGCGTCTTTGATTTCTAGTTCTGCTTCTGCAATTGCACACCCCCACCCCAATCCAGTTTAATTAAGAAAAAAAATGTTCTTCTGTGTTTCATGATGCAGTTTTTACTTTTAAAGCTGAATTAGGAGAGTCCTCTAAAGTAGTTTGAAAGGTTCTTATTTTCCTTCAGAGGAGGCGCCAAGGTTTCCGTTAAGTCTTCCATGCTCTTTTACTTCCCCAGGGCAAAGAGCTACTTCTTTGTGCTTCAGTAATTTTGCACAGCACGAGAGAGAGAGAGAGAGAGAGAGAGAGAGAGAGAGAGAGAGAGAGAGCGAGCGAGCAAATATTAAAAAATTGAAGTCACAAAATAGTTAATGTACAAGCAGTTGCCTTTTGTTTCTCACTATTATTTTGTGCATTTTCCATAATAAACAATTATGGTTCTTGGTGCATTTTGTGTACACAAAACCTTTTATAGTTATTTTATTTATATAATTCTCCTATAGAAGTATACTTCTATAGTTATTATACTTTTATACTTCATAGAAATATGTCTATGAATGTTCCTTATCATTTAATGTATTGCTTTATTATTATATATGTTGAAAGAATATAGTCTGATTTCTTTATGTGTAACTGAATGGGAAATACAAGATAAAATATTTTTTTAAACTTGGTCAGTTCTTCATCACAGATTGATCAATCATCATTGCAATACCTGGAATGAGGAGAGGGGTAAAATGGGATAACTAGAAGGTTATCTTGCAATTAAAAAAAGCTTAGACAAAGCATTGTATCCAATGACTAAACTCCAAGATCTATTGGATTATTTTAGTGCGTCAGGGCACAATCCTAACCCCTTATGTCAGTGCTTTCCATCACTGGCATAGCAGTGCCAATGGGACATATGCTGCATCCTGCAGTTGGGTGTCAGTCACAGAGGCCTCCTCAAAGTAAGGGAATGTTTGTTCCCTTACCTTGGAGCTGTATTGCCCTTATGTCAGTGCTGGAAAGCACTGACATAAGGGGTGAAGATTGCGCTCTCAGTTGCATAATTCCAATAAGAATTTTGTATACAAACCAGAGTGTTTATATGAAGATGTAAAAATGAACATGAAGGCCTGTTTTTTGCAACATGAAGGCATTCAGAGCCCAATCCTACACATGCTGTCAGATAGCAGTGTACCTCCTGCACTGGCGCTGACTGCCATAAAGCAGTCAGTGACAGTTGCAAAAGGTGCTCTGACAGCATGCTGCTCGGCATGCTGCTGGCAGTGCCAGCAGGAAGGCTTGTGCCTTCTTGCCCACTCCAGCACTTCACCTGCCACTTGCCAATGGAGGTAAGTTAGCAAGATATACAGTATGGGGTGGAGGGAGGGATGGGGGAGGGCAGCAACAGGGTGGGGAATGGGTGAATTGGGCCTGAGAGGGGTGGGATTGACTATGCCAAGTTCATATAATCCTTCCCAGACCCAATCCCCCAGTGCAGGTCCTTGCACTGTGGAGGATTACCCCCAGGTAAGGGAATAAATGATCTAGAGAAAACCTCGGACAGCCCCCCCCACCATATGGGGGCAACTAGTGGTTGCCATTTTGTCACGGCTGCATCATCAAGGAGTTAATGAATAGGATTAGGCTCAGTCTTTTGAGAACTTACTATCTTTTGAGAATAAGTGTTGAGCATTCTGGCTTATATGAGGTAATCATAAGCAATAGTGTGAATAAAATATGGAGTTAGTACATAAGGACTTAGTGCTAATTAAATGTAAGCAACATTTTATGAGCTTCAGCAAATATTGGCCTAGTAACTACTTTGATTAAATTGGTTGCTTTGTTTCTGGTGCTCATCCTTATTAATTTAGCATCACCATTGTTTATACATGCATCCCCCCATATCTGTGGATCCGGTATCCGTGGTTTCACTTAATCACAGTTCTGGGGAACCCCCACAGCCCCCCCCCCATGCCTGTTACTGTACCTTTGTTTTTCGCAGTGATGGAAGCACATGTGTTTCTTGCTTAACTGAAGAAAGGGATACGCAGGCAACCAGCCTGCACGCTAGGAGACTAATAGGAAGCAGGACAGTTCCTGCTTCCTATTAACATTCGGTTAATCTATGTATGTCCGTAGGGTTTCATGGCCAGCAATAATCCAACTACTTAACATGTCTGCATGGGAAGACCATGGTTGTGTCAAAGGATTAAAATCCATGTTGTTAAAAAGGTCCAACGTTTCATTCTGTAACTTTTTCAGAACTTTGTCAGGGAACGAGCCTAGATAGAACATGTTGCTGGAGAGGTCAGAAACAAAAGTTAAGAAGCAGGAGGAGTCAATTGCTTAACTGTAGAGTTCCATTTTGCTGACTCTTAAAGCAAACTCAGCCTAAGCACAGTATTCCATCTCTGCTGGGAACCATGTTAAGCACCTGGAAGTGCTTCTTAACTGCTGTTTCTGACCTCCTCTCCAGCAACATGTCCTATTTAGGCTCGTTCCCTGACGAAGTTCTGAAAAAGTTACAGAACGAAATGGTGGACCTTTTTAGTAACATGGATTTTAATCCTTTGACGAAACCATAGTCTTCCCAGCCAGACGTGTTAAATTGTTGGATTCGGTTAATCTGCTCTCTGTAGCATGCAGGCTGGTTGCCTGCATATCCTGTTCAATTAAGCAAGAATGTTCCTTTGTTAACACCAGTGCTTCCATTGCTTCTAAAGTCATCGCTGCACCCGTCGCTACTAATGGGTGCAGGGGCACTATTTATGTAGGGTTCTCCTGTATCTGCAGATTCTGATTCCAAACAGAAATGGAACCCCCGCGGATACAGTGGGATGCCTATACTTATGGTAAAGGCTGGCTGTTCATTTCTTTGCAGTTTTGTGTGGGCAATGTTCTGTAGAATCCAGTATGCAGCATATAATTTACAGTGCAGAAAACTGCAGTTTCTAAAAAGGAAGATATCTTGTATTAATATATATTTGGGAATTTTCAGGTCATTGCCCTGATTCACGTTTTGTATGCGTATTGTGATTAGAGGTGTTCTTAAATGTTTTCAAGGATTTTGTTTTTTCCCCAGGACAAAAAGTGCATTGTGGTTGCATTGGTGCTGGAAAGTTGCATAGGATTGGGCCCTGAGCTCTCTTAAATGCAACGTGTGTGGGGAGAAGCTTTTGAGCGTGGGATGTAAGCTAGCTGTGGCTGCCTACCAGTACAGGCACTGAAATCTATTTGATACCCTGGACAAGTTGATCTTGCAACAAAAGTGTGTTGATAGCAGGTGCTTTCAAAAGAACTTAGATCCCCTGTTGTTCCTTTCTTCACTTGCACCGTGTGCCAAGGACCTGACCTCTAATGTATGGTTTTCCTTTCCTATTTCTTTAGCTTTCTGACTCACAGCATCACCGTACCCTTTTCAGATCATCTTTATATCTTTTCTGTGCTTTGCTTAATTCAGTATCACAAAGCAATTCAACCTGATAGTCCTTCACCTGGGGCACTTTCCAGTAGAAGAATATAGGCCCTAATAAGACCCAGAGACCTGGTGGCGTAAGCTGTGTCAGAAAATAGGTAGTTGTATGGACAGCTATATTGCCGGAAAGCAGAAGAAGAGTTGGAGCCTGCGGCTATTTCAGATTCAGAGTTTTCAGACAGCATGAAGCATGAAACAAGGCCAGAAACAAAGATCATGAAAGGGCAGAACTGCACTTGCCAGTTTAAGCTAGGGAAGCCAACAAATTAAAATGAAACCTGCTCATTCTTTCAGAGGTTTTAATGAAGAAGGTAGCTGTTGGGAGCAGAAGCAGGGAGCTAACAGTTCATACATCAAGATCAGTTCACTTCACATCACCTTAAGCTCAAGGATTTTCAACCGTGTCACTTCATACGGGTCACTTCACTCGTACATTCAGCAATGTCATCAGTTCTTGTGTAATGTGATGCACATGTGTATGTGGACCAGCCATTAGAGTACCATGGGAATAGTAAAGAAATCAGCAAATTGTTGGATGTTTCTTGGGGTCGTAAGCATCTCATCATGGGCTCGATCTTATGTGATATTCTCTACATTCTAACCTTGCTGCTTCAAACTGGCTGACTCCAGTATCTTTGTGGAAGAGAATATTGCCTTTTGTCTTCTGTATTATGGAAATTGCATACTCAAAAACCTGATTGCAGTGGGTTTTGGTAATTTGAATAAAGGCATAATTTGCATTTTATTTTTTGTCTGCGTATGTCACATCTTTATGTGAAACAACTAGAAGACATTTATAGATAAAGTTCTCCAAGCATTTTCCAGTGTGTTCCCTTAAAGTTCCTGCCCCATTTATGGATTGCTGTGACTGCAGACTTCTGTCCAGCTGAGCTCTCCAGTCAGCTGTGTTGTAAATTGAAAGAGAAGAGTTTCATATAAGACTTGAAAAATTTCCCTATGCAAAAATAATCTCTCTGCAGGCTACCAGGACAGCACAGTGCCTATTCTATTTTCTAAAGCCATGGCTTGATATTTCCTGGCTTTAGTTTTGCTCTGTATGAATTATTGACAGATTAATATCTGGTCTTCAAGATACACAAGGAGACCATTTCAGATGAATGATGTAAATGGAGAGAAGGCAAAAAACTTGTTTTAGAATGGCTGGACATCAAGATATTAGTATTAAGAACTGAAGCAATTCATTGAGCAATTTTCTGCTCTGCATGGTGACTAGCTCAGTGGGAGAGTTCTTCTGTATCCTCCATTCCAGAAGGCAAAAGAATGAAAAAGGAGATTCATTGTTAAACCTCTTCCCATTTTATTTTCTTTATGGATGTGTTTTGTCTTTAGCTTAGTTTGCAAGCCTACAGTCCAGTCTGTGTTTGTGGTTTTTGTAAGGTGCCTTGAAATTTTAGATAATAAAAATGTATGTTGTGTCCTTATTTTAAGAAAAAATGTAATTCAAAACATTTTCAGTTGTAAGACTCCCTTTTTCAGGGACAGCCAACAGTATCTTCAGTGGACAGCTAAAACAGTCTTTTGTAATGTCTGATGAGGTTATTTATTGGGATGTTCCTCAGGCACATAATGCAGCAACTTTGGAAGAAAAGGAGGGATATAAATCATATAAATAAGTAAATGAATTGTGTGGAAGTGTAAGCAAGTCCAATATGTTCAGTACCTGGATAAGGGCTTCCAACCCTGTAGATACTGCCTTTGACCTTCATGGAATGAAGGTGAAATCTGTCTATATAGAAATATAAATAAGAAATCAGTAACTCTTAGCATTTCTGTAGCATTTTGGAGTTTTCAAAGCACTACCCTTATTTTATCTCAATGCAATTCTTGCCTTGAGTCCATCAGTTCCCTAGACTTGAAAACTGTTCATAAAGCATCAAGCAGCTATTTGAGAGGTTTTGTTTATATGCTCCCTCGGTGATAATAACAAAGCCTTAACATGAAATATTTGCTGCAGTGGGTGTTCTTAACTCTTAGATGGTGTAAGTTTACAGTTCAGGTTACAGGTGGTTACCAGAAAACACACTGGATCTTTACCTGTCCCCAAAGCAAACAGTTAATAGTGTGAATAAAATATGGAGTTAGTACATAAGGACTTAGTGCTAATTAAATGTAAGCAACATTTTATGAGCTTCAGCAAATATTGGCCTAGTAACTACTTTGATTAAATTGGTCGCTTTGTTTCTGGTGCTCATCCTTATTAATTTAGCATCACCATTATTTATACATGCATCCCCCCGTATCTGTGGATCCGGTATCTGTGTGCCTCACCACAATGCAAAGGGAATGAAGAGCAATCTACAAGGGCCAAGAACTCCACAAACAAGTTAGAATCTAAAGGTCAGGATCGTGATATAGAAAAGCAGGACCCAATAGGAGGAGCAAGGCAGAGTTGAGATCCACAAGGTGGATCCACCTTTGTGACCATGATAGCAAACTGTTTAGGGAGCCATCACATGCTATAGCTATGCCCTGTGGTGACTATTTACTAAGCAAACTGTCTCTATCAGAAGTCTGAAAAGCAACCTTCCCTTAACAAACTGCTTTTGAGCCAAGTCGCCTTTTGTCACAAATTTTGTGACAACAAATTGTGACAATTTTGTGACAACAAAATTTTGTGACAACAATTTGTTATGTGGCACAGTAGGGCTGCATCTTAAATATGCTTACCTGGGAGTAAGCCCTCCTAGATCTAACATTAACATTATGTTAACATTAACAGCCCAATCCTACCTAACTTCCACAAGAGTTTGAAAACCACCGCTATACAGGATCAGGCTGTTGCGCGGAGGGTTCATGACAGTAGAATAGTTTCTCTCTTGTAAAATGGTTTCTGGGTGCACATTCAGTGTGCCACCAGCAGCAATTTTAGGAGCACTGCCACAATTGGTGGCAGTACAAGAGGTCCACTGCCAGCCCTAGCAAGGTAAGTCCGATGGCACTGGGGGCAGAGGTGGACTTGAACGGGCAGGAGGCGGAGCAGGGATGGGGCAGGTCAAGGCTAGGAAGGAGGTAGTAGTAGCAGCAGCAGTGCCACCGATATCCTGTCCTCCTTCCTGGCCTTGATTCAATTTCCAGAGTTCACCAGGAGTAGCGCCAGCTATGGAGCTGGTGCAGGTC
This sequence comes from Tiliqua scincoides, assembly GCF_035046505.1. NCBI lineage: Eukaryota > Metazoa > Chordata > Lepidosauria > Squamata > Scincidae > Tiliqua > Tiliqua scincoides. The sequence continues at coordinate 57,574,324 of NC_089824.1, read as the reverse complement.
TGAGTAGATCCAGCGGAGTAGTGTGGGCTTACTCCAAGGAGGCTCCTGAGACAGAAACTCTCTCACGGAATGTTACCATATTGGCGCAGATGCACTGCCTTGTGGGGAGTTAGGTAGGATTGGGCTGTTAATGTTAATATCTTCATCATAATATGAGGATTGTTTCAAGCATGTCTGTGTTTGAATGGATCTCATTGCCTCTTGTCAGAGGCTTCTGAAATACAGAGCGCCATTGATATTCTGTGTGCAGACAGGAGAGAGGGATAGGCATGTCAGCAAATGATAATTCAAGGTTACTTAAAAAAGTAGTTAACTATGATATCCCATAATAAAAATTAGTGTTGGACAGGTCCTGATATAGAATTCCTTTGGGACTAATTTAACACTTTTATCAACTCGTATTTTGCATAATTTTCCAAGGGAGATTATTCTTCATGTTGATTTGTTATCTCAGTAAAATAAGCATTAAATAACTCTGGTAAAACAAGGTATCTATAACCCCAGATGACAAAGAAAGAACAAACACACTATCTATTTGTAAAAAATGAGAAAGTGGCAAGGAAGGAGGAGAATTATTGCTCACGTACAGCTCAGTCCTACACTCCAGATACGCCAGCATATCTCTGGCGTATGCTGGCGCAACAATAGTCCTGCTTGGCGTAGAAATTGCCTGCTAAAAGCCATGCCATGAATTCTGCACAAAGCCAGAAAAACACAGTACCAGTGTAGCTCAGGTGGATGTCAGGTGTAGAGGCCAAACAGGGGAGGAGATTGGGGTGTAACATGGAAGGGATGTAGGAGGCATGTGGGGGGGGGTAAGGAGGTGTCAACATACGCCATATCCTGATCGAATGATGGACAAGCTCCTGATGCCAGAATAATGCTATGCCAACAACAGAGTTGGTGTAGGTAAGAATAATTTCACAGGGAACAATGGCAAAGGGAAAATAGCAGAAAATTGCATCCTCTGCCACCCTCTGCCTTGCCCACTTTCCTATGATGGAGCATAGGATACAGTCTCCATTTGGCAGCCAACCACAGTACTAGTGCCCCTTCCAGCAAGACCACTCTCAGGTGATCAGTTTTGCCGCTTGGGGCTATATCTTTCTAGCCTCAAAAGGAGAACTTCTGTGATGGGAACCATGGTGAAATGACACTTGGTTCACAAGGGTGAATCATAAATTACCTCTTATCCCTAAAAAAAAAAGATATTTTGTTAACTCTTGTCTTCTTAGAATTCTTATTGCAGTTATTCTACCTCTGGAGGTCTCAACAACAGACAACCAATTGGAACCTCTACTTCATCAAGCCAATAGGGAAATGACAATACACCCAATACAGGTAAGCAAAAGGGGTGGGAGGGAATCCAGTGCTACATTATATCACGTCTTCTTCACGTCAATTATATCAATGCTTTCTACCTTCATATTTTGACCCGCCAGGATTATCATGTGTGGCTCTGCTATCATCTGTTTTGCTTAACCAACCCATATATTTGCAATGGTTAGGAGCAGGTTGTATCTGCTCCTTTTTGGTCAGTACCAGGGACTCTGACCATTACTACTGCTGGCCAAGCACTCACTTAGTTTTTTTTGCCTGCACCATTGCCACAGGAGGTTGCAGAGTGGTCTTCTGCAGAGTTCTACTGCAGCCCGCCCCTCACCAGAAAGAGGGGTAAAGTTCCAAGCCACTATTCTCTCACTCCCAACAGGGCACAGCTCTGACAGTACCACTCTCCCTCATAAACACCAAACCAGAGAACAGGTGTGGCTGATGTTGTGGTCTGTTCCTTGTTATTCTCTTTGTGTTTTACCTTGCTTCCCACAGGTAGCTGTCCACAGGTGAGGGCATCTTGCATGCCCAAGGAAAGCCTCAAGCCAGCCTGTCTGCAGTGACCAGCATGAGCCCAGCTGCAAGGTTGCTGTCCTACTTGTTCCAGTCAGGCCCCTGTTGCTTTGCAAACTTGGTGGCAGACAGTGAATCAACTGGTGCAGGTAACCTCATAGGCACCTGTTACTTGGCTGTCTGTTGGATAACTTGCAATAGTGCAACAGTCCTGCTGGGATGAAATGGTTGGCAGCCACAAAACTTGTGTGTTTTTTTTCCAGATATTGCTCTATTACTGATACAATTCAATAAATGTCTTGATTGGATTGCACTTCCTGTCTCTTTCTTAGTAGATAGGTATCCCTTCTACCTACCCCAGTTGTTTCTGAGCTCAGCTGGCCTCAGGGTAGAACTCTATTGGAGAAGAGACTTCTCTGTTCACAGAGTGCAGCATCCTCACTCTTTGGCTACTTGGGCTCTGAGGGGAGATGCTCCTCAGTGATCATGAGCCCCCTCTTCACATCTGTTCATTCATTCATTCATTCAATTTATATTCCTCTTTTCTCCCCGAAGGGCACCCAAGGCGGCTAACAATCAGGTTAAAAATACAAAACAGCAGATAAAGATTAAAAATACAAAACAGTTAAAACAATTAAAACAAGATAAAATACATAGCACGCAGTAAAAGACAAATTTATAGCAACAGCCCTTATGGTGCCTCGAAGGCTTTGCTGAATAAAAATGTCTTCAGGCCCTGCCGGAAAGCTAATAATGAGGAAGCAGCTCTCAGTTCAAAGGGGAGGGAATTCCATAGTGTAGGTGCCACCACCGAAAAGGCCCTGTTTCTGGCTGCCATTCCCTTCACCACTCTCAATGACGGCACAACCAACAGGGCCCCTTCTGATGACCGTAGTTATCGTAATATATATTGGGCAGTGGCCAAAGGGAGGAAGGTGACATACTGACGGCCACACAGGTATCAGTGAAAGGGCACGGGGGTGTGTGTGGGTTTGCCTTTTTGGGTGGGTTGCTGCACTAGGCACCTGTTTCACATGCCAGCAAAATGATTGGCCCATGCAGTTCTTCCTCTGATAGGTTCATGTGCTGTGACCTCCCAGCTAGGTGTGCCTGTTTGTGGTGATGCAAGTTATTAAACACTGGATGAGGTGCTCCTTGCCTGTCTCCAGCTTTGACTGGAAAGCAGCTTTGTGGAGTAGCTGCCATAGATTCTAGACTTGCCTCCCTCTCTTCTTTTGTCCCTTTCATCGGTGTTTCTGCCAGTCATGCAAAAGGTGAGTGTCTTGCTGGTTAGAGGTAAGTCTCTTGGCTGGACCTGAACACATCTTGCCTGGCTCCCAGCCTATGTCTTTGTGCAGTTGGTTACCAGCACCCTGCTTTGCTTTTGTATTGTTGGGGCTCCCTTTGTTGTTTTTCTCTGGTCCTTCACCCCAGTATAAGCACTCGTTCCAGCTGGTGGATGTCCCCACATGGACTCAAACCCTTGCATGGAGAGACTTATGTGTTTGTTTCACATGACTGTCATCTTCCAAGGGAGTTATCTTTCTACTCTTGCTTTGCTCAAAAAGGCGTTTGTGTGTGGGAGGGAGGGAGAGGGAGAGGGGCGAATGAGGGGACTTGAACCCAGGGTGCAGTTTTTTTTACTTTTGCCCCTTTGCTGCTGATGCCAATGTAACTCCTGTGAGTGGTGGTGTGGCATCCTTGTGTTGTGAACATTTGTGTGGTGTCCTTGGGGAAACTACCCCTGGTTGGTGGTGGTGCCTGTTGCCATGTTGCTCATTCCTGGTGGCTGTCAGGGAGGTGTCCCCTAGCATTGGCTGCTCCTGGACCCTGTGCCTGTCTTCACTTCCTGCTCAGTTCACCCTCTTTGTACTTACCCGTGCACCTTCCCCAATAAGCCCACAGGACAAAGACCTGGGTAATAGGGCCACTTTATTACAAATGATTAAATGCTGCAGCAGGGATTATGACTGAATCCCTCATTGTGCAGATCCTAAGGCTGGGGAAATGCTAGTAAATTATCTCCATGTAATAAAGGGCACAGCCATCCGACTCCAAGCCAGACTTGGGGAAGGCCCAAACAGGCATATTACAATCAACCATGAAGGGTCAAGGCAGCAGGACATCATTAGTTCCCCCCAGGCAAATTCCAAGGGGATTTTAGCTTATCCAGTTTAGGGGACTTCCAGCCAGCCTCACCGATCCAGTAGGAATCGTGTATGAGTGGTCCTGGCAATTCCCTTGACTTTGCTAAACTCAGCATGGATGCCATAGGAATAAATTATTCCTACCTGGCCTGCACAATACCTGCCAAGTGACCAATAACAAATTATTAAACATGAAAGGAAGAAGAAGCCAATGATCAGTCTGGGGTAGGTGAAAAAACTGCTAGCTCTGTGCCAATCTGGCTGGCAGTAAACAATTCCTACCTGGCCCCTAAACTCAGGCAACCAGCTAATCTCAGACTACCATGGGAAGGCTGGTGAATAGGGCAGGCCAACAGTGACGGATGAACTATGCTACAGGGCAAGCCCCAGAGTGCAGTTCACTCTTCCCCCAGGATGGCCAGCAGCCAATTACAGGCTGCTCTTTTCACACCTCTGTCCAGTGCACCAGGATGTGGTCAGGGAAAGGTGGCAATGTGTCTATGATGCGTGTCACCAAAATTTTTAGGCTGCCAGCATTGGGGCTGATTGGATGTGGTGATTAGCTCTTTGGGTGGTAATAATAGCTTCCAGCATGTATGACAGTGGAACCTTTTGGCTACCATGGTTTCATTAGGGTCATGCCCAAAATGTGTTGTTTGTGTTTTAGCATGTATAATATTTGTATTTGTGTCTAGGAATTGCAAGACCAATTTCCTGTTGACTCTTTTGTATTTGATAGTTGAGCATGTACTTTATTTTTGTTATACTTTTGAATTTTATTTTTGTCTTGTTTTTGCATATGAATATTCTGTGATTCCCAGTTGACAGTTTATGGCAATAAACTCTTGATGAAATAGGGAAGTTTTGAAGCTCCAAAGAATTACTTCAGACTTGTCTATCACAAGGTTGTTGTGAGGAAAGAAGGAGAGGAAATAACTATGTATACCACCCTGAGCTCCTTAAAAGTAGGGAGGTATAAAAATATGGTAAATAGATAAATTCACACTGGTGGGCTGTATAAAGCAGAAGGTATGATTGTGGGTTGCAGGTTTTTTATTTTCTTTTAATTCTTTTGTTTTAATTACTTATGCATTAGAAGAAAGATTTTAGCATTTTGTGTTATTAAAATAATAACATGGTATGTGATATTGTAGACATGAGGAAAATGATAAATGCCTCTGCACTGATATAAAATTTCAGATGACGCAATTCTGATTCACAATCAGCATGAAATAAGAAAAGTGGTGGAATGAAAATAGGCTCCTCAAGGGGGAAACTTGCATAACTTAAATGCAAGACATCAAACAGAATCAAGAATCCAAGCCCCTTCATTCAGCCTTGACCCATATAGGGTCAATATAGTACCATCTCCATTGTAACAGTGTGGTTAAATTAAAACCAATGACATAACATCAAATAATGCAAAATTTGAGGAAACATACCATACTTGGTAGTCTGTTAAATAGTGAATTAAGGACAATGTGTTCTTATGTATAAGATCAGATCGCTCTGAACATTTCCTGTGAACTGCTTTCTTCCAAAAATTTAACTGCCAAGGATTCAATTGAATGAACTGAGAAATTCAGCACTATCTCAGATCTAATGAGAAAATGCTGTTCTTATAAACAGACATTTGTGTTCCAAGTACATTTTAAGAGCTGAAGCATAACTGATGTAGTAATGATGAACACTGCAAATAGTTTCAGGTGGATGAGTTATTGCAGTCCTCAGAAACGCATTAGATTAACCGTTGCAAAATACAGTCACATAATTTGTTGTTTTGTTTACTGTATTTCTGTCATAGCCAGCCCACCAGTTTAAAATGCTAATGTACCCGTGACACTTCGCTATGAATTGGGAAGTATTTGATTTGAATCTTTCCTCTTCCATGAACTCACCTAATACCTTTGGGTAAGCCACTTTCCCTAAGCCTCAGCCAACAATCTGCAACCTGGAGTTCCAACAGCAATGATCCAGAATCAGCCAAGTCCGTGTACCTGAATAAAGCTGAAACCCATCAATTACAGGTTCAGCCTATTTATCTGCAGTTTTTCTATCCATAGAGCTGGCTTGGCACAGGTCCCCCAGACCCACATTGAGCCAGACTTGGCCCAACCTGAACCCTCCAAAGGGGACCACAGCTGTGCTACAGTTGCCTTGAGAGGGTATTCTGAAGCCAACAGAAACCGTACACATCTGTCCGCAGACTCTACGGGCTCCAGAATGGTCCCAGAGCACAAAAAAGTGACTTTGGGTGCAATCCTAACCCCTTATGCCAATGCTTACTGTTAGTTCATGGTTGAATCGGGGCGGGGGGGCATATTGTGCAAACCAGCCAGAAAAAAAGTTTAAAAGTGCACAGTCCCAAGATATGTTCAGAAACTAAAATGAAGCTTGATTCCACTGTTTCACAAAGCTCTGTTTCTTTTTTGTTAACCATAATCATGACTTTATCATCCTTACTCCCCTGAACATATCTATGTATTCTGCCTATCATAGACTTTGCCTGATTATCTCAACGTTGTTACTGCACTGGTGTACATCAGTGATGAGTCAATATCACAAGTTCTTCATTCTGGCAGTTGGATTTGGTGTTGCTGCTACCACCAGTACAATTGTTTTTAGCTATACATCCTGAAAACTCTGAAATGTGCATTTTCTTCCTCCTCCCATAAAGTATTTTCTTTTTGCAATATTGGATTAGATATGTGCAAAAGAAAGTGCAACAGACTTGTAAGTGCTCTTCTGGTGCTTCTTTAGAACATCCAGAGCCACACTTGTAACTACCTCACACATACTGGAGTGTGTTGCCAGTATTAAAACAAAGGTGAACATTTTATCTGGTTCCTTTTTTGGCAATGAGTTGAATGTGAAGATTTTTCATGTCTGGCAAATGTCTTAGAGCCTTTGTCATCATTAATATATAAAAATGTTCCTTGTGGGGATCTCTCACCTCCTGCCCCTTGACTTTTGTATCATGAGACATATGTGAGAACTTGAAACTGGGGCAAATCAGCCTAGTAGCAAGAAAAACTGCATGTAGGACAAGGCTAAGACTAGCCTACTGTTGAAGCAGATGTGTGATTAGTGTGGGTCAGGTTTGTTACTGCCTTTGCAGTGCCGGTATCCATGACATTACATATGTTGAAGCAATGCTAATTTTGGGACTGAAATAGTATAAATGTTAGGACAGGCTCCTAAATTATTAGTAACAATTCATCGTGATTGAGAGGGCTGTTGTTATAGTAATTGTGGAATTCCAGAGGGCATTATCATTCTTGTAAAAAACTATATAATAATCTTCATAAGCATTGTACTTTCTCTTCATTTCTTTATTAGAAAAATAATTCAAGGTATGTAGATGATTTAGTATAGGGGGCCCCAGTACCCACAGATTCACTTATCCAGGGATTGGATCTGCAGGGCCCTCCCACTTGTGCCTCCTCTAGAGGGACCTCTGAGCCCAGCAGAGGCCGCGCACGTCTGTCCTTGGGGTCCCCCAATCAGGCCCACAGGGAGCTCCTAGTCTACAATGAGCGTCTGGCCCATCAGAGACTGTTGGAGCCCATACTGGCCCACGACTGCCAGTCGTGACCACTAGACGTGAGTTGTGGGCCCAGTTAGAGCAAAGCCTTTTATAGTCTCCAGGTGTTTTCTGCTTTAACCCCCCCCCCCGTTACCTCTGAACAACTTATGTCTCCATGTAATTCATAGTTCTCATGTGGTTCTACATGCCTGTATTATAGTTCCCTTTTGACATCCAAAGCGGAGTGAAGCAGGGCTGTGTTCTTGCACCAACCTTGTTTGGGATTTTCTTCGCTGTCCTGCTGAAGCAGGCCTTTGGAACTGCAACAGAAGGCATCTATCTCCGGACCAGATCAGACGGAAAGCTCTTCAACCTCTCCAGACTGACAGCAAAATCCAAAGTCCAGCTGAAATGTCTGCGTGACTTCCTCTTTGCCGACGATGCAGCTGTCACTACCCACTCTGCCAAAGATCTCCAGCAGCTCATGGATTGTTTTAGCAAGGCCTGCCAAGATTTTGGACTGACAATCAGCCTGAAGAAAACACAGGTCATGGTTCAGGATGTGGACTCACCTCCCTGCATTACAATCTCTGAGCATGAACTGGAGGTTGTCCATGACTTTGTGTACCTTGGCTCAACGATCTCCGACACTCTTTCTCTCGATACCGAGCTAAACAAGCGCATCGGTAAAGCAGCTACCACGTTTTCCAGACTCACAAAGAGAGTCCGGTCCAACAAGAAGCTGACGGAACATACCAAGATCCAGGTCTACAGAGCTTGCGTCCTGAGTACACTTCTGTACTGCAGCGAGTCATGGACTCTTCGCTCACAACAGGAGAGGAAACTGAGCGCTTTCCACATGTGCTGCCTCCGACGCATCCTCGGCATCACCTGGCAGGACAAAGTTCCAAACAACACAGTCCTGGAACGTGCTGGAATCCCTAGCATGTATTCACTGCTGAAACAGAGACGCCTGCGTTGGCTCAGTCATGTCGTGAGAATGGATGATGGCCGGATCCCAAAGGATCTCCTCTATGGAGAACTCGTGCAAGGAAAGCGCCCTACAGGTAGACCACAGCTGCGATACAAGGACATCTGCAAGAGGGATCTGAAGGCCTTAGCGATGGACCTCAACAAGTGGGAAACCCTGGCCTCTGAGCGGCCCGCTTGGAGGCAGGCTGTGCAGCATGGCCTTTCCCAGTTTGAAGAGACACTTTGCCAACAGTCTGAGGCTAAGAGGCAAAGAAGGAAGGCCCATAGCCAGGGAGACAGACCAGGGACAGACTGCACTTGCTCCCGGTGTGGAAGGGATTGTCACTCCCGGATTGGCCTTTTCAGCCACACTAGACGCTGTGCCAGAACCACCTTTCAGAGCGCGTTACCATAGTCTTTCGAGACTGAAGGTTGCCAATATATATAGTTCCCATGTGTATTATAAATAAGCTCAGTAAAATTCATTCATGTAAATTCTGCCTCTAATGTATTCGTTTATGTAAATTTATTCAAATTGGAAATGTAAATTAATTATTTTTTTCTCCAGGCCCCCGACACAGTGTCAGAGAGATGATGTGGCCCTCCTGCCAAAATGTTTGCCCACCCCTGCCTTAGAGGAAAAAACAAAAAACACTTCCAGTTTTTTTGTAAAACAGAAGTGACGTTTTTAATGCCTTATAAAGCATTAGGAGGTCTGGAGAAGCCCTCAGGGGCCTCCAGAGAGAGGGTGTTCCCTAGTACCCGTGGTTTCAGCTAACCACAGGGTTTTCCAGACCAGAACTCCCGTGGATACTGGGGAATGCCTATATTTCTTTCCAAGTTAGACTGCCATAAAATGTAACTACATATTTAATTCTTTCAGTAAAACTACCAGGATTAATAACCTTCTGGCTAATTGAACACGTTATTTCATTTTATTGACATCAATTTGTAAAGCTAGCTAAATTAGTGTCATGATTGTGCATATGATAGAGCATATTTGTTAGCTTGGCTTCCAAGTGTTTTTTCTTTTTCACATTTAATTTTTGTAAGAAGACACTGATTTCCAATAATAAAAATTACTTATGAAAAAAACTGTTGGGCCTACAAGAACTCTTGTGTGCAATTTCATTTGAATAATATGATCATGCCAGGTTTTTTTTTCCTTCTCTAACACTGTTTAAATCTGATAACTCCTATTACTTTGTTTAATCAATCTAGATCCTTCCATTAAAAATACTCAGACTGAGCTATTTGAAATAATGATAATATCACACATTTTCAAATGTTTTGCTTTAACTGATTTTGAACATGGAAATGAGGGCTTAATATATATGACACTACCAAACCATGTTTAAGCATTACCTAAATCAGGGGTGCCCAAACCCTGGCCCTGGTGCCACTTGTGGCCCTTAAGGCCTCTCAATGCAGCCCTCAGGGAGCCCCCAGTCTCCAATGAGCCTCTGGCCCTCCGGAGATTTGTTGGAGCCCACACTGGCCCAACACAACCGCTGTCAGTGTGAGGGCGACTGTTTGACCTCTCGCATGAGATGTGGTATGAGGGCTCCCTCCACTGCTTGTTGTATCACATCTGTGATGCAGTAGCAGCAGCAAAGGAAAGGCCAGCCTTGCTTTGTGCAAGGCCTTTTATAGGCCTTGACCTATTGCAAAACCTTCATTCATTCATATAAGTTCATCTTTAATATATTCATTTATGTAAACTAATGTAAATTTATTCAAATTTTAAATGTAAATTAATTATTTTTTCCCCAGCCCCCGACACAGTGTCAGAGAGACGATGTGGCCCTCCTTCCAAAAACTTTGGACACCCCAGACCTAAATCAACCATGGGTTTACATTCTTCCTCCTCCATCCACACTTTCTCTTTTGCAGCAAAATTTAGATTACCAGTGCATTCAGACTTGCAAACCATGCTTTGCACAAACCATATGGCATAATGTGGTTTGCCCAGAGCACAGAAATAACAGAAAAGAATCGTGCAAGAGAGGTTGTCTATAGCTAAACCAAGTTCATGAGAATGTTATGGAGAAGGAAAAATAAATAGAAGAATAGGGTTTAAGAAAATAATGATGTGTGGAAGATGATGTTGCTTAGTTGTTGACCACTGGTATCCTTGCTCCGATAGAGTTGGGTTTATGCATATGACTTGTAGAAAATAATTTGTGTGTATACACAGGAGCCAGCAGTTTGATTTAAACCAAGAGTTGAAATCCTTGAGAATACTTTACAAAGTTACCTAATAACCATACATATTTCTATAACTGCTGAATAGCGACACTTTGCTGTTCAAATTGAATGAACATAAAGGACTGCATAAGGATCTTGTTCTTATGAAAAGAGATTATTTCCCAAGCTGCTAACCTCCGATTTGTCAGGTTGAAGACTATCACCTGTACCTTTTGGAAGACAATTTTCTGCTTTCCTCCTGCCATGTCCTTTCATACCGTAACAAACTAAGCAGGACCCAGGAAGAAAATGGTGCTTGTGAATTTTGCTCTGTTTCCTCTTCTGCTGCAAGGCAGATAGCAGCAGTACTTCCTTGGAGCTGAGACACACGCTTTAGGGCCATGACTGGATCAATTCAAGCATGTACATTTTTCAACAGGCTCAAAGGCTTCTGCTTCCTCCCTTTGTTTTTTGCATGAACTTTTTCAGGGGGTAGGCAGCCCAGTCCTAAGCCTCCCAGCGCCCACGGCTAGCGGCACCAAAACAGTGGCTGCCGGATCCTGTGGGTGCCAGGATGCTGCCAGTCTCTTTGGGGGAGCATTTGCTCCCTTATCTTGATTAAACAGCAGCCAGTGTCAATGGGTCTCCTTGGCTCTGCGCTGGTGTTTGAACAGGTGCACAGCTGAGAGACCTGGGCTGCCCAGCTAGGGAGGGAGATTAGGATTCAGTGGCAGAGTCTGCCGCTGTCTCCACCCCCTTCCTGGGCCCAGTCCTCCACTCCGCCCCATTCTGCCATTTCCTGCATCCTACCCACCCCCAAGAATACCTATTGCCACCAACACTGAAAGAGTGCCGACTGGCCATCCACATGGTGCTGAAGCATAGCGCTTACTGCACCGGCACTTCCTCCTTCCCGGTGTTGTTAGCATGCCCTATGGGATGTTTATGACACCTGGCGCCAGCCCTGGAGCTCAGCACCAGCACTGAAGGCCCATATCATTGGGTCCTTAGTGTACAACATCCCAATAAGTATGGGTGCATTCCCATCCTTATTGATCAGGGCACTGGCATAGGATGTGGGGGGTTGAAAAAAGTGGTTGGCCACTCAGGGCAGCGCACAACTTCTCAAATGTGCACGAGGGAAATGCAGAAGAAGGTACTTCTTCTGTACTGACAGATCAGGAGAGAGATCTTGGGGTGGTGGTGGACAGGTCGATGAAAGTGTCGACCCAATGTGCGGCGGCAGTGAAGAAGGCCAATTCTATGCTTGGGATCATTAGGAAGGGTATCGAGAACAAAACGGTTAGTATTATAATGCCGTTGTACAAATCGATGGTAAGGCCACACCTGGAGTATTGTGTCCAGTTCTGGTCGCCGCATCTCAAAAAAGACATAGTGGAAATGGAAAAGGTGCAAAAGAGAGCGACTAAGATGATTACGGGGCTGGGGCACCTTCCTTATGAGGAAAGGCTACGGCGTTTGGGCCTCTTCAGCCTAGAAAAGAGACGCTTGAGGGGGGACATGATTGAGACATACAAAATTATGCAGGGGATGGACAGAGTGGATAGAGAGATGCTCTTTACACTCTCACATAATACCAGAACCAGGGGACATCCACTAAAATTGAGTGTTGGGCGGGTTAGGACAGACAAAAGAAAATATTTCTTTACTCAGCGAGTGGTCGGTCTGTGGAACTCCTTGCCACAGGATGTGGTGCTGGCGTCTAGCCTAGACGCCTTTAAAAGGGGATTGGACGAGTTTCTGGAGGAAAAATCCATTATGGGGTACAAGCCATGATGTGTATGCGCAACCTCCTGATTTTAGGAATGGGTTAAGTCAGAATGCCAGATGTAGGGGAGAGCACCAGGATGAGGTCTCTTGTTATCTGGTGTGCTCCCTGGGGCATTTGGTGGGCCGCTGTGAGATACAGGAAGCTGGACTAGATGGGCCTATGGCCTGATCCAGTGGGGCTGTTCTTATGTTCTTATGTTCTTACTTTGGCGGTGAGGAGGCTTCCTTGCAGCCACAGTACCTTGTCCTGCACCTCCCTCCACAGGCACTTGGAGCAGTTGTGAACTGCTGTGAGTGGCCAACCACTTTTTTTCATTTTCCCCTCTCCACTTGTTGAGGGGTAAAAAAGCCAACGGCCTCTCAGAGCATGGCATAACTGCTTAGATCATGCCATAACCCAGAAATAATTGGTAGTGAGGTCATCATGCCACTGCAATTACTTTTGGGTCAGGCACTGTGGGGGTGACATCACAAGTTATGGCCCCAGGTGCTAGAAGGGCCAGCTACACCATTACATCAGGACCCTTCTCTTTATGGATCGAATGAGGACTAAGGCACAAATCAGGATTTTAGGGGACTTCTGAGTTTTTGACTAAATAAGAGCATAAGCATGGCCCTGATCGATCAGCCCCAAGCCAGTTTTGTTCAACCTCCTGTTTCCTCACAGTGGGCACCCAGATGCCTCTGGAGATGCCCACAAGCAGAAGACAAAGGCATAGCCCTCTCCTTTCTTTGCTCCTCTGCAACTGGTGCTTGGAAGCATATTGCTTGTAAATCTAGAGGCAACACATAATCATTGTGACTTGAGCCACTGATGGGCTTGTCCTCCACAAATTCTTCTAATTGAATGTATCTAAATGAATGTCTGGCAGGGGTCTGACTAATGTGGAAAGTTGTTCTGTAAAATTTCCAGAGCGCAAGCAGTTTATATGAGCCTTTGTGTGCCTTGCTTCCCAGACATGCCATTAGATCCAGAGCTGGGTTCCTGGGGAGAAAAATGTGACAGCATATGGGGTAAAATTATTACAACTACTAGCTTCCTAGCAATGATCCGAAGTACTTTGTAACACTATTGCTGAGTCGATTTGGCTGAGTAGCAAACTCTTGCTGTATTTCCCACTATGGGAAGTCCAGCCTGACCACTGTAGCTCTGAAGCTGCAAAACGCCTTTGTGATGGTTGACTGTATGCTGCATTTTTGCAAGAGAAAGCTGGGTACAGACCAGTGGGGCTTTCTGGGTGACCCTCAGAAAATCATCATCTCTCAGCCTAACTAACCTTTTTGTTAGCGTTAGTTAGGGCCAAATCCTATCCAACTTTCCAGCCCTGGTGTAGCTGTGCCAATGGGGTTTGCTCTGCATCCTGTGGTGGGAGGGTAGTTATGAAGCCTCCACAAGGTAAGGGAACATTTGTTCCCTTGCCTAGAGGCTGCATTGCAGCTGCACCGGGGCTGGAAAGTTTAATAGGATTGGGCCCTTGTCCCCAACATGTCTCCTTCTGGCCCCTATCCCTGCCCCAGTCCTTCTCCTTTCTGCCCACCCGCCCCCATGCTAACACTGATATTAGGGGACCCAGACAAGCTGTGACCAGTGCAGCTTCCTGTTTGTGGAAGTGGCCCAATAGTGCATGACAGCATGTCACATTTTGCAATACCACAAACCACGTGAGGTCTGGCGATGCTGCAAACCATGTGAGGTCCAGCAGTGCAGATGGGGAATAGGACTGAGTAGTTAAGGGCAGTTCTGCTGCATTTCCATGAACACAGTTTCTCTCCAGAACATCAGCTGATCATGTCAGTGTTCTATTAATCTGCTGGACTTCAAGGCATGGTGTCCCATTGGTACTCAGAGATCAATTAAATGGGTTCTGCAAACAATGATAACATTCAGGTTACTGAATCCCTCAGTCATGCACTAGGCATACCACTAATTTTGCCCTAAGCAATGTTTTATTGTGGTTCCAATAAATGATTTAATTAGATGGTGGAAGTGTTGTTTTTGAAGCCCATGAATATTTTTAAATAAAGTGAGAATTGCCCTATACTGTTTTTCAAGTTGCATCTTGCAACTATGATTCTTTTATATGAGACTTGCTTTTTAAAAAGTTAAATATCAGCAATCTGCCTATCTAGATTGGCAGAGTATTGAAAAATTGCTAATGAAGAGAGATGAAATATAATTGGAAAAGATAGCTGAAATGACAAAAAGATGTGAACAGAATGGTAATACTGAGCTTGGAATGTTCAGTAGTAAGGAAGAACCTATATATTGCAAAGTTTGTCAAGAGAACTTTAGACTGGGGCGTTATTTACTAAGACTGGAAAATGGCAGGACTTCCACCAGGAACATTGGCCTCTCGGGCTTGGTGTTCTCGGCTGGCAGCCAGAAAGTCTAGCATCTGCCTGTAGTTCCCATGCTAGAAGTAATGGGTAGCTCTTGTCTCCTGCAAAGCAAATTGGTGAAGTAGAAATATTATTAGGAAAGCTGTTCAGTCTGACAGTAGGTTTGCCTTCAATGGTCTCCTCATAGCTAAGTATCCTTTAATTTTGTTTCCTGCTCCTCTGCTTGTATTCCTTGACCTTTGGCTTGGCTTTCTATCAATTTTTATTATACTCTTTCCATTCAGACCCATGTATGCCATCCAAGTTCAGTAATATCTGGTTCACTATATGAATTTATCTAGCTCTCAGTAAGCCATTGTATTGGAAAGAAATCTCTCCTGTTTTTTTTCACAATTTTAATCAAGAATATCCTGTCTATTTTGCACTTGTGCCATCCGCATTCCTCAGACTGAGCACTAAGAAGAGGCAGCTGCTGGGTTTGCAATTCAGTGATGCATGTTCCTCATTGCTGAAACTAACAAGAACTTTTTTAATGGTATGTAATATACAGCAATGCTATGGTTCTTTGCATATACTTCAACTGTACAGCATGCATCATGTAAATGCAAAATCTACAAAAGCAAATAGTATAAATCTAGCTGTTGGGAAAACAAACACTTTCAGGTGTTTGGAAAATAAAAGCAACTAGCCAGAAACCAACCACCAGTTAAAACACCTGTCATACAAATCAGTTGGTTTAAACAGTATTCAATAAATGACAGTGCAATTCTTCGTGTTAAGAATTAACATTACAAATGACAGTACAACAAACAACTTGATATATTTATAACAGCTGTACAATCTGGAGTGGATTTCTCTTTGGAAGAAAAGTACAGTATGCTTAAATCTGGATTAAGTACAGACAAAAAAAAAGCTAATGTAATGAACTGAAAACATGATGGACGCGCAAAGAAAGGGAGCATTGCATGATTGCCTAGACCAGTGGTTCTCAAGCTTTTAGCACTGGGACCTACTTTTTAGAATGAGAATCTGTCAGGATCCAGTGGAAGTGATGTCATGACTGGAAGTGACATCATCAACAGGAAGAATTAAATAATTCTAGACTACAATCCTATCCACACTTATTCAGGAGTGAGTTTCACTTACTATCATTAAAAGCACTTACATTGTAGCCTATTAAAAGTACAGATCTGTAACATTTCCCTAAACGCAGAAACATACCTTGGTAACATTAAGTCTAATATATTATTGAAATGAATAGGGACCTACCTGAAATTGGCTTGTGACCCACAGTTTGAGAAACACTGGTCTAAACAACAGGTAGTCTTCTCTTGTTCCTGCATTAGAATTCCTAAGCAGTAGTCAGAATATGCATACAGAAAAGACTGTGAGTAAATGATGTTTTTAGGAGCATTCAAAATGGTGCTCTCAGTTCACAATCCAGGTACAACTCAGTCTGAGGGGAATGTAACCATCCATTCTTACCCTAACTACTGGAGGGGGTTCACTTGTAGCTTGGAATGTTTCCTTCTGGATCAACCTCAAACTAATATGAATAGTCACATACACATCCCAATATATGGCAGGCATAAAAATGTTCACATGAGACCTTCTCCTCATCTATATTCATACTTTAGCACCTAAAGTGAAATGTGGAGAAACAATAAAAATGCAAATAAAAAAAGGATGTGGCATGGGGTTTCTCATACTAAAATCAACCTTTCCTATATGCAGGGACCATAAAATAGTCATTCTTAAGATGTGCCTTCCCTAAATAAAATCCGTGAAGAAATTGACTGACCACCCAATTCTAACTAACATTTATGACAGGGGAACAGAGGCTGCGGGATTGCAAATGACCATATTGCAGTGCATGCAGCTTGCCACCAGTGGCTATTTTGGATCTGTTGCCAGTATCCGTGGCTTGCTGCTTCAGTTGGCTTCATGGGGGAGCAGGGGGCCAGGGGTAGGAAGAATGGGGTGGGGAAGGAGGAGGAATGGGGAATGTCGGCATAGAGGGAGGATGGTAGGAAGTGGATTGAGGGAGAGATGAGTTGGATCCTGGTAGTAGCAACTTGAACAGCAATCTTATCTGCATCCTTTCTCCTCTTCACTCCCCCTTACTCTCCTTGGACTGATATCAGCAAATTAGCTGGCGTAGATCCAAGAAGACTTATTGAGGAAGTGGAAGATTGAGGACGTCTCCATGACTGCCCCCACACTGCAAGATGCAGTGTGTGTCCCATTAGGCAGCTGCATTGGCATTGGGGGAGTTAGAATTGGGTTTTTAATCTGTGTTATAGGGGAGTTGAGAATATTGTTCATATTCTTTTGGAGAAAGTTAATTCCCTTCTGCATTTTCCAAATTACTGTTGCCTTTTCAGAATTTCTGTTGGGCCATCCATGTCATAATCAGTTGATCTGTTTCTTTATAGCACATGACAATATGACTGCTCAAACTTTTCATACCCAAGATAATTCCTTTTTCTCTTATTAATGGTTATTGAAGGCTATGGCCTTGTTTTCTCAAGGAAATGCCATGTTTATTTTTTATATTGAATTTGAATGTTCCTTTATAGTCATTGTGGTGAATAAGAGAAAAAAATGAAAGAGAAATATGGTATCTAAGAATAAAATACTCTTGGAAAAGCCTCACTAGGCCACATGAAATAGTAGTTACTTTTACATCAGGCAAAATATGATTGCTTGTTTGAGTGGGTGTTTGATTCAACAGGAAACAGGGAATCAATGTAGGTTTTGCACATACGCCTTCCTACCTATGTGGGGTGTATTTTTTAGAGCAGACTTCGGGGACTTTCTTGTGAAATTTCACTAGAAATTGCTATGTTATGACTTCTAGATAAATATAACTTGTATATCTCCTCAGAGAGATGGCGCAGTGCAGGGGCTAAGAGGCTGAGCTATTAAAGAGGAATTCCCTAGTTCACATCTCTCCTCTGCCATGAACTTACTATGCTTCCTTAGGAAAACCATTTCCTCTGAACCTCAGCTGCAAAACGGGGATAATAATTCTTACCCTACAGGACTGTTATGAAAAAGATGTCCAGTTAATACACACAAAGCACTTTGCATGCTTAAGAAATGTTATATAAATGCAGTTATATAATGCCAGATGCAAAGGAGGGCACCAGGATGAGGTCTCTTGTTATCTGGTGTACTCCCTGGGGCATTTGGTGGCCGCTGTGAGATACAGGAAGCTGAACTAGATGGGCCTATGGCCTGATCCAGTGGGGCTCTTCTTATGTTCTTAGTTATTATTATTATTATGCACTAAGATATTTTTGTTGTCTTTTTACAATTGCACATTTTGAAAGGTTACCTGTAAATTGAAAATAAAATGTTACATTTCTCACATGCCTCTAAGATCTGCTCTTTTTAGAGCATTAGGTAATAATATTGTTAGCCATTTCCAGTACCAGAAAATAAAAGTTTGCTTGTAACTGAGGCACCTGTCAACCAAGTACACTGGGCCCCACTTTACGCTGGGTTCAGCATTTGATGAAATCTTTTCAGGATGGACTCTCCATAGTACCACAAGGTTTACTATATGATAAGTTATTCACTTTACAATTGGCTTATGATTGCCGCCAACAGGACCTCATGATTGACAGATAAACCAATCAGCGACGGGAATGCAAACATTTGATAGTTTCTCAGTCAATAGCAGCATTTGATCAGGCCTGGGAAGGGGGTTAAGATTAATCCTTAACCTGCCCTTTATCCTTCCAAATTTTGCCTTTCTCCCCCCCTCCTCTTTCTTGCTGTGCATTTCTTAGTAGCAAACTTTCTTAATTAGCACGTCTGCTAACCTGGCTATTCATGTTCTCTTAAACACTGTTGAGGACCTTGACCGCAGTCCCTTTTTTTATTGCAGTCTCTTCTGGGACAAAGAAAAATATTGTTTGCCTTTCAGATGGCACCAGTTGAGTAGATATTACATATAGTCAGCTATAAAAAAACAAGTGAAGCCATGCTGGGTCAATGGCCATTGAACTCCATGTCCCCTTGAACAGTAGTAGCTGTTAATGGATTCTGATGAAGTGTCCTAGTCATCGTGAAGTAATTATGAAATGATTTGTTCCATGTCATTTACAATTTTGTCAGAGATTTGGGACATCCAGAGGATGAGGTTGCATTCCACGAATATCTTGGCTAATACACAGTGAAGGACATAACCTCCGTGGATGTGATCTTGAGGTATGCAAGTGGAACTGGAGTTCTTAATTTGGTTGCTCAAGTTTAAAAATGTTTTCAAGGTTTGCTGCAGCTGCTAAATAAGAAGCTGCACAACCAATTATGTTGTGGTTAGTTGACTCAGGAATCTTCTCTCTAGATCACAGTTTGATCACTTCTTTTATTCAGTTGCATTTGTATTAGCTATCCTGTAAAATTGCTCTTTTTATAATCTGTCTGTGGCTGTATGATCCCTTTTTGTTCTTCACATATTTTTTGTCTTTTTAAATAGGTTTGTATCCTAAAGATTATAAAATGGTGTAAAGCTAAATACACACACACACTACCGACACCAACAACAATACTGACAACAACACCGACAAGGAACTCAAAATCAAATGCAACGGGGAATTTAGTTAAGCTTCCACTTTGAAATGACAATCTAAATAGAAAGTATAGTAACTTAAGAACAAATTAACATATTTAGGAAACATATGTAGTACAGTCCCCCTCTCACCTGTCTTAACGTCAAAAGATAAATGAAAATATCTTGGTCCAACTCTGAACAGAAAAAAGTCTGAACACAAAATCTCAGTTGTAGTTGACAAGAATTATTCAAGACCACCATACGGCTTCTTGGATTTTGTTACCTTTACCTCCCCTTCAAACCAGAAACGGCATGAAAGGCTGAGACCCTTCATCTTCTGTGAGCATTCCTGTACCCTGTTACTTATGATGATTGAAAACAAAACTTGCAGAGTCTGCTGAATTGCTAAGAGACTGAGCTACAAATCAGGAAGTTCCTGGCTCAAATCTTGCCTCTTCCATAAAGGTGGTCTTAAGCAACCAATTCTGTCTCAGAGCCTCTTCTTTATTTGCAATATGGGGACAAATAATACTGACATACCTTCCATGATGGTTGTAATATACAAGATAGTGAATGTGAACCTTTTAAACTCCCTGAAGCAGTGTTCCCAAACTGTGGGTTCCAACCCAATGTGCAGTGACCCATGACCCCATGGGCCATTGGGAGCTCTCAGAGATTGCTTCTGGGTTGCATTGAGCCACTTCATTGGCCTCTGCAGGCTCCAGAATGCCCCATGGAAGTGACTAGAATTGACTTACAGTTTGCAGGTGCAACTTCTGGTAACTTCCACAGGGAACTATGGGGCCCACAGAGGCCAATGGAATGGGTTGCCGGCCCAGTACAATCCAGAAGCTGCCTCCAGGGACTCCCATTAAGGCATTGTGGTGCTATAAGGAGCATTATATCAGAGTTCACAGTGGAGGACAAGGTGGGTCATAGTGCTGAAAAGTTTGGGAACTGCTGTCCTAAAGCATTATGTAAGTAGAAAGGATTGTAAAGCGTTGCTTCTATACTGTGCCACCATTTTTGTTAGGCATTTTTAACAATACACCAAAAATCAATGCATTTACTGGTAGCTGCCTCTCTTCCTGATTTTGATCCAAAAAGCCTATTGGAAAAAAAAAAATGGCAGTCTCTCTTCTCACTCTTTTGGCATGAGTTTCAAAGGGCTTTCAGTTTGGCCCTCTTCAGTGAGAGCCGCCAAAAGCACTCCCAAGGGAGACAGGAAAAGTTACCCTTAAAAACATGTTCTTATGCTTCTGTACAAAGAACATTGGTAGTTGTCCAAAATTAATAATGGAACAAGTTGTTCTTTCTCATAACAAAGTCACGTGTGCACTAGTAGAATGAGATGTTTCAATTCATTCATAGTTTCCAATTTACTATAGCCCTTGGCTTCCCTTTCCAGATTGCAGGACCTGCCAGCTGAATAGATTCATTGTACATAGCTGCTCAGTTCAGAAAAAAGAACCACAAGTAACCCATATAAATATCATTTTCTGCTTGATTAACCTGAAGACCTCTGGCAAAGTCCAACATTTTCCTTGTGCCTGTGTCCAACTCCTCTTTACTTTTCTTGCTATCTTCCACCTTCAGAACACAGTGGCCTGTGCTGTATCCCAACGTGGGGAAGGAGGCTGCTGGAGGTCACCTCGGGGGAAGGGAATATTTTCCCCCTTACCCTGTGTTAGCCTGCCTGTGGGGCTACTCAGATCTGCCTGTGTAGGGCTCCGAGCAAATCCAACCACAAGTCTCCTACTAATACGAAACTTATATCCAGGAGCACTGCCACTGAAACTTCTCACTGTTTGATCCAAATAGAGAGAGTGTAACAATGTGTTGTTTTGCAAAATGACAACAACAGTCAGCCCCAAATGATTACCATTTCATTTGCAAAAGAAAGAAACTAACATTTGCTCTCTTTTGAAAGGGTATCAGATCAGATATTGTTACAACACTGAGTTGCTAGCAATCACTGAAAAAATTACCTTGTTTTCCACTCTGACAATTTCAGTGCTTCATGCATAGACTGTCAACAGACATTGTTTGCTGAGTGAGCACCAATATAGATCTCTTTTGGATTCTGCAATCCAAAAGGTGAATCCAAAAGGTTTATTTAAGATGAATCTAAATGAAGCATTGCTCTACTTTTGAATTGTGGATTTTTCTCCTGATTGTAAAATGCCAACCAACCATTTTGTGTGTTTGAATCCAGTGTCACAAATTTTGTCTCTTGCAGAGCCCTGGGCCTTTCAGTTCTCTGGAACCTGTTTCTTTTCATCTTGTCCCAAGGGCTTAAATTCCACCTGCAGAGACATGAGTTGTTTGTTCTTCCAGACCTCTGTGCATGACTTTGAAGTGGTGTCCTTGATTTAAATGTACAGTATTTGGAAGAAAAAATTAAAGTACCCACTAACTTTGAAACACTGAAACAGATGACCCTCTTTCCACCCTTCCTGCTTGGTATAGGTGGGTTTCTGTGACAAAACTTGAGGATTTGTTTCATTTTTCTTTTTCTTTTCAGAAGGAATTTATGAATAAACCAACCAATGAGGCTTCTATGCTAACATAGCATTGTTTGTTTGTTTATTGCTGCTTTGGATTGGTGTTGGATTGGATTGGTTGGTCTCTTGCAGCTAAAGAGACTTTTTAGTGTTCCTTGAATTCAAGCTTTTTTTGCAGTTTAGGTGATAAGTGCCCTCTATATATAACCGTGCACTTTGAATATCTAACACATTTCAAAAGGCTAAGATATGAATCAAGTCACAACAGTTCCAAAAACATGATTAAAGGACCTTTGGGGCTTTAACTGCTAATCTAATAAGACAAAGACATACCATGTCCTTGAGTTGAAATCATAGTGTGCAGTTGCTAAAATGATGATCTCAGCTCTATACAAAGACACAGGATGCCAAAACATGGGTTGCTTTCAGACAAATACATCAGAATTTTTTCCATGTTGCCTGGGCGTATTATACATTTCAGAATACATGCAGCTTCAGAATGCAAATAAGAGGATCTGTATATAAGAAGCAGTCCTCAGTCATTCCAGCCAAAATAATATACTGATGTAATCTAGAATCTACTTTTTCCCAAAAGAGGGCCCTGTTTGTGTGAGCATCTATTTAGAATGCATATCAGTAAGACTGTAGTGCTCACATGGCTCCCCCCTGAATAGTCCAACTGGCTTCAGTTAGATTCTGTGACACTATTTCAGAGAAAGATGCCTGACCTTAATATTTGCACTTGCATGTCTGTTTGCATTTTTGGCCTAAAGTTTTAGTGAAGCTAGCAGAAACATCCTGGTGTGTGGCATACTCTGGCTCAGTGGTTCATATGCTCCCTCCAAAGAATTTAACTGCTAGCACAGCAAGACTAGACTTGCACTGCAAGACAATAGAAAAATTCCTTTGAACTCTTGGAATAAAAACCATGCAGAGCAATAGGATCCTACTTTCTTTGCCTATATCCACACTGAAGCAAGAAATGAGAAATACCATTTTGAGATGGGGAGAGTTAACCCTCCATTAACTCACCTAAAATTCTAAAATCTCCCCAGTCCCCATTAGCGTTAAGGGTCACAGTAGATGTTACGCGAAATGCATAATGTTCCTCACTGCTTTTCTTTTCATGTTTTCAAAATTTAATTGGGGAGAAAAGTTAAACCTGACATCCAATGGAAGCGTTTTATTTTCTAATTAAAATACTGTGGTGCTGCAGTTGGCAGGTGCAAAGTACTAACGCCTCCCTATTGCAGCTGCAGTCCTGGCCTGTTTTGCATCCCCGACATGCTGTTTTTTTGGGGGGGAGGGGGGATAAAACATGGGTGCGCATTATGCATTTCATATAGTAATTGGTTTGGCCTTAGGTTCCTGGCCTTAGGTTACTTGGATCATCTGACATCAGAACAGCCAAGCTAAAGGCGGTTAAAGGAGCTGTGATGATGGTTTACATGCGAGAGCTCACTGCCCCTCAGTGCAGAGCAAGATAATATCATCAAACGAGGTAGACAGACAAATGAAGTCAGAAATCAAGGAGAAGTTCAAAAGCCATTCAAACATCTGCTTTCTGTGACTTGTCACTGTGCACATGTTTGCTTGTAACCTGTTCATGCACAAAAATCTAGACCAATGATTCCCAATCCATGTAATATTTACTAGTCCACAGCAATATTTATATTGGTGGGTTCTAATCCAGCAGCCTGGGAAGCACTGAGCTATGATTCTTTAAAGAGTGGGGAGGGGGGAAGGCAGCAAAGCGATCCCCAGGATCACCGCTGCTGAGACAGAAGGGGGAGTCTTTACTTACAGGAAGGTTGGATTGTGACCCACTAGCCTGGGAAGCACTGACCTATGCCCCTTTAAAGAGCAAGGAGGAAGGAAGGCAGCAATGTGATCCCCAGGATCATGTCGCAGCTGGGACAGAAGGGGTTTTTTTTACTTACAGGCGGGTTGTGCCGGCCTCTGGGAGCAGGGAGCCCATGGAACCCTCCGTAGGGCTCCCCAAGCCGATTCACTAAAAATAGTGATCAGAAACCACTTTTGGTTTCCAATTGCTATTTCTAGTGAATCAGAAGCTTGGAGAACCCTGCGGAGGGCTCAGTGAGCTCTCCACACACATCCCCCCCCCCAAAGGCTAGAACAACCTGCCTATAAGTAAAAACCCCCTTCTGTCCCAGCAGTGGCACAATCCTGGGGATTGTGTCACTGCTGCAGCCCTGCCCCCACAAAGATTCAAGTGGTTCCCTCCTCCCACGAAGGACTTTGGGAATCACTGATCTAGACAAGACCTACAAGGCATGGAGTGTGAGCATGCTCATTTAAGATAAGCAGGAAAATTAAATAAAAACATGTTTTTGAGTGGTATTTAAAATAGTTCTCATCTGTTGTCTCTTTAGAGATTTTGGTGTCCTCCATTTTCTGTTGAAGTAATTAGGACTACTGATTGATTTTAGTGTGTCTGAATTGCAAGTTTTATTTTTTTTATCATGGCATATATAAAATTCTGGAGCTAAAACCTCAGTGAATATAAGAGCTAAATAATGAAGGATAACATATGATGTGTGTCCCCTTCATGACATCCTTGTGGATAAAAATGGATTTTTCCATATATACTCTTGATTTTACTTCTTTCCTTGAAGCATCACAGACTTAAAAAGAAACTAAATGATAGGTAGTGTAGTGACCCAATAGCACAAGCCTATGCATCTATACTCAGAAGTAAGACCCCAATCCCAAGCTCTTAGCACCAGTCCACCGCTGGCAATGAGTGTCCTAAATGTGCCGTAAGGCACGCCTGCAGCCCTCAGCAGCAGCACCGGTGCTAGCTCAATACCGGTCGGCACTGGGCTAGCGCTGGTGGACCGCCACCGCTCCGCGGTCACCTGAACCGCTGGGCGGCAGAGAGGGAGGTGGAGGGAGGTGGGGAGGAGGCATTCTGGGGGGGAGGGCAGGGCGGAAGGGAGGCGGGACCAGAGGAGCTCTGCATCCAGAGCTTCCATGTGGGGCTCTTGATTCTACGACAGCCCAAAGATCGCTGCAGGGACTTGGCTCCTTGAGATGGCTCAGGTGTTTTCTCGTGCTTATGTTTGAGTTTGAATTATCATTTTTGGTGATGGAGAAAAAATTTGTTCCTGGATCAGATTGACCATGAAATTTTTATTTAAATGTATGTATTTGTTGTTCTGTGCCTACTCCTCTGATGCAGTGCATATGCTATCAGATAGCTGCATAGTGTGCTGTGAATTGCATGGGGTGATCTGTATAGGGATGGGATATAAATGATCGTATTTTGCATGAGTGCTTTTCATGACATGACCTTTTGACCCATTCTAATGTGAGGATTTTGTGTTCCTAATTTATATGGCACATGCTATTTTTATAATATGCTAAAACAATAATAGATGGCAATTTCCATTCTTTTGAAATATCACTGTTATTGTAGGCCTTGCTGTTCTTATTGACCGATATAATTAACAGCAATATTTATACTGGTGAAAAACAGCTTTCATTGTGTCTGTTTTCCACAAATTGGAATTATTTATCAAGAGGCTTATATGGGAGACAAAAGATGCTCATAGAAGCTGTTTGATTAGGTTTTGTCAAAAGTTCAGTTCTGGGTACTCACCATGAACCCTTAATTTTGTTTTCCAATACTCTATCCTTGTTTCCAGAGTTTTCTTCAATTCAGTACAGAGTAGAGCATTTCATAAGCATAGGTGGTTTTCAGGACTTCAGAGTACAATCTATATTGTTGTTGAAATTCTAAGAGCTGATCAATATGATGGTAAAAATGCATGTGGTGCATTTGGAAATTACATGTTCGTTATTTATACTTATATTGAACTTTCTGTGCATGTGGAGGCTCAGAAGATTCAGGAGAAATTATGTCAGGAGAAATATCTAAGCCAGACTATCTGACCCTGACTTGCTAGCTTTTGAGTGTGTTGAGTTCTGAAGTGCTGCTATCCTAGGAAGCCTGCTCCTCACTATGCTGCTTTGAGATCAGGAGAGCTGGAATATTGTGTCTATTTCTTGATGCTGCATTTTAAGCCATTTCTGCCCAACATTGCATATACGCAACAGGGATTGAATGTTTACATCTGTGGGCCAGGCAAAAATGGGTTAAGATGGATATTGAGAAACTGGAGGAGGTTGACTAGGCTGGAGACCAGGTTCTGGAGAACAGGTTGAAGGAGTTCAGCATTCTTAGTTTGGAGAAGAGATGGTTAGGTGGGGGATATGACAACTGCTTATAAATATCTGAAGGGCCATCATGTGGAAGATGGAGCAGATTTGTTCTTGGTTGCTCCTAAGGGTAGGACCTGGACAAATGAGTTTAACTTACAAGGGAGATTTCAATTAAATGTTAGGCCGAACTTCCTGAAGTGTTCAGCAATGGAAGAGTCTGCCTCAGAAGGTGGTAAGCTCTCCAGCACTGGAGGTCCTTAAGCAGTGACTAGTAGGCCATCAGTTGGAGGTGTGGCAGTTGTGAACAGACTGCACTGGCAGGGGATGAGACTTGATTTTGTAGACCCCTGTTTCTGTGATCTTGGCAGGCAGCTGGTGGATGGAGTTTGTTCTTGTAGATAACTTTCAAGTTGCGCAGGGCTGCTTCAAAAAGTGTAAAAATTACTCTGAGTTGTGATTGTTCCTTAAATTATTTCAGTCTACTGGTAGAACCCCTGTGATGATGTAATTGAAATGGGCATGGCAAACTTAGCATTCACAGTTTTTCAAGGAAGAATCCAGTATGAAAATTTCTCTAATTTCTGCATTCTGTGTCACTGAACTCAAACTGAAAAGTTCAATCCTCCCTATTATTAGCAGACAAAGAATTCTTTCATTCTGAAAACACATCTCTTATCAGAGGGATTGGTACTTGAGCATACAGCCCTCTCATTAACAAGGTAGTACTTTAAAGCATTCAGTGCTATAAGGGATGCCTCCAAGATGTTTTTGGAAAGCATCAAATGAGAATAAAGGATTTAAATACAACATGCTGCCTGAATTGCTTGTGATGGCTGCATGAGAAATTGCCAAGGCGTTATTACAACTAAAAGCAATTCATTTAGGCTAACTTGCAAGCTTACGTTCCCAGAAAGAATGGAATGAGGAATGCAGCTGTGGTGATCAGATTTGACAGCTTTAATAAAGAGAGCTGCTGAAGCTCCAGTGTGCACTGAAGGTGAACAAAATACTGCAGGTACTTCAAAAAGCAGGGAACATCTTTCATCCAGAAATATGAGGACAGAGGTGAAATAGTGTTTTATCAGCATCAGAGTCTTCTGCGGAGGGAACCATTTTGACTGTGCATCTTTGAAACAGAAATAGCAGCATGACAAACCACTCTCATTAAAATGCAGGAATGAAGTTAAAATTACAGGGACCTCAAATGATTGAACTTTGAAGAGGATAAAAAAAGAATGATTTAAAAAAATAATACCTGTACAGTAATAAAACAAATCCTTAATCCAAACAATAACAGAATATGCAAAATGATGAATAGCAGCCAACAAAATGGAGTCAAAAGGAGATTCAGTAGTAAAAATCAAGGTGAAAAAGCAGGGCTAGAGTACTTTGTACTGGCTGAGGGAGTCCCTTTGAATGGGTTGACTTAATTCGCCCAAAGTTAGCAGCAAGAAGGATGCTACCAAAGAGTTGGCAAATCTTTTATACACTCTTTCATGGAACAGTAATGTCGAAGAAATTACTACTAATTTCTTACTAAACAAAACTTCTAAGCCTAGAATGGGATTACCAGTACAGGGTGTGAATAACCTAATTCTTTGTGGGGTATAGTTATAAGAGCATCACAGTGCTTTAAGGTTTAATATGTTTGGAGATTTCAGTTAACAATGCTTTTCTCATTCATAAATGTGTGGCCTATTTACATCCAGTTAGGGTTCCTGGAGTGGGGATTATAATTATGTTTTAGCAACTGTTGCGATTAATATTTTTCTCCCTTATTAATATTCTTTTCACTTTTAACCTAATAGCACTTGAATAGCGTACAGGGACTAATATTTGTATTTATGTGAAATCCACATGCAGTTATAGCAGCAATAGAAGAGTCAGAATGCTTAAGTGTGGTTCACAGAACAGCAAACTCCAAATATACCTTGAGGGCATACCAGCTGTCAGCTGATGTGAGCTGGTTAGGTACTTAAAAAGTGGCACATGCAATTCTGACCTGTCAGCATGCCTTACAAATGCAAATAGATGCATTCTCTTATCTCCAGTTTGATGTAGACAGATTTAAATGTCTCTGTACATATCCCTTCCATGATGCAGAAGAAAAGCCCCGGATCTTTACAGGTATTCAAAACTTATCCTGACTAAATTAGAGAAGAGAAATTTTGAATTAGCTCACAATTGTAGATCAGCAACTGTCAGCCCAATCCGAATCAATTTTCCAGCACTGTTGCAGCCAAAAGCCAGCCCTGCAACAAACATTCCGTTACCTTGAGGAGGCTTCTGTAACTGCCTCCCTACTGCAGAACACAATGCACACCCTGTTGGCATGGTTGCCTTGGCACTGGAAATTGGGCTGTATATCTCAGAACATCCAATTTTAGAATCAAAATAACTGTTAGTAAAATAAGCCATTGTGTAATTTTGGCAGGTTTTTGAGCCAAAATCATGGAATTTTCTATGACCCTAGGATAAGTCAGGGGTTAAGCTTAGGGGGGTGTCTGACTATAGATTTGTTTGATTTTACCTGAGGCCAGATCCTGAAAAAACAACCTACTGCTAATTGTTACCTAAGAACTGTACAGTCTCTAATTTATTAAAAATATAGTAAAAGATCATAAGGTACATTTTTATTCTTTAACTTTTTTAATTGTGGTCTTCACAACCTTTTTGTAAACACTATCAGAGTAAGTGCACTGTAAACACCATTCCAGTAGAACAGTGGTTCCCAACCTGGGGTATGTGTACCTCCAGGGAACTCGACAGGACCTTTAGGGGTACTTGAAAAAGAATTGAATAATGGCAGGAAAAGGCAAATAGTGCTGCAGCATGCCTTGCAGGTTCAGGAAGGAAGGTAGCTAGTTAGCTGTGAAAGCCCCACCAATAGCTAACTTTCAGTGATCAATTCATGAATCAGTGATTGAAAACCAACCCAGTAAAAAAGCTGAAACATAATATGGAAAGTGATCAATCACCAAGAACCTCTCAAGACACTTCTGGTGCAGAACATTGCAGAGGCATAGTTCTTCAAACAGATTAAAAGGGAAAATGCATGAATGATGAATGCATGAAGTATTTGTTTTCATATGAAGGAGATGGGGGCTTATATTCATATTAATTACAAACATTTAGCTAATATGAAGGGTACAATTTATGGAAATGGGCTACCAAGGGGTATGCAAGTGAAAAAGGTTGAGTCCCACTGCAGGAGACCATGAATCAAATCCTTCTTTAACGTGGTTGGTGTGTTAAGCAAGAGGCTCAACATATAAGATACAACTTATAACACTTAACTGGGAGTGTGCAATTAAATTCACAGCAGAGAGACAAGCTACAGGAATGATTGTGAGCAAGTGCAGCTACACATAGTTGCAACCCTATTTACTCAGAAGCAGACCCATTGGTTTCCATGGATGTAATTCTTAAGCAGGGGTGCCCAAAACCCTGCACGAGGGCCATTTGTAGCCCTTGGGGACTCCCAATCTGGCCCGCGGGGAGCCTCAAGCCTCCAATGAGCCTCTGATCCAGCTAGAGATTTGCTGGAGCCCATGCTGGCCCAACACAACTGCTCTCAGTGTGAGGGCAACTGTTAGACCTCTTGCATGAGCTGTGGGACGAGGGCTCCCTCCACTGCTTGCTGTTTCATGTCTGTGATGCAGCGAAGGAAAGGCCGGCCTTGCTTTGTGCCAGGCCTTTTATAGGCCTTGAGGTATAGCAAGACCTTCATTCATTCATATAAGTTCCATCTCTAATATATTCATTTATGTAGATTTATGCAAATTTGAAATATATGTCAATTTTTTTTCACCTGGCCCCTGACACAGTATCAGAGAGATGATATGCCCCTCTTGCCAAAAAGTTTAGACACCTCTGATCTTAAGTAATGGTGCACTGAATTGTAGCCTGGGACTTTGTTTCAAATGGAATTGAGGATTATATCCTGATGTTTAAAAAAAAAAGACCTCTGCAAATGCAAGCATTTGCAAAACGGCTACAGCAGACTCTGTAAACTTAGAGAAGGAGGCTTGCTTAAGTTCAGTGGAATTCCATGGAAGTATCAGGAACAGTGAAAAGAGTAACTTTGGCTGCAGCTTTCCAGGAGTTGCCTTGGAGATTAACTTTCTTTAAACATCTCTGCATTGCTTTGTGGTGCCTCTTGAAAAGCAATGCTGCTTGAAAAGTAGATTCTTCCAAGTTGGAAAGCTCTGCCCCCTGAGCAACCTTGGAGATGAGGCGAGGTGTTTATTCTCACCCTGTAGGTAACTATGGTTGCTCTAGAGCAGGGGTGCTCAGTACGTCGATCGCGATCCACTGGTCAATCGTGAGACAAAATGAGTCGATCGCAGGCTTCTCTCCCGTCCACGCATCCCTGGGAGTGAGCTCCTGTCCACGCATCCCTGGGAGTGAGCCCCGTTGACTCTACTGGGGCTGACTTACCTTTCCCCTGTTTTTGCACTGGTATGTATGGAGATCTGCCCCCCCCCACTTCCATCTGTTGGTTCTGTGTGCAAGGGGTTTTGCACTGGTCTTGCTGTGATGTCTATATAGAGATCTTCCCTCCCCCACACCTTTCCCCTGTTTTTGCAGTGGTATCTATGGAGATCTGCCCCCCCCCAACTTCCATCTGTTGGTTCTGTGTGCAAGGGGTTTTGCACTGGTCTTGCTGTGATGTCTATACAGAGATCTTCCCTCCCCCACACCTTTCCCCTGTTTTTGCACTGGTATGCATGGAGATCTGCCCCCCCCCCCAACTTCCATCTGTTGGTTCTGTGTGCAAGGGGTTTTGCACTGGTCTTGCTGTGATGTCTATATAGAGATCTTCCCCACACCTTTCCCCTGTTTTTGCACTGGTCTGTATAGAGATCTGCTCTCCCCCCCCCACTTGTATTGGAATCGAGGAAGATCTGGTGAGGAGGTAGATGTGGTGTCAGCAGTGGCCCCAGTGGTCAGCAGAGTGTGCTGCACAGCTGCAGCCACTTGAAGGCAATAGGGCCCTCAGGGATATAAGAGCACCTTAGGCAGGAGGGGCTCCACTTATTTATGCGAGTCAGCCTTTTCCTACATGAAGATCATTAAGTCCAAGTACAGTTCCACCATGATTGATGAACATTTGGAAGTGTGCTTGAGGCTGGCTGTCAGCAGCTACTGTCTGGACTATGCATCCTTGGCTGATTCACTTCAGTGCAAGTCATCAAAGTAAACTCAAGTAATTACAAAAAATGTTTATAGTTAATTATGTTGTGTTGTGCAATATTGGCTCATGCGGTTATGCAAGGTACACCAACATACATTGTACACATAAATGTTATATGTTATGATGGCGCGAACATTGTAAAAAAACTCTGCTAGATCTCCGGGCCTTGCTGGGTTTCAAAGTAGCTCTCGAGCCAAAAAAGTGTGAGCACCCCTGCTCTAGAGGAATGAGAGAATATTTCATTGCAACCATTGTGATGGCGAAGCAGTATTTATGTTCTGTGTAACAAATGTTTACCATGAGATTATTTTGACTATGATATCTTACTTTGCATTTCTGAGAACTTTGCATTTCTGAGAACAATCCTAATGACCCAGCACCAGCCCTCCACCTGCACTGAGTGTTGCAAATGTGCCGTAAGGCCCCGTGAGTCTTTCTGCCAGGTCAGCACTGGCACCAGTTCAGCACCAGTTTGTGGGGAGCCAGCATTGGCTGGAGGCCAGTCGTACACCATCTGGAGCTACCTCTTACTCTAGGTGGCAGAGAGGCAAGTGGAGGCAGGGGAAGGCAGAGTGGGGGAAGAGAGCGGGGCGGGAGGGGTCAGGACGAGCAGAGCTCTGTTCCGCCAGATCCAGAGTTCTGTGTCAGGCCTCCCAGCCTGACACAAGACCACTGTACTCGCTGGCTAAATAGCCAGTGCAGATTTGCGTAGCCCTATTGTGGGCCTTCTCTCTGACCCTTCAAAGAGACAAACGGGCTGCCCATTGTTCGACTGAAAAAGAGGACATCTTAACAAACCTCCTGTCCTGGGAACATGAAACAGGAATGTAGTGTAAACCATCTTCACATTTGTTCTCTTGGGATTAGTATTCATGTTTTGCTTTATCAGAAAGAATATCTTTCTAATTGTCATATTGCCTGCAATATGATTTCTTTAAAAGCTTTCCGACATTGACCTATTTAAGCTTCTGTTGATTACAACTGACAGCATAGCCCTCTCAATCACTCAATGTCACATCATGTACCTGTAATTACAAGAAATTAAGCCTTTATGAATGACTCATAGATTCATCTCCTATGACTCACTAGGATGTTGGTTACAATATAAGCTACACTTTTAATTATTTTTCACCTCAATTTCATTCTTTTATATTAAAAACAAATACACATGAGAACCTTATTTTAAAGTAGTGGTATATAGTAATAACATTGGGGTGATCTTTAGTCTGTTGTCCAATAAATTGGTTCTAGTATTGAATAAATACATAAGAAAATAATTTTTTAAAAAATGGTTTTTCTTCTCAGATTCATAATAGACATATCAACTTAATTTTTATTATCTGCATCAGTGTTTCTCAACCAGTGGTACTTGAGGTGGTGTCTGTTGATACCTGTGGGACCCCTGGACACCTGCCACTAGGAAGGTGACACAACAAACAGTGGTAGGAGGCTCGGCTTGGTGGCAGAGCTCCAAAGACTACTTTCCCGCACTAGAAAAAGCCCTCCTGTCCACTGGCCCAGGGAGGGGGAACCAGCAGAACCCTTCTCCACTGGAGGCTAACCAGGCTGCAAAGCTTGACATGGAGGCTTTTGAGTCTGCGCCAGCAAAATACCTGACACAGACTTGAGAAGCCCCATTGCGAAGCTTGGGACTTTCACTGGGGAAGGGGACAAAAGTTCCCCTTCCCTGTAAGACCTCCTGCAGTGCCAGCAGGGCAGCTGTGGTCATTTTGGTGCTTCTGCACTTGGCAGCAGCACTGGGGATAGAATTGGGCTGCCCATCAGAAGAAATTGGATCTTATCCTGGTTTGTGTATTACAGCCCGTTCTACATCATGTCAGTTATATATGATCTTGTATATCCTTATGAATTTGTTATTACATATTTGTAGAAGAACCAGACAACATGTTAAAAACAATTTTTATTTGACTTTTTCTAGTAATCCATCAGTCGTAGGATAATATACTAAGTTATATTAGCATCCTGCACTTTCATTTATGTGTTTATTTAATATCTCAGGGCCCAATTCTATCCAATATTCCAGTGCCAGTGCATCTGCACCTGCAGGGTGGCATTTGTATCTGCAAAGTTGGATAGGATTGGGCCCTCACTTGCCAGATCTGCCATGCCTTGAAAATTTAGTATATTGAGGAAATTACAAATAATCTCTTAGAATAGTGTTTCAGATGTATATAAATATTTATATAATGTAAAAAAAAAAAAGATTTACATTATTTAACCTGTTTTGTGTCAATGGTATTACTATTATCTTGTTTGCTACTTCATAAGTTTCCTTGTCAGCAATTTATTAGGTTTATTACCAAATTTAAAAAATCTCAGTTTAGTAAAATTAACTTCTTTTTAATGTTATGAACACTAACTGTAAATTTTTCTAACCATCTTTAATTGTTTGTATACCTTTCTGGAGCATGTCTATATATGTCATTTTTATAATGTTTCAATTAATTCTAATTGATCCTTGTTGCTTTTTCTCAATGGGGAGTAATTTTCCTTCTTTTAAGTAGTAGTAGTAGTAGTAGTAGTAGTAGTAGTAGTAGTAGTAGTGTTTAAAGAATGTTCTTGGAGATTTCCTCACAGTCTAATTTTATTCAGATGTTTTCTGGAAGCACAGTGATGCTGGCCCAACACCTGCTATATCCTAACCCAGTGGTACTTGAAATTTTTAGAGGCCTTAGAGGTAGCTGTCTGATTTATAAATACCAAAAGTTGTGACTATAATGATGATTGGGCAGCAATACTTCCCCAAGTAGCAACTTGTTTAACCCTTGATGCACTTAGCCTAATCTATTCTGTCATGAACCACTAAACATTGTATCATGACCCACTGGTGGGTCCCTGACACACAGTTCGAGAACCACTATGACCTAACCAGGCAATCTACACTGGTGCAACCCCAGAATCCATGAAAACCCCAACACAGCCTGTGTATTTTAACCTTGCATCATAGCAAACAGGCACACCTGACTGGGAGGCTGTATCACACGAACCAATCACACAGATCACTGCATGGGCCAATCACAGGACTTGCATTTGACACAGGGCACCTGCTGCATTGGAGTGACTATTTAGCCACACTCCCCACACCCTTTGCATCTTGCTGACATTTGCTGGCATGGCTGTCAGTATGCTGGTCTCCTGTCTGCTGCATTGATTCCAGCAGCAGGAAATGGGGGCTCATGATCAGTGAGGATGGTGCCCCTACCCATTGAAGCCCTGACACAAAGTGAGGATGCTGTAAACCAGTGGTTCTTACACATTTAGCACCAGGACCCACTTTTTAGAATGCGAATCTGTCAGGACCCATTGGAAGTGATGTCATGACCGGAAGTGACATCATCAAGCAGGAAAATTTGTCACAATCCTAGTCTACAATCCTAGGAGTAGCCTTACATACCCAGGAGTAAGTCCCATATACTATCATTGTTAAAAGAATATACAAAGTAGCTTGTTAAAAGTACAGACCTGTGACATTTCCCCAAATGCAGTCACATACCATGGTAGCATCAAGTCTAATATATTAAAAATAAAATATTGAAATGAATGGGGGCCCACCTGAAATTGGCTTGCAACCTACCTAGTGAGTCCTGACCCACAGTTTGAGAAACACTGCTGTAGAC
Organism: Tiliqua scincoides; assembly: GCF_035046505.1. Lineage (NCBI taxonomy): Eukaryota > Metazoa > Chordata > Lepidosauria > Squamata > Scincidae > Tiliqua > Tiliqua scincoides. The sequence goes on along the minus strand of NC_089824.1, from coordinate 57,539,431 downwards.
CCTAACAGCAAAGAGGCCTCCCCTCCCCCTGCAGAATCCCACTTGAGGCCAGCTGAGGTAAGAAACAACTAAGGTGGGAATGTCTAGGGATGTCTATCTGTTGCTAACAAATTAATGGAATCTGGTTATGCCTTTTATTGAACAGTATCAGCTTATTTGTGAGAAGTGCTCCTCTGGAAACTTTCACCATAGTTTCCATTGCCAAAGTTCCCCTTTGTGTGATCCAAGTGTGCACGACGAGAGGCCAGAGAAGCAGAGCCTTTTTCACATCTTATCATCTGAACTAATCTGCCTGGCGGGGCTTATATAGGGGGTTGGTGTGCTGTGATTGACTGCATGGTGCAGAGGCGTAGCTAGGTCATTTGTAACCCAGGGCCCATAAATTTTTGTCACCCCATATGATTTATTTAATTAATTAATTATTAATTATATTGATTAATTAACTAATTCACTTTTTATACCTCTAAGCAGCTCAGGGTGGTGTAAATGGTTCCTCCCCTTATTAAACTATGGTTTGAAGAACTGAAAATGAGCAGGGTTGAGCCTCAAGCTTGTGTGTAAAAATGAGGCACTTTTGATCTGAGTTTGCAACAAACCATAGTTTCCTGTTTCATCTGAATATTACAAACTGTGGTTTTACAGTCATAGTTTGTTCAAAACAGAGTAAGATGTCACTTTACTGGCATACAACAAGCTATTCAAACTACAAATGCTGAAGTTGAGAATAGAACTTGGGAGTCATTGAGCCATCTTTGTATATTTATCGTCTCAAATCATTATGTAAAGAGACAAATTAAGGACTTCTCAACCTTTTTGCAGTAGAAGCCCCTGGCTTATAGAGCAAAAATAAAATCTAATGACGTTACTGAGCAAACCTTATTCAGTCATCTATATTTGGCTTCTCTTCTAAATTCCATTCGTTGCCATGGTAAAGTAAGCTCCAGTGAATTTTTCTTGATTCTCTTGCTAAGAAGCTTTTCTTCATGTTCTTTGTGATACACAATGGATGTACAGTACACAAATTTAGCCTAAAGGGCAATATAGAAAAGGCGGGGGGCAGTGAAACATTTTAACAACAGGAGTATGGTCCAATAGTCTTTTAAAATGCAACAAACTGAGCAGATTAAAACATTCAGAAAAACCATATGGTCCAGTCCATATGGGACTGGATCATTTCGCATCTCTGCGACATGCACCCATGTTTCACAAGCATTTTAAAATGCATGTTTTTAACACAAACATTAAGTTTCTAATGTGTACGCTATTGCAGGGGTGCCACATGTGGCCCTCAAGGCCTCTCAATGCAGCCCTCAGGGATACCCCAGTCTCCAGTGGCCCTCCGGAAATTTGTTGGAGCCCACACTGGCCCGATGCAACTGCTGTCAGCGTGAGTTGTGGGATGAGGGCTTCCTCCACTGCTTGCTGTTTCACGTCTGCGATGCAGTAGCAGCAGCAAAGGAAAGGCCAGCCTTGCTTTGTGCAAGGCCTTTTATAGGCCTTGAGCTATTGCAAGACCTTCATTCTTTCATTTAAGTTCATCTTTAATATATTCATTTATGTAAACTTATGTAAATTAATTCTTTCCCCCCCCCCGGCCCCCGACACAGTGTCAGAGAGATGATGTGGCCCTCCTGCCAAAAACCTTGGACACCCCTAAGCTATGGAGACAGTGTGTGGAGCAGTCCTTAGTGTGAATGGATAAATGACGAAGGAAGTTATTGTTGATGCTGTATTAATTACTGTCGAAGGTCCCTGCTGCCCCAGGCAAGATTTGTGAAAACATCCTCATTCCCTGTATTCTAGAATAGCTAGCATTTTACATCACAGTAAATTAGCCTCTTCAGTGGTAAGTCTTTCTTGAAAGATGATTATGGAATTCACTCATAAGGCAAAAAACCTAGAATAATTTGTGTTCTGTGTGCTATTTATGCAGACCACCTTGCTCCCTCCATATGTTTCTACTTGACTGCCAAGTTCATCTGCTGAGAATTTTACATCCCTAAGCCCAGGAGGGGGTTGGGATCAGTGATGCTGGTGTACGCCATATCCTATCTCCTTTTCCGGGTCTGATTTGCTGACGTGGTTCAATTTGGACTTGTACCAGCGATTGAGCTGACGCAGGTTCGAGTTGACACATTGCAGCTGCTGGGGTTTACCCTGGGGCAGCTGCGGACCTCCACAGCCCCACGCCTGGGGCAAAGCTCCGCAACAGCACGCCCCGCGGGCTGTCGCCGCACCCCTGCGCAGAAATCCGCCCCCCCTACTCACCAGAGATTCGCGGAGTCTCGTGCAACTTCCTCCCACGCTAGGGAAACCTCTTTGAGGTTTCCCGGCGCTATAAACTGTGCTTCTGGCAAACCGGAAGCACAGTTTCCGCCTGTCGGAAGCCTCAAAGAGGCTTCCGCGGGGTCCTAGCGGCCGGCGCCTGGGGCATTTGCCTCAGGGAAGTCTATGGCAGACACACAACTGCCCTGGGGAAAGGGGACAAATGTTTCCTTACACTGAGAAGACCTCTAGCAGCCAAAATTCCCCAGCAGGATGTAGCAGAGCTGATGCCAGCACTGGCACTGCTGCATCAGTGTTGGGGGATTTAGTTAGGATTGGGCTGCACAATTCTTAATCAATTTAAACAATCTTTTAGCTTATTAATCACCTGCCTTTGATTATATTTAAATAAATGCGCATATTAACAAAATCCCAATATAGGTGCCTTTTAAGATAACTTATAAATGAACAAAAGCTATTGCTTATTAATAATTTTTTTTCTTTCATAGCTCTTGTTATGAAAGCATAACCAAACTAAAATGAACTTGGAAACATATATGGTTTGGTTTATGCTCTTATCCTTACCAATTAGAATGTGCCTTCACTGATGAGAATTGACCCTCTCCCCACAAATACACATACCGTATTTTTCGCTCCATAAGACGCACCTGACCATAAGACGCACCTAGTTTTTAGAGGAGAAAAACAAGGAAAAAAATATTCTGAACCAAATAGTGTAATAAAATATTTAATAAACTATAACAGAATAACATTTGAACCATGTAAAGTGAACAGCAGTCAACAGTGGCATTAAGAACCATTATCACTGTCATTAACAAATGGAGAGACTTAAAGGTTTGAGCACTCTAGTTTTCTGGAAACACCAAGAACTCATCATCGCTAGAGTCAGAATTTATGAAGCTCACAAAAGTAGGTGCACACAAATAGGGGATCACATTATCTTTCTGCTACAATGATGTTCTGCCAAATTCCAATCCACTGGGCCTCGTGCCCGCTTAAGGCTGATCAGTCCCCCTTGTGCAATTCACCAGTGCAGCAAGCAAAAATGAGTCCAGTTCCAGTCCACAGATGCCAAGTAAATCAGTCCATCAATCAGAGTTACCAAATCAGAGTCCAGAGCCAATAAGCCAAATTACAGTCCAAGGTCAGGTTCCAGGTAGGTCAGTTAAATCCATCAGGGTATCCAAGTCCAGTCACAATCCACAGTCAGATTCCAAATTCAATAAACCCAGTCAGTCTCCTCCCCTACCTCCAACCTGCACTTCTTCAAAACCCACAAACCCTTTCTGCCTCTGGTACTCCTTATATCCCTGAGGGCCCTATTGCCTTCCAGTGGCTGCAGATGTGCAGCACTCTCTGCTGGATGCCCAGGCCTTACCCTTAAAGGGGCCACTGCTGACACCACATCTACCTCCTCACCAGATCTTCCTGGATTCCAATATAAGGGGGGGGGGAGCAGATCTCTATACAGACCAGTGCAAAAACAGGGGAAAGGTGTGGGGGAGGTAAGATCTTTGTATAGGCATCACAGCAAGACCAGTGCAAAACCCCTTGCACACAGAACCAACAGATGGAAGGGGGGGGGGTGTGCAGATCTCCATACACAGCAGTGCAAAAGCAGGGGAAAAGCGTGGGGCAGGTAAGATCTCTGTATAAGCATCACAGCAAGACCAGTGCAGAACCCCTTGCACACAGAACCAACAGATGGAAGTGGGGGGGGGGGTGCAGATCTCCATACATAGCAGTGCAAAAGCAGGGGAAAAGTGTGGGGCAGGTAAGATCTCTGTATAGGCATCACAGCAGGACCATTGCAAAACCCTTTGCACACAGAACCAACAGATGGAAGTGGGGGGGGGTGCAGATCTCCATACATACCAGTGCAAAAGCAGGGGAAAGGTAAGTCAGCCCCAGTAGAGCCAATGGGGCTCACTCCCAGGGATGAGTGGACGGGAGAAAAGCCTGCCAGCGCCTCCTCTCCCAGGGAGGAGCCTGTCTCAATCCCTGGGCTCCCTGGACTCACTCCCTAGGCTCGCTCCCTGGGCTCACAAGCCTGCCAGGGGCTCACTCCTAGGGATGCGTGGACAGGAGAGAAGCCGGCGATTGACTCATTTCGCCTGGAGATGGACTGGTAGCTCGAGGATCGACATAATGAGCACCCCTGCCTGCCATCCCACCCACGCTTTCCTGGGAGTGAGCCCCAGTGACTCTAAGACTTACTTCTGAGTAGACACGCGGGCTTGCTCAGCAAGACTGCCACCCCACCCACGCTTTCCTGGGAAGCGGAGCCGAGCAGAGCGGGCAGGGGGCGGGGCCAGGGGCGGAGTTTTTTTTTTTTTCAGTATTCGCTCCATAAGACGCACACACTTTTTCCCCCACTTTTTGGGGGGGAAAAAGTGCGTCTTATAGAGCGAAAAATACGGTACATTGGTTAATCAACAAACAGTTCAGATGGTTATAGTACAATCCTATATACAGATAGACCCTCATGATCTGCGAGAGATTCGTTTCTGGACCCTCGTGCATACCAAATTCCATGTGATATCAAATCATATGGATTTCGAGGTCCAGTCCATCTGGGCTCCTTCCTCTGGTTGCGTCCAGAGCTGTTCTGAGGCCTCTGGGGGCTCTGGTCACCTCCGGAGGCTTCAGGTTGGGCTAAATCTGGCTCAACAGGGGGTCCTCCTTCGTGAGCCAAATCCATAGATCAAAAATCCATGGATAAGAAGGCTCAACCTGACCTATACATATTTTCTCAGAAGTCCTGTTTTTACAGAAATTACAGTGTTTCTCTGTAGCTATTATCTTGGATCAATAGAATAGCTACTTTCAAAGCACTTTAAGACATCAGAACGCCAACCAAGGATGCCTTGGCATGAGTGGGCTTGATTTTTGCAAGGGCTGATTTTGCAGCATGTAACAATACCATATGACTCAGGGACAGTTCAAACAGCAATACTGCTAATAACATTTGAAGCTACTGCCAGGTGTGCATCTTGAGTGCTTATCAGCAGGGCTTCTGAGAGGAATTTTATCAGGGGGTACAAAGTTTCTTTGGGGCCCCTTTGCAAACGGGGAGGGATGAAACAGAATGGGAGAGGGTGGTGACAGGTGAGCAGAATAGGGGCAGGGAGGGATGAAACAGGGTGGGGGGAGTGTAGAGACAGCTGGAAAAGTCTTTGGAGCCCAGGTCTACCAACCCATGTGGCATCAGTAGTGTCCCCAGCATCACCAGTCGTGGTAGTGTCCCTAGCATCCTATGCGGGCAACAAGTCTGATAGGAAAATGTAAGATTTCAGGAAATTTCTGGGCCCCCTCTTTTGGCTCCTGGGCCCCCCTTTTGACCCTGGGCCCGGGTACAAATTACCCCCTTTACCCCCCTCTGCTAGGCCCTGCTTATTAGATAAGTTTTAACCTGATAGTTGATGATGGAATAATTTACACAGTGAGTTGTGTCTTTTCCCTGAAAGGTGTGTGGGATTTTTAAAAGTACAAGTTGTCTCAGAAGCCCAAAAAGAGTAGAAGAATAACTGGGCAAGGGATCTTTTTCTCCCGTTGTTTGAATCCTCAAAATTATGCTACCCAAACTACTGCTTTTCACCTGCAGGTTCTTACATTGTCTTTGACAGAAAGAAAAGCAGCCAGGGAGCCAATCTGAGTTTAAACTTGGCCAGAAGGGAAAGGGATGAGGAGACCTTCCCCTTCCGTTTATCTGCCTGGACTCATAGCCTTCTGAACTTCCTTTTGGTGATGGGTTTTTTGTTGTTTTTTTAAAGAAAAGATGCACATGGCTGCTTGTCACATTTGGTTTGGGCCTGAGATGGAGAGCTGCTGGTGCTTTCTCTCATTATCATGAACTGCAGTAACAAAAGAATGGCCCTCCTCTGCTGTGCTCTAAGTCAAAGGTTGCTCCTGGCATTATGCTGCCACTCAGCTACTTTCTTTCTGATCTTGCGTCTTCCTCAATTCTTGAAGTTCCTATTCTTATTTTCTTCACAATAAAATGCATCTAATTTTTTCTCTCCCAATGAGGCTTTTCTTCTCTCTCCTAAACTAGGCTCCTTCTTGAACTGCCTTGCTAATTAGCACCCTGCACAGGTTGCAGGAAGAGCGCAGAAGGGAAAAGTGATTATAGAAGCCTCAGGATTATAGAAGACTCAGGAGAGGACTTGATCAAGGAACTACCTGACCTTGCAGTGCCGGGAAGCTTACTTCAGGCATGTGTGTGCTTGAAGAGGCAGCTTCTGTGATACATGGGCAGTAAAAATATTTGTCATAAAATCATCAGTCTTGTGACTGAATCACGATTATTGGCAAGGACAAGAATCCTAGCAGGTCTCTGTGATTCAGCCTATTTTCCCAGTGAACAGATGGTAGCTGCAGGTTTTAATAACCAATTTTGTACTATGCAGCTTTAGTAAAGCAATTCAGGTTCTGTATGAACAAACTACCTTATCAATTTATGGCATCTTGTTAGTGGATAACATACATTTCAACAACAGTAGCATTGTCACATGATTAGCAAACGATGGAGAGGTAAGATGAAATGCTGTTGGAAGTCAACCAATATTCTGTGTTTGCTTGTCACTTGGAATTAAGATGAGCCAGGAGGTTTCTTATTGCCATTCTCTATGTACTTGTCTTCCTTAAGCAATATGTTTTGATCAATTCTGATGGCTTCATTTTCACTGGTTATAAAGGGGAAAGCAATAATATAGCTTTCAGGTGCACTTGGCAACTCGTGTTGTGCCCAAGAGTTTGATCCACAGAGAAGTTATGATAGGAAGTTCTCATAATTATGCCACTTTGCATATGATGATCACGTATTTCTAACCTTAACAATAACAAAGTTATTGTTGTATTTAGTATTTATAGACCACTTTTCAATAAAAAAAAGTTCACAAAGAATTTTACAGAAAAAAATCAAATAACTGAATGGCTCAAACATGTATTATGTATTTGGCTTCTTTAAGAATGACTGTTCAAATTTTCCCATCAATGAATTGGCATAAACAACATTAATTTGATAGCAACACTATACTTTGTAACACTTGAAGTCCCTTCACTCTTCACAACTATACCACATAGGGCGCAATCCTAACGCACCCTTGGACCAGCGCAAGTCCCTTGCGCCAGTCCAGGAGGATTGCAAACGTGCCGTAAAGCATGTCTGTGCCTCCTCTAGAGTTAGCTGGGCTGACGCAGGGACACACACCAGCCTGCGGCGGCTGAATCCAGCCTCTGCACCGACTTAGCCAGGGAGACTGGAGTTGGCCAAGGTCAGCTGACACAAGGGTCTGGAGTGGCTGGGGAGGAGGTGGACAGGAGGAAGGTGTTCCAGGACAGGGAGAGGGCAGTCCTGGGGGCAGATGGGCGGAGAGTGGGAGGCAGGGATGGGACCTGGCAGATATGCCAGATCCTAACGCCAGTTCCCAAGCAATGGGGAGCAGCTGCAAGCCACTTCACTCTCCTCAGATTTATGCCACCTCCGGAGGTGATGTAAGTCCAAGGAGACCCATTGGGGCTGCTGTGGCTTACCCAGGGGAAAGGGAAAGAGTTTCCCCTTGCCTCCAGCTGAGCCACTTTGGGTCCCTATCTTGCACTGGATACAGTATAGGCCTCCTGATAGTGCTGATAGTAGAATTCAAGCTCTAAAAGAGTTTCTAAAAAGCAGCATTCCTAACGAACTATCTATAGAAGTTCTTTAGCCATGTTCTATATGGACACTTGCATTATGCCAAAGTATTTATGGGCCATGTTAGCTCAAAAAAATTGGCATAAAATGGAGCCTTGTTTGTGCTTGTAGCTGTGCATTCACGGCCGAGCTTCCCATGAGGCAAGGTGAAGCACTTGCCCCAGGCATTACGTTATTGGGAAGTGACAACCACCCTGTCACCTTTCCAGTAAAACATTGAGTGTGCACAAGCCCCAAATCCCATCCATGTTGCTTCAAGATTACTCAGTCTCCATATATACATTGCCTCCAGACAGATTGTGCATGCATCAGGGCAGTAGCACCACACACACACACACACGCACAACCTTGGTGTCAAGGCTCCTTTGTCTCTAAGACAATCCCTTACATCAGAGGTTCCCAGACTGGGGTGTCATGATGCCCCAGCCACGGAAGCCCTGCCTCTGAGCCCTTAAGGCAGCAGTTTTCAACTTCTGTGCCATGGCACACTGATGTTCTGCGAGGCTGCTTCAGGTGTTCTGCGGGACCAGAGGAGTAGGTGGCAGCTGTGCGCATGAGAGAAGCGGCCGCTTGGGGCCTTGCATGGCAGCAGAAGAAAAAGGAGCAGCCCGCAAAGGGGCTTCAAACCTCCTACTGTTGCTCGTGCCTGCCCCACTCGTGCTTATTGGACAGCCAGTCAGCCAGAGAAGCCTGGAGGAACAGCAGTCCAGGTGGGAACTGTGAAGGGAGTGAGAGTGAAGTGAGCCAGAAGGCGGGAGGGAGGTACGGAGCAAGCGAGCCCCAAAGTGAACCTCCCTGCGTTGCCTCCACTAACAAGGCACTTTGGGGCTTTTACAGTAAGGCTGTTGGGCCACAATCCTATCTACACTTACCTAGGAGTAAGCTCCATTGACTATAATGGGACTTACTTTTGAGTAGGCGTACAGAGGCTTGAGCTCTTGGTCACGGTTTTTTTCTTGAATACATGAGCAGGCCATTGATACTTTTCTCTTCTCTTCACTCTCGCCACCCCCTCCCCTCCTGCACACATATTTCTCCCAATCTCATAATTGCAGTTAACACCTCTCTTAGTACCCCTCCCCTGGCTTGTTCCGACCTTCCAAAGTCCAGAATCAGTTGCCTCGCATTCTCACACACAAAAAAACAAGTTGTCACTCAAGTTAATTTGAGTCATGACTCTTTTCCTAGTCAGTAGCCCTAAGTTGACAGTCACATCCGAGTCAATAACGTCCGTAATTTGAGTTGACACAAGTTGTGGACAACGCATGTTTTTGCAACTCAAGTCATCCTCAGGACTTGAGTGCCTATCCCTGCCTACAACAGTTCCTAAATTCCTAGAGAGTTTGGAAACCACAGCCTTACATCCTGTTGTTCTTTTACTATATTGTCTGTATTTCTTGGTCCCTTCTTTCCTCAATTCCTTTTCTGCTTCCTCCATCCATCCTTAGATCACTGTCTATTTTTCCATCTGTTCTTCATATTGGATCCTGCTTCTCAGCCTGTCATTCAGCTTTTTCTTTCTTAGCCACCTCTTGGTTTCCTTTTACTTTATTTTCTTATGACATCCCTCTACCTTCCCTGCACACATCCTTGTATCTTGAAATAGCCCCCATTCTTTCCTTACATCTTGGGTGATTTTTTTATTCCAACGAAGTTCATTTTTTGCTTCCCTAACACCAAGTACATACTGCCAGTATTCAATTGCTAATGCCATCCCAGACATCAGGTACAATATTCTTACTATTCAAATGTGACTAGCTCCTTCAGAATATTTATATCTGGACTTAAGAGATAACTTTGAGAAAATACAATGAGTGGAGGCTTCTTTTTTCCTTGCTACCTGGTTCTTGGGGCCTTCAGTATTACTGCTCCCATGTTTTTCATAACTTTGTCCAGTAGCAACAGCGCTGACCTTTGTTAAGCAGTTCCAAGCACTCTGAGGAGGTGGGGGCTGCTCTCTTATTCTAATGGCAGCAGGTTCTCTATGTCCTTGTGTTGTTTCTCCCTGACATTTAACCCAATTAGGAAGCCACTAATTTCAGTAGGTGGAAAAGTATAAATCAGCCCATGTGACAAACAGAATTTTGAACTGGTTCAACCACTTGCAATGAACTTGAAAGATGAAAGATTTCACACATATGCAGAGCATTAAGATTGCCTGGTACATGAGCAGATCTAAATCAAGGGAATTAGAATCCACTTTGTGCTTTTGACGGAAGCAAAAACTGCCAGGGAAGAGGCTAATAATGTGATATATATTTCAAGGAAAGTTAATGCCCACTACATAATTCTCACTTTGAAATGAGATGAAACTTTGGTCAAACTGTCAGGAAGTTTGGAACGCGAAAGTTCTCTGTCTTTAATGCCTTTGTATTATTTGAAGTAGAAATTAAATTCAGTTGTTGTTTTTTTCCTGTATATGAGGCATCAGCAGTGTTGCAGTCAGGAGACCCTAGAACAGGGGTGCTCACACTTTTTTGGCTCGAGAGCTACTTTGAAACCCAGCAAGGTCCGGAGATCTACCAGGGGGGAAGGAAGCGTCTGACAGACACCCCCTTTAATGTATGGAGCCCCTGCTGGAGTCTAGTCAGTTTCGTCGGTTTTGTTGCTGCATGCCTGAAGAGCAGCTAAAGTGTCAGTTTCAGTGTCAGTTTAGTGTCAGCTAAATATGTCAGTTTCATCTAGTCACTAGATGAAACTGACATATTAACAGTTTGGAGAGACAGGGCTCCGCGATCTACTCATTTTGCCTCGCGATCTACCGGTAGATCGCGATCCACCTATTGAGCACCCCTGCCCTAGAATATCTTAAAATGACTTTCAGAAGCAAGGAAAAGTTTTCTGAAATATAATGCGGAGGTGGAGAGGTCCTATTCACAGTAGTACAGCTTTTCAGATGAAACCAACCTTGATGCAATCAGGGGTATAGTCAAAGGGGAGCAGGAGAAGCAGAACACCAGAATTTCTCTTACATCAAAAGCAGTTATACCATCAGCAGGAGTACCATCAAGTCAGAGCTCCCATCTATGAGGCCAACTGAAGTGTCACCTCAGGAAGCAGATTGGTGGGAACACCCATTTCTGTCTGACATTTTTCCTTTCCTGATTCTCCTATTTTTCCACTCCCTCAACTGGAAAAGGAAACATAGAGGGGAGGAGATGTTGCTAACATTGGAGAAGGAGGAGCAGAGTTTGGTGCATTATCTGGTAAGGGTGGGCAGTATGTAGCATGCAACCACAGGTATCAGGAGGTCTTGCTCAAGTGTTGCCTTTGAAACTTTCTTCAACAGACCTTAGCTAAGAAAATGCATCAGGCTCAGCAGGAAACAAACTGAGAAATTTGTTTAAGGGCATATGTTAATGTCTAGGCCAGGGTTTCTCAAACTGTGGGTTGCGACCCACTTAGTGGGTCACGACCTGATTGTTTGGCAAAGTTTTCACTGATAGGCTGATAGCTGAGAAGACAAATGCATAGAGCCCTATGGAAAGTGAAACTGAGCCATATGCGCATTTATACTATTGGGTAGGCAAACTTGCCTTTGTCCATTGGAAAGGGCAGGCTGAGAGGAATCCAACGACACCAGAATGGTCCCAATCCAATGAATGCAGTCCCCAAAAAACACCTGAGAAGGAACTCCCTTCCTCCAAGCTGATGAATGTATTAAGCAAAGTGAAACTATGCAAAGTGAAACTAAGCTACACAGTTGTGTTTACTCATGAGCAAGCAAACATGCATTGGCCCATAGTTATATCAGGCAAAGAGGAATGCAAGGCCACCAGATTAGTTCCAATCTGATGAAAATGGAGCTCAACAAATGCTTCAGAAGGCAGCCCCCCAATAAAAAGAATAAAGCTGAGCTGGTATGGTGAAATTCTTGTCTTTTTTAGACTTGTAAAGCTAGGTGGGCCCTGATAGTGATATGGTTTAAATATAAGAACTTAAACTGAACTGGGCACTGGGTAGGGCTGAAAATCTTTCTGAGAACTGAGAACTTTTTGTGGAGAATGCAAAACCGGATGTGGTCACGATCACAATTCAGAGGAACTTCACAGCGTGGGGAGCTCTGAGGAGGCTGGCTTGGGGGTTCTTGGTACACCCGAGAGGTTACTACAGGCTCTGGTAATTGGCAACAAGCCCATGCACCCTTCCAAAGCAGCACAATCTAGCCCATCCCATCACTGTCTTCTCCCCACCCCTGCATACTCTTACAGCGACTCAAATTCTCTCTTGAGAGTTTGAGAACCGCTGGTCTAGGCTATCATCATTCCCAAAAACTGCTTGAGAGACCGTATGTAGCTCATATTCTATCAAGGTTACAATCTTGTTTACCTGGCAGTAAGTAGGGACTTACCTACTGAACAAAGGCAGACTTATGAGTAAACATGCATAGGTTAGTGCTATGATATACTTTTTATATTTATCCAGGATATTTTAAATTCTTTTTTTTTTTTCAATTTTTATACCTTTGGTTTAAAACCATTGCAACTTCCTCTAAGAGTTTGGAATGAAATTTAGAGTTATTTTTGTTTTAATAATCTTAGGCTGCAATCTTATCCACACCTTCCTGGAAGTAAGCCCTATTGAACATAGTAAGATTTACTTCTGAGTAGACATGCATAGGATTGCATTCCTAATGAGCTGTGGCTATGGGTAAATATCATGACAAGCTCCAGTACTTATCACGACCCCATGACAAACATCTGGTGCAATTCCAAAGGGGAAAAGGATTTGTTGTTTTAATTTTGCTTTTTCATGGTTGTTATAGCAGCTAAACTAATCAGTCCAATGCTAACAGCCCAATGCTACATAACTCCCAGTGCGGCAACATAGCCACACCAATGGGATGTGTGATGTGTCCCATGGGAAGTACCCATAGGAGACCCAGAGGAGACCTTCAGGGAAGTTTCAGACCCTGAAGGTCTCCTCTGGGTAAGGGAATATTTGTTCTCTTGCCTGGGAGCAAGCCTTTGCTGCCCAAATAAGTCTACTCAGACCTTTCTCCCTCTATTTATCTGGTACATGTTCAAGTGGACAGGGAAAGGTGAATCAAGGCTGGAAAGGGGGATTGGATACTGGTGCCAGCATTGCTGCCAACATCACTCCCTTTCTGGCCTCGATCTATCCTCCTCCCTGCCCCATTCATCTCTCTCCTCATTTCTTTCCCAACCACATTGCTATTGACTTCTTGGCAGCGGAGACATAGATGGACCACTAGTGTGTGGACTCAACCACACACTGCTTGCAGCAGTGGTCAGGCCATACAGAATGGCATTCCATACTTTGCAACAGCCATAACGGACCTTACACTGTCAGAACAGTAGTTCCAGCAGTTTATGATCCTATTAGGATTGGGCCAAAAATCAGACTTCTTTTGTGTATTTTTATTCTTTAAAAAAATAACTTTTGCTTGAGACTTTATTTGTCTCAAGAAAAATGCCTTCTTCTTCTGAGGTCTTGTTTTTGAGTTTATGTATTAATATTGCAGTGCTGATTGTTTTAAAATATAAGGAATGTGTATTTTGACAACTTGATAAGAAGATAAAGTGTGACACATTGCTGTTAAAATAAAGCGCTCTCTCTCTCTCTCTCTCTCTCTCTCTCTCTCTCTCTCTCTCTCTCTCTCTCTCTCTCTGTGTGTGTGTAATATAGCGTATTACTAAAAGAATTCAGCTTTGGCCAAATACGCTAACTCAATGTTGTTTATTGTTCAGATTGAGTAGTTTGTGACTCCCACTTTTTAAGCCCTACTGATTTCAATTATAGATAGGTGATATAAACGCATGTGCTTAACTCTCCTTTTAAAATTAGCCAAACTTAAAGTGCTTGTATTTAGCCGAATGGTGCCAGTTTTTCCATTCATAATCCCATTCATAATCCCATTATTATCACTAAATCTCCAAAAATCATGACGCAAGTCCCTGTTTGTATTCAGTCAAGGCTGAATGTCACCTTTTTAACACTGTTTTTTTCTCCTCCCCTAACATTTAGACTGATCTGGAGAACATTCTTCAGCACAGACAGCAGGCGAGATTATTCAAAACCATTGGAACAGAAGTCAACATCTACGCATATCTACAAATGGCAGGTTTGTGCTGTTTCAGTCTTGTGCAATTCTTACATTGCGGCCTGTTGCAGGTTGTTCATTTAGCCATGTGATTTAAAATGAAAAACATTTGGCTAATTAGGAGGCAGCTGTTCACTTAAGTAAATGAGTCATAGAGGGATATTTATGGCACATAACTATTTTTCAAGCCTGTGGAAACTTTTTAAGAAACTTGAAGAGGGAAACAGATGTTTCGTGGTAGCACTGAAAAATATGTTACTGGACATGGAATGCTGAGTCCTACTTGTTTTGGTGTTTATTTTATTATGGTTATCCTTCTAAACATCATAAAAAGCATGCCTAACTAGCTTTTTATTTGCATGTTTTGGTTATATTTCATCTCCTGCTTGTAATCATGCACTTATGTAGTTCATCATAATTTTATGTCATGAAATTTTACTATCCATTGTATTGTTAATATTCAAACAATGTTGATTTTATCTACTGAGTCAATGAGTACATTTCTCGTTCATAGTTATTCTTAATTATATTATCTCTTTCCCATGGTCACCAACCAAATCCCTCCACAAGGAGGAGATGAAGACATGCCCCTTTCCTGCTGTTGTCCTCCTGCTACTAATATTTATTGGTACTGGTATTTACTGGTTCTACTAAATACTCGTATTTAGAGGCATGCTGCCTGTGAACCTGGAGGTAGCATGATATAGCCATGGGTGCTATACAGCTACTGGCTGAATCCAGCTTCTCATCAGTTAAGGAGTCACAAGAGCAATTCTAATCAAGATGGATAACACTATTATCTCTGACTGTGTTGGATTTATTTGTTTTGGAGTACAGGAAACTAAGGACCCAATCCTATCCGATTTTCCAGTGCTGGTGCAGGTCTGCCAATGGAGGCATGCACTGCATCCTGTGGTGGAGGGACAGTCACATTGGTTCCCTTACCTTGGGACTGCATTACGGCAGCACCAGTTCTGGAAAGTTGGATAGGGTTGGGCCCTGAATCTATCCCTATGTCCATGCGATAAGTAAGTGGAAAGTAATAGTTTGAAGTGTTCATGAGAGTGAGTTAAATTTCTAATAAGCCAAGGCACTTATTTGAGTTTTGATCTTCTAGATTTTTTTTTTTGCTGTCTCTGATCTAGGCATTTGTATATGCTGCCTTCCCTCCTCCTAAAATGCTCACAGAGTGACTTAAATTTGATTTAAAACACGGTTGTTGTTGTTCCTTCCCACTTCCACCACTGCAGAGGCAATTGGTGGCTTTCTTTGAGAAACGAGGGGCGCAGTTCAGTTTTTAAAAGCTTTGCAGGCAGTGATGGCAATTGATGTTATTATTATAGATATTATTTTGTAGCTTTTCAGAGCTAATGTGGTGACTCTATTAACTGGCTAGGTTAATAAACTGTAAATTGGGAGGTTCCTGGTTGAAATTTTAGTCCAATCTATGAACTTGTCGTTCTGACAGTATATTTTTATTTGTTTGTTTGAAAGGTTTTTATATTGCTTTTCTGCAGTTTAAAGCAGCGCATAGCACACTTTTAAAAGGGACCAACCATAAAGGCACACTGAACATGCTACAAACCACTCACTTTCAAGCAATTCTGTTTCAATGGACATGTAATAACTGACTGCCAGTATCTGTCATTACCGATGCTTGGCTGAAGGGAAGAGGCTTCAAAGAATAGCAGATGCTCTACAGGTCAGCTCCTTAGGATTTCCATTGGGTTTCCTGGGACTGCCACTCACCCCAGCCCAGAGCAAGAATGGGCTAGTAGATGAACAACACAATCCTACTGAAGTCTTCTGCTAGTGCAGCAGCCTCTGTGCCAGCCTAGAGTATTGCACTCATACCATAAAGCATATTGATGACTACCCTAATGCAGGCAGTGCAATAGACCCCTGGCTGCTGGCAGAGGTAAGAAAAGTGCCAAACAGTAGAGGGATGTGGGGAAGGTGGTATGGAGGTGCAGAGAGGTTGTTTCAGGGCAGAGGGGCAGGGGGCAAGATCAGCGGAGGAGGCCTCCCTCCTGGGCCTAAATGGCCTACAGAGGGTTGTTCGGATTTGTGCCAGTAATGTAGCTGGTACAGATCTAAATAGCCCCTTTGGGCAGGCTGGAGCGTTACTCTGAGAAGACCTCCAGCCTGCTCCTTACCTGCACTGGATACAGTGCAGGCCATGCAGCCTGGCTGTACCTGCACTACTTAGAACTGGACTGTAATGCAAATTAAGAATAACAACATTGAGTATTAAAGTGGGACATTTACAGGGATGGGCACTCAGCTCGGTTGACAAGACTCAAGTCTTGTCTCAAGTGGCTGTTTTTGATGACTTGAGTTGACTCTAGTCATGGATGTTACTGACCTTTACTTGTGACTTGGGTCCAATAACCTTTCTAAGGACTATGCTAAGGACTTTTGGAAATTATGGAAGCTTGTGCTCATATGTAATTGTCAAAAAAAATGTGAAGGTAAAGAGATGCTGCTGCTGTCTCTTTCCATTGCATTTTCATCTGAAAGGATCCCATCTGTTTTGTTTATGCAAAAAAGAGTAAACAGTATGCTGCAGATGGGCAAGAGAAGAATAAATTAGAAGGAAAGTGCTGGACACACCCCAGGCATTCTCCCTCATCCTTCCAGTAAAATGTTATGCTCTTTAACTGGCTGTATAACAGTGCAATCCTATGCACATTTACCTGGGAGTGAGCCCCACTAAACACAGTAGGACTTCCTCCGGAATAGTCTGCATAGGAATGCACTGTAAGACAATGTAGAAATTTTATTTCCTGGTCATGCTTAACACCTGGTATGCACCGATCCCCAGAGTGTACTCTCTCTCTTTCTCAATCTGTCACACACACACACACACACACACGCACGCACGCACGCACGCACACACACACACACACACACACACACACCAGTTAGGAAAGGACACACAATATCACCTCCAGTGGCTGGCTGAGTAGCAGTCCCTGCCATTGCTTGGTTGCACAGAAACAGATTTGGAAGATAATCTTATTTGGCCCAGGTGTTCAAAGTTGCCTAGGTGCCTAGAGCACCGGTTTTCAAACTCTCAGGGAGTTTGCCTAGTTGCCTAGTTGCCTAGTTGCCCAGGTGCCTAGAGCACCGGTTTTCAAACTCTCAGGGAGAGTTTGAACCACAGTAAGTTCTTGCAGGGGCGGGGGGAGGCAGCGGCATGATCCCCAGGATCGCATCGCTAAGGGGGCTGCAGGGACTGGGAGCCTTTCGGGAGTGCGGGGACCCCTCCGTGACCTTCTGCAGGGCTTCCCGCAGCTTAAAAAGTGAAAGTAGAGCGATTGCGCTCCACTCTTGCAAAACCGGAAGTGGAACACCATCACTGGGCTTTCACTTTTTAAGGTGTGGGGAGCCCTGCAGACACTCATGCAGGGCTCCCCGCACCTCCGACAGGCTGCTGCAGGGACTGGTGAGTGCATCCCAGTCCCTGCAGCCCCCTTAGCAACACAATCCTGGGAATCGTGTTGCTGCAACCCCCTCTACCCTGCCCTTTAAGAGGAAAGTGGCCAGGGCTCACAAGCTGGGGTGTTGTGACACCCCAGTTTGAAAAGCCCTGTCCTACAGGCTTATCCTAGGTAAGTGGGCATTGAACTGCAGTCTGATTATGTTAGAATGTATGGGGTTGGCTGTAGGCGAGGGGTTACAATGTTTATTTAGAGAGTGGTATATACCTTTACCCTTTTCTCCCTCTCTGCACACATTCACCCCAGAGTAAGGCTTTGTAGGGAATATCTGAGAATGGGAGAACGACCTTGGCTTTATGGAAATAAGGCCACTTTGTTGCTGTTAAGAATTTTGGTGATATTTTTTGCATGGACATTTAGAAGCTCAGGCATATCCAGTCTTCTCTGATTTTCTCCAAAGGGAAAACCACTTTGATTTTCACTGGAGCATAAAAGCATATTTGCTGAGTTTGCAATCTAGAGAGTTTCATGGTAAAGCTCTCATCCCTCTCTAAATTATTAATGACAATAGATTGGATTTTGAACTGTCGCAGCTCAAGAAGGAGCCTGAAATGTGTTTCACTATTATGTAAGAGCTTGTTTTAAAGAAAAATTCCTCATCTGATTCATCCTGTGCAGTCGTCTGTGGGAAGCATGATGATCACAATTCAAGTATGCAGTTGACGTTAACTGCTGCTATTTCTGTTAGAAACAGTATTTGCACTTTAGCCTGGCAAAATCAGAAAGGAAGAACAAAAACTTTGCTGCAGGTTTAAAAAAGAGATATCTGGAATTAATCCTGGTTTCATAGATCATGCCAAACAGTTTGTCATGTTCATTTTGAATCTCAGCAAAACTCAAAAAAACTGAATGTAAGATAATCTTGTTAGGATTTGGAAAGAACTTTAGACAATAAGAACATGGTTAGTGGATAACATTTTTCTTATATGATTAAATATAAATATCGATATTCTAAGATAATTTATGCATTTATGCAATTTATGTTCTAAGATAATTTATGTTAATAATGTGCATTTTCTCTCATCTCAGAGAAAATCTGTAGTTCCATTCCTTGATTTTTTTTATATTTAGAGAATTATTGATCTTTGAATATATAAATGTGGCAGCAGATATACGAGTATTACTGAAAATTGAGCCATTCAACCACATTAGATTAAACCACATTAGATTAATGGTTTTCAAACTCTTAGGGAGAGTTTGAACCGCAGTAAGTTCTTGCGGGGTTGGGGGACTTTCCCTTAAGGGGAAAGTGACCAGAGTTCACAGGCTGGGGCGTCACAACGCCCTAGTTTGAAAAGCCCTGAGTTAGGCTATATAATGAATGTCAATGTGTATATTCTGGAATTTTAATTTTTTTTTTTTTTTAGAAAAAGTAAAAACTAAACATTTGCATTTCTGAAAATATGATATATGTTTTGATTTTGGTGCAGATAACTAGAATTGGAGGGAACAAATCAGATTTGGCAGGAGTACCTTGTGAGGAAATCCATTTGTGAGAAGAGTTATCTTTGTTTTACAAAGATGTCATAAGCCCAGTGTCTCCATGCATGTATGTTTTTTTCTTGGGGAAAAATTCTGAGTAATTTTTACATGGATGTCTGATTTCATACCTAATGGTAATTATATACAATAGGACAAATAACAAAACAACCCTCTAAAACTAACTGGATGGTAGGAAGTTATTTTCCTTCTCTCACAACAGCAGAGTCAGGGGACATCCACTAAAATTGACTGGCAGGAGAGTTGGAACATACAAAAGAAAATACTTTTTTGCCCAGCATGTAATCAGTATGTGAAACTACCTGCCACAGGATGTGGTGATGGCACCTGTCCTAGATGCCTTTGAAAGGAAGATTGGAGAAATTTATGGAAGAAAAGTCTTATCATAGGTTACAAGCCATGATGACAATATACAACCTGCAGGTTTTAGAAGTAGCCTATTCCAGAATGCCAAATACAAGGGAGTGGCAACAAAATACAGGCATTTTGTTGTCTTGAGTGCTCCCTGAGGCATCCAGTGGGCAACTATGAGATACAGGAAGCTGGACAAATTGGGCTTGATCCAACAGGGCTCATCTTATGTTCTTATTAATTTTGTATCTAGCATTAGTGGTGTAGCCAGATCATTTGACACACAGGGACCCATAAATTTTTGTTACCCCCATATTAATTAATTAATTAATTAATTAATTATTAATTATTCACATTTTCATACCACCTTTCCTCTAAGGAGCTTAAGGTGTTGTGCGTGGTTCCTCCCCTTATTTTGTCCTCCCAACAACCCTGTGAGGTAGGTGAGACTGAGAGATAGTAATAGTCGTGACATGAAATTGATAATAATAATGACCCGAACATAAATGCAATGAATATTTTCCCACAAGCAATGGATGAAATTCTACATCAAATGGTATATAACATGATGGTATTATTCCTGAAAGCCAGAATTTCCACAACTTTGATCACTAGGGTGTCTATCCTCCCCCCAGGATGTCTCATTGGTTTGTTTTGAGTTAAGGCAGTGGTTCTCAAACCTTTAGCACCGGGACCCACATTTTAGAATGACAATCTGTCTGGGACCCACTAGAAGTGATGTCATGGCTGGAAGTGGCATCATCAAGCAAATAAAAATAATTATAAATAATTAAATTAAAGAAAAACAAATAATTAAATAATGGGAAGCCATCCCTGTTCCACCAAGTGAATTGTCTCTGTAGCCTACCTACAATAGCAGCACCCCCTACAAATTAATCATTGAGATTTTCAGTCCTCCCCAGTGCCCACCTTACCAGCTCAAGTGTCTGTTTTATTCTTTTGGGGAGGGGTGCTGTCTTCTGGAGCATTTGTTGAGCTCCACTTTCATGAAATCGGAACCGTGCTGCTAGCCTTGCATTCCCCTGTGCCCAACTTGACCAGGAGCCAATGCATGTTGTTTACTCGCGAATAAACATGGCCATGTGGCTTAGTTTCGCTTTTCATAGGGCTCAATACATTCGTCAGCTTGGAAGGAGGGACTTCCTTCTCGGGTGTTTTTTGGGGTCTGCATTCATCGGATTGGGGCCATTCTGGTGTTGTTGGATTCCTCTCAGCCTGCCCTTTCCAATGAACTAAGACAAGTCTGCCTAGTCATGAGTAAATGCGCAATATGGCCCATGTTCACTTTTTATAGGGCTCCATGCATTTTTGTTTTTCTAGTTTTCTGGCCATAACATTTGATAGAACGGAGATATTTCACTCAGGGTTTTTCCACTGCATTCTGCTGTAAATTCCACATCCAACGGTATATAGCATGATGGGGTTATTCCTAACCACTGCGATGTTAGCTGTTTTACTAACTTGTGGTGTCACCCCCCAGCTTTCTTTTGCTATTGCTCTTATATAGTTGATTAACCTCCTGTATATCCTGGTGGAACACTAGTATAATGAAATTCCCCACAATCTGTGCCTAAGAGGGACAACCAATACCTTGTGGACCGGCTCAAAATTTTGAATAGCAGTTCCACAAAATGTTTATTTTGGTTATTTACTCTCAGAGATGGAAGATTTATGAATTACAGTTGCTTCTAGACCTGCGCAAGTCAAATGGCACGTCTGAGCACCACTACAACCTGGCATAGTGGCTGCAAAATGCTGACATCCTCGTTTCTCCTTTCTTTTTTCTTTTACCCTGTTTGTGGAATATACCACCGTCCCTTAAATGCCAATATAACCCACTATCTCAAGCAATGCCTGCTAACCAAACTTTGCCACCCTCATGTTAAAATCATGTTTCTCTTTGTCTTGTTCCATTGCAGCTGAATTGTCATCAAATGGTTTTCTCTCCCAATATCATAGGAAGCTGTCATATAGTGAATAAGACTGAATAAGACCATATACTGTACTGAATACATTGGTCAAACTAGCCTTGTATTGTTTATCCTTAAGGTAGCAGCTGTCCTTGGATGCAGGTAGAAGTTTCTTTCAACCTTGCTTCACATCTGTTTTTTGGAGGGCATCTTTATACAGTGTACAGGGGGTTCCGTATCTATAGATCCCATATCCATGGATACATTTATCCACGAATTGGGTCCATGCACCCCCTCTGGAGGCGAGGGAACCTCCATTCCCCTCACTTCCAGAGCTGAGCCCAGCAGTTTAAAAAAACAAAACCTGCTACTTCCACTTTCTCCATGAAACCAGAAGTGATGTTTTTTAATGCCTTATAAGGCATTTAAAAGTCACTTCCAGTTTCACAGAGAAAGTGGAAGTAGCAATTTTTTAGTGCTGGGCTCAAAGGACCCTCCAGAAGCAAGGGAAGTAGTGCTCCCCCAGCCTCCAGGGGGCATTCACCGATATCCGCAGTTTCAGTTAACCATGGGGTATTCAGAAACAGAGCTCCCATGGATACTGGGGCATGCCTGTATACATATATATGAAGTCTGAAATGTACTGATTAAATCTGGCATTAGAGGGCAATATAATCACACAAGTGAAAGACTGGCTTTCTGAACATTCCTCTACTGTGGCACATGTCACAGTAAGTACATTACTGTAACATGCCCACAGTCCAAAGTGTAATGGTTGTGCTAACTAATTTCAGTTTTTAGTATACTGGGCAGAGTCAGTAACAACTGATAAATCTCCTTTGTGAGTATTCTGGCAGAGCTATTCAAAGTAGTTTCCACTGAAATGCATCTTAAAACTCACACTTTCTTGTTTTGTTACTATATTTTGAAACATGGTTTGAGAAACAGTGATTTACAAACAAGATACAGTTGACCAAACAAAATCTATCCTGACCTGATCCATAGCAGAAGCAACTGAAGCATCATCATTGTTGCTGATGATGCTTCATCAGAAAACATAGATTCTGCAATGTTTGAATTACCAGTATTACATTAAAAACCCATTGTGATCTCTCTGGTGCCCATTAGAGCAGTGGTACTCAAACTGGTGGGTCACTTCTGGAGGGTTCTTTGAACCCAGCACTAAAAAATAGCTACTTCCAGTTTCTCCATGAAACTAGAAGTGACCCACCAGTTCATGTAAAGACTCCCCTGCCCCTTTAAAGGGCAGGGGAAGGAGAGAGGCATGAAGTGATCCCAGGATCGGGTCGCTAAGGGGGAGGTGATGGGGTGGTGCTTTTACTTACTTAGAGTTGCAGCAGGCTCCAGAGGTGTAGGGAGCCCCATGCAGCCCTCTGCAGGGCTCCCCGAGGCTTGGAATGTTGAGAAAAAAGTGAGCACAAACAATTTCCGGTTTGTGGATGCAACTAGGAGATCATTTGCACTCACTTTTTTCTCAACATTCCAAGCCATGGGGAGCTGCAGAAAGCCTCGTACATGGGGCTCCCCACACCTTCTGGAGCCTGCTGCAGCTCTGAGTGAGTAAAAGCACCCCCCTCACCTCCCTTTGCAACGCAATCCTGGGGATTGCTTCACTGCCCTTGCACCTTCGCCGCAAAGACGTACTTTGGGAGTAAATCTTCCCAAAAGTTTGAGAACCATTGCTTTAGAGCAGTTTCTCAAACTGTGGGTCGGGACCCACTAGTGGGTCGCGAGCCCATTTCAAGTGGGTCCCATTCATTTCAATATTTTATTTTTAATATATTAGACTTGATGCTACCATGCTATGTGACTGCATTTGGGGAAATTTGACAGACCTGTACTTTTAACAAGCTACTATGTACGATTCTTATTACAATAATAGTAAATGGGACTTACTCTTGGGTAAGTGTGGGTAGGATTGCAACCAAGGATTGTTAAAAATTTTCCTGCCTGATGATGTCACTTCTAGTCATGACAGCACTTCTGGTGGGTCCTGACACTGGGAATAAAGGTCACCATTTACTTAGTTGGGGCGCAGTCAGATTCAGGTCTTATAGGATAAAGCAGGGGTTCCCAAACTGTTGGTTTATGATCCACCCGTGGGATCATGACCCAGTTTTTGGTGATTCACAAAACTGACAGGGTAGATTAGGCTATGTGCATCAAGGGTGAAACAACCTGCTACTTGGAGGGGGACGCTGCCCAATCACCCTTATAGCCACAGGGACTTGAGTGGCTGGTAAAGTGAAACTTTTTTAAGGTGAGTCCCAATGCTAAAAAGTCTGGGAACCACTGAGATAGAGGCTAATTTGGCTTCTAAGTTACCACTCTGTCAGTTTCCAATATCTGCCTTCAGCAACTCTTCTAGATGGTTAGCGCACTTTCTCAGAAACTTGACTGAGAAGACCATGGGTGAGTTGAGGTAAGGTTAGTCAGATGTCACCAAGGTCAGAACAGACCAATTTTATCAAAAAGTCGCAGTCCAATCCTAACTAGGCATTTAGAATCCATTTCGGACATAAATGGCCATATGGCAGCATGTGCAGCACTCCACAAGCAGCTATATTGGAACCGCTGCTGCAAACATAGTGGTGTTGGAGACTTTGCTGCTTTGGGCCAAATTCTATCCAACTTTCTAGTGCTGGTGCAGCCATACCAACAGGGCATGTACTGCATCCTGCAGTGGAAGGACAGTCACAGAGGCCACCTCAGAGTAAGGGAGTGTTTGTTCCGTTCTCTCAGGGCTGCATTGCAGCTGCAATGGTATTGGAAAGTTGGATAGGATTGGGCCCTTACCCAGCTATTTCTGCCACCAAAGGTAAGCTAGTGGTGGGGTTGGTGTAAGAGGGAGGGGACCTGGGCCTCTGGAGGGGTGCATGGTGTAGGCAGGGAGAGGGCAAACATTAGTGGCAACAGCTCCATCAATATTGTCTGATCCTGCCTGGCCTCAACATGCCCTCTTGTCTTTATTCCAACTTGCAACGGCCAAAGACCTGGTGCAGATCCAAGTAACTCATAGGGAACCATGGCAGTGTGGAGTAAAGTAAGTGAATAGTTATTTTACTTACCTCTCTGCCTCAGCATGGTCCCTGCCCACCCTCAGGATGCAGCAGAGTCCTGGCCAGCACTGCTGTGCCTTGCAGTCAGACACTAGTTAGGATTGGACTGGTAGTTTATAAATACAGCATACAGAAAATAAATTTGCAGTCAAAGAAATACACAGTAAATATTGCTTCTAACTTCTAATCCTTGTTGTAGATGTTAAGATAAGCAGGTCATATCTTACATGAGAAGATCTATAAAACAATGCAGTAGGTATAGGCTGAATTAGAATTGGAAGCCTTTCTGTCTTCCTGGCAGAAGATGTGTGGAATTCAAGAAACATACTGCAGACACTCGCCTATAAGTCGATGCCACAGATAAGTCGAGGGCAGGTTTTGAGCCAACAATCATGGAATTTTCTATGACCCTCAGATAAGTCGGGGTTTGAACTTAGGGGGGTGTCTGACTATAGTTTTGTCTGATTTTACTCGAGGCCAGATCCTGAAAAATAACCCACCACTAATTGTTACATAAGAACTGTAGTCTCTAATTTATTAAAAACATAGTAAAAGATCATAATGTTATGCAGGATACATTTTTATTCTTTTTAAATTCTGGTCTTCATCACCTTTTTGTAAGCACTGTCAAAGTAAGTGCACTGTAAACAACATACCAGTAAAACAGTGGTTCCCAACCTGGTATTCATGTACTCCCAGGGACACTTAACAGGACCTTTAGGGGTACTTGAAAAAGAATGGAACAATGGTAGAAAAAGGCAGGTCATGCTCCAGAATGCCTTGCAAGACAGGAATGGCTTGCAAGGGCCAAGAAGGGAGGTAGCTAGTTGGCTGTGAAAGCCCCACCAATAGTTAATATTTGGTCATCAATTCACGTATGCACCTGTGATTGAAAACCAGCACAGTAAAAAAGCTGAAACATAATATGGAAAGTGATCAATCACCCAGAATTTCTCAGCACACTTCTGGTGCAAAACAGTGCAAAGGCAGAGTCTTCTGTTCTGTTCTTCAAACAGATGAAAAGAGAAAATATGTGATGAATACATGAAGTCTGGGCTTTCATATGGAGGAGATGAAGGCTTGTATTATTAATTACAAACATTTTGCTAATATGGAGGGTACAATTTATGGAAATGGGCTGCCAAGGGATATGCAAGTGAAAAAGGTTAGGAATCACTACAGGAGATCCATGAATCAAATCCACCTTTAAGGTGGACATGAGGAGAACCATGAATCAAAGACACCTTTAAGGTGTCTGGTGTGTTAAGCCAGAAGCTCTACGTACAACAGGGGTGCTCAATAGGTGGATCACGATCTACTGGTAGATCGCGAGGCAAAATGAGTAGATCGCGGAGTGCCAACCCCCCCTTCAGGTGCCTCTGGGAGGAAACGCCGGAAGTAAGGCCCATTGTACTCAATGGGGCTTACTCCCAGGTAAGTGTGGCTAGGATTGCAACCTCACAGCCTAATCCTAGTCATGTCTACTCAGGAGTAAGTCCTGTTATACTCAGTGGGGCTCAAGGTACACCAACATACATTGTACACATAAATGTTATATGTTATGATAGCGCGAACATTGTAAAAAAAAACTCTGGTAGATCTCTGGGCCTTGCTGGGTTTCAAAGTAGCTCTCAAGCCAAAAAAGTGTGAGCACCCCTGACGTACAACATACAACTCATAACACATAACTGGGAGTGTGCAATTCAATTCACAGCAGAGAGATGCAGCTGCATATATTTGCAAGTGCAACTCTTTTTACTCAGAAGTAGACCCACTGCTTTCCATGGGTGTTATTCTGAAGTAATGATGCACTGAATTGTAGCCTGGGAAGGAGGGTCCCTTCCTGGTGTTTCAAAAAACAGACCTGCTTTGCAAGCATTTGCAAAGCATTTGCCAAGCAGAACCAGGCTGCAGCAGAAGGAAGGAGATTAAAAGGTTAACTTTGGCTCGAATTTCCAAATTGCTGTAGAAACTATCTTTGCCCTGCCTGCCTGGTGCCTCCCCTGCTGCCTGAGAAACTTGGCGCCTGTCTGCCCTTGAGAAACAAAACTGTTCAGAGTTGAAAGGCTCTGCCCCCTGTTTGACCCAGAGATGAGGCGAAATAAGAATTGGAGCTTGATTACTTGGCAAAAATTTCACTTACTATAGGCGAGTATCTACGGTAACTTTTTCCTTGCTCCAATTAAGAACCTATACTTGTACACTTATAGAAATTTACCTGTGAAATTGACGGTGGCATAATCTATTTCAGGATATTGGATAAGGGTGAAAGGACATTCTCTTAATAGTAGTAACATGTTTTTTGCCCCTTAGGGGTAAGATAGTGGAAGGCAGGTTTGATGAATGGTTGAAAAAGTGTCAGATACAGTCTTAGCAATTCCAGCTGTATGTAATTTGTACAGTTTAACCTGTTGAGTACCAGTGACATCCATGCATTGACTCAAGAAGAACTGTGTTTTTCTGTGCATGGCTTGAGTAGTAGGACAAATGTCATCTCACTTGTTTATCTTTCAACCACTGCAGGTATAATATGTTTGGGAACTTCCCCTGTGAATACTGCATTCTTCAGTAACCTTATGCCTGTCTCTTTTGTCCCTTTTTGGGCGCAATCCTAACCAACTTTCCAGCACTGACATAGCTGTGCCAATGTGGTGTGCACTGCATCCTGCAGTGGGGAGGTAGTCAAGGGAGCCTCCTCAAGCTAAGGGCATGTTTGTTACCTTACCTTGGGGACTACATTGTGGCTAAGTCAGTGCTGGAAAGTTGGTTAGGATTGTGCCCTTTGCCTTTTTTAGTCATGTAATGTTTGCTTTTTCTTTCTTTGAAAAGAAAAAAAATCATGGGTGTGGTGGCAAGGTGCCAGCTACTGCCTGACATAACTACTACCTTTTCTGTCTTGGCGGGGACTATAGTGTTGATGCAAATATTTTTGCTTAGGGCAGGGATGGCCAGCCTTTCAACTTTAGGACTCCCGGACCTTTAACAATTAACAATTAAAAAGACCTTTAACAAAGGAGGGAATTTCAGCAGGTGCAGCTTGTCATCCATTGCTGAAGGTCCAGGAGCCCTAAGATTGGAAGGTTGGCCACCCTGGCTTAGTGTATAAACCACTAAGCACTGTTGATGTTTAAACATGATTTATTTCAGTAAGACTTTTGTTGAGATGCCACCAAACTTTGGAATTCTTTTGCTTTAGAATATGAACCTTGGTTTTTTGTAAATGTTCACCTCACGTATGAACATTATAACTCCTCACCCAATTCCTACTCTAGTTTATCTTTCAGCTTTGATTCCCAAGTTCATCTGCAAATGTCCATCTGCTTGCTGTCTTTTGTAGCTGCTGCTGCGGCTCCACTAGCTGGAGGAGAAACAACCTCTTTTTCTTCCCTCTCTTCCCTCAGTGTAGGTACATCTCCCTCCTTCCTGTCACCAGAGCCAGAGCTGTAGCAAAGTAGGTAGCAGGAACAACAAAGAGATAAGGTTTGGTGGGTGGTTAGGAGGCTCAGGGATGTAGGGCAAGGCAACACAATCTGATTCAACTCTGATTCACTCAGAACAAGTGAAGTTATTTCTTGATTTTAAGGGCAGGGAATAAATAGCTCCGGCTGTTCTGCACCAATTTGTGGAGAACTAGTAATGGAACAGGAAAGCAGTTTTATTTATTTTATTTATTTATTGGATTTATATTCCACCTTTTTCCCCAAAGGTCACCCAAGACGGCTTCATCTCTGACTAGACATGCACTGTTTAGAGTTCTCCTAGATTAGTCATTATATATTTTTAGTCTGATTAAATATAATTTGCCCTATTTGCTCTTCAACTATACTTCCATTTCTGTTTCTATGCCCACCTAGAAAACTAAACGTATATTATTTAATTGTAATTGAATGAAGACTATTGAGTCACAGGTAAAATGTTTCACTTCTTGTCAAATTAAAAATAGGTGTGCTGAATCATTCTAGCAGAATAATCGTCCATCTCTACTATTAAATACAGCCATTTGACTTAGTTCAATGAAGAACTGGAAAGAACAGATCCTGGTTGGGTATAGTCACTGTGTGAACATTGGTAAAAATGCTCTGCATAGTGACTTCCCATGATGTACATGTAACAACTTGGTAAGGTTGTCATTTGTATTGCTCTGCTGTCAGGGAGATGAACACAGGAGAAGGCATCCCCTTCCTGCTCCCCACTTTCCCTTTACTGGTCCATCAGCTGAATGGAGGAAAATCTTGTTTGTTTTTAGCCACCATCCTAGACTACAGAAACCAGGCAGGCAGGGTCCCTCTGGTAAGAACCCCCCTACCAGGAGAGCACTGAACTCCAGGGATTCTTATTAAAAATACAAGCCACAGAAGCTTCTGCAGGACAAAGAAATGTGACTACCACATGTTCTAGGTAGTCAAAATGTAACTAGGTGATTAAAGTCCAAAAGAAAAAGAAATTAACCAGAATTGGGGTGGGGTGGGAAAATGGGTAGAGAAAGTACAAGCAGGCTGATGGAAAATTTCTGGACTTGGCTGGAAAGCTCAAACAGAATCAAAGGGACGCAGTAACCCTAAACATCCAGCAGATGGAACTGGACTCCTATTCAAGGACAAAACCCACATACCTCCCCCAATGCATCAAATTGGCTAACTGGTGCAGTCTGAAAGCTGGCTTGGTATGAAAAAAAAAAATAAAGTACAAATTGATTCCCTGATATACTAGCTAAGATTGCAGTGCCTATCAGTAGTTACTTACGTGTCCCAGGAATCTGGTCCCTGCATTCACTGGAGAGTAAGTGGGTGCACCTCCTGCAAATCAGCCTCAAATATCATAGGGAGACTTTGGCAGAACACATACCAGAACATCCCTGTGCTGGGTCTTAAAAACCTATATCCTAATCCCAACAAATCCCCCCACCAATGCAGCCATGTGCACTGCATCCAGTGGGGGGAGGGCAGTGTGGAGGTTTCCTCAAGGTAAGAAAACTTTTGTTCCCTTACCTTGGAGTAAGCCTCTGCTACTCCAATGGGTTTTCTTGGATCGCTGCCAGCTATTTTAGCTGGCAGTAGACAAAATGGGAATGGGGTTAGGACAGTGGTTCTCAAACTCTCTGGGAGTCTTTGCAGGGGCGGGGGAAGGAGGCAGCAGAGGTGGGGGGAAGGCCATGGCTCGATCCCCAGGATTACACCGTTCACGGGGCTGCAGGGGCTTGGGTGCACTTACCCAAGCCTCCTGCAGCCTCCCCAGGGTGTGGGGAGCCCAGCGCGACTTCTGACAGGGCTCCCTGCAGCTGGGAAAGTGGATGTGAAGCGCTTGTGCTCTGCCCGCACTACAGCGGAAGTGGAGCGTGATCGCTCCACATCCACTTTCCCTGCTGTGGGGAGCCCTGCCAGAAGTCACGCCGGGCTCCCCGCACCCCGGGGAGGCTGCAGGAGGCTTGGGTAAGTGCACCCAAGCTCCTGCAGTCCCCTGAGCGGCGCGATCCTATGGATCATGCCGCTGCCTTCCCCCCGTCCCTAGGCTGCCCCTGCCCCTTAAGGGGGCAGAGACCAAGGCCCTCAGGCTGGGGCGTCACGGCACCCCAGTTTGAATAGCACTGGGTTAGGATAGCACAAGCAAGTGCCCTCCCCATTCCACTCCATCCCCACCCAGACACTCCCTTGCCTCTCCCCCACCCCATTCATCCCACTGCCTGCCCCCACCAACTTGCCACTGGCAGACAGCCCAGTTAGGATTAGGCTGCTAGATTTGATTATGTCATAATTACTGGATTGGAGAAGTGGGACCCACTTGGCCCCTCCATCCCACCACTTCAGCTTTTTTGGGCGACTAAACCTTTGGACCTTAAAAGTGTCCAAAAATAAGGAAAAATAGGAGAAAAAAAAATAGGGGAGAAATGAGAGAGCATTCATCCTACCTGCTGAGCTGTGAGGAAAACTGACCATAATCTGCAGCTGATCAAAAATCTGGAGAAGCAAACTTTCTCCATGCTCTAGGCAGGACAATATAGTTTGCCAGTTTACCAATAACTTACTTGTGCTATGTAAGTTTTCACTTGGTTAATTGTTGTCTCTGTTTACCTTGGATCAATTACATCACTGGGAAGCAGTACCTATAAACTTGGACAAGTTTTATGTGGAGAGACTTAGGAAGATCAGTTTGTCATGAAAAACTCAGGTCTTGAAGAGTTGGCCAGCTGCCTGAAGAGTTAAAGCTTATTTAGCTTTGCTTATCTGGAAGCTCATCACTTGCTTATCTGAAAGTATGGTGGAGTACTGCTATGAAATAGCTATATATGTCGTTGTCCTTTTTTGACCTTCTTGCTACAGAACTAGCTAAGGCAATCCTTACCAGTTTATGCAGCTTTTTGGCAAATGCTTTATACTTTTGGCAGTTGAAAACATTAATCAAAATTAGCCTGTCTGTTTATCCAAGGTAAATAAGAATGTTCATGGACATCCTGTTGAAATTTTGGAGCTGCAATTAGCTGCACCAGACAAAAAGTAAATCAGTACCTTTTGCAAATATTGACATTGTAATTCAATTTGTTATGTACTTGACTATGATTATGCATTCATTTGCTTTCATAAAAATCATCGAGCCTGCTGGGTTCTAAATTTAGAAACCAGAATCCATTTGATGGTTATTTGAGCAACAGGGGGTAGAGAACAGTAAATTCCACTGCTGTATTTCTGCTTTTAAAAATTCTGTTTTTGAAGCCTCACAAACTTGAAGTTGGATCGTTAGAAAAGGTATTGAGAACAAAACGTCTAATATTATCATGCCGTTGTACAAATCGATGGTAAGGCCACACCTGGAGTATTGTGTCCAGTTCTGGTCGCCACATCTCAAAAAGGACATAGTGGAAATGGAAGGTGCAAAAGAGAGCGACTAAGATGATTACGGGGCTGGGGCATCTTCCTTATGAGGAAAGGCTACGGCATTTGGCCTCTTCAGCCTGGAACAGAGACGCCTGACATGATTGAGACATACAGAATTATGCATGGGAAGGATAAAGTGGATAGAGAGATGCTCTTTACACTCTCACATAACACCAGAACCAGGGGACATCCACTAAAATTGAGTGTTGGGAGAGTTAGGACAGACAAAAGAAAATATTTCTTTACTCAGTGTGTGATCTGTGGAACTCCTTGCCGCAAGATGTGGTGACGACCTCTGGCCTGGAATCCTTTAAAAGAGGATTGGACAAGTTTCTGGAGGAAAAATCCATTATGGGTTACAAGCCATGAAGTGTATGTGCAACCTCCTGATTTTAGAAATGGGCTATGTCAGAATGCCAGTGCAAGGGAGGGCACCTGGATGCAGGTCTCTTGTTATCTGGTGTGCTCCCTGGGGCATTTGGTGGGCCGCTGTGAGATACAGGAAGCTGGACTAGATGGGCCTATGGCCTGATCCAGTGGGGCTGTTCTTATGTTCTTATGAAAGAGACTAAGGGTGCAGTCCTAACCCCTGTCCAGCACTGACATAAGGGCAATGCAGCTCAGCAGTATGGGAACAAACATTCTCTTACTTTGAGGAGGCCTCTGTGACACCCAACTGCAGGATGCAGCACATGTCCCATTGGCACCACTATGCCAGTGCTGGAAAGCACTGACATAAGGGGTTAGGATTGCGCCCTAACATACCAACAACAGAGTCTCAAGGAATCTTTGGCAATACTCTAGTCACAATGCTTCCAGTGATGCTCCCACATTAGTCAAGCATAGAGGGCACCAACCAACATGCAGCAACAGGGGGATTGACATGACAATGTCATAGAACTCATTCCAAACCTTCTCACATACACAAGGAGAATCTGTAGTGCTTTCTGGAGCACAACAAATGCCATAGATTTGTGGTTAGGAAGACAGCAACTAAGTACTACAGGTGTAAGCATCAGGATGTCACACAAAGTGGGTCCTCACAGAGAAAGAAAGGAAACCATTCAGTTCACAGTATCTCCATAGTTCCTTAAACAGAAGGCATGCATGAAGGTTTTACAGTCTCTCCAGGCGAAGATTTACTGCTGTGGGAACAGAGGAAACACAGAGATGCTAATCAAAATACAGGTTGAGACTAATTATTCTAGTGTGTTCAGTTCACGTGGATTAAAAAAACGCACTATAGCAAATCAATTTAAAAAAACAAAGTTTCTTTGCTCCAGTGATGGAAAAACAGCCTTGCTGACCTTTTGACTCTAAGATAAGAGTCATTAAGAAGACAATCCATCAGCACTTCACTCAGCCCCTCCCTTCACCAATGCAAAATGATCAGCTTTCTTTCACGTGCTCAGGAGGAAGAGAGGGGTCTGAAGGAGAGAGAAGGATGATGGATTGTTAGCCTGCTGCCCCCCCCATCTCTCTCATGAAGGAGGCTGTTGTCAAAGGACTGTTCAGTTTTTAAACTGATTTTAAAGAGATGCATTTTTCCCCTTCTCCAGGGATCAGCACATTCTTTCTCATATGCAGGGGCCATTTGTGTTGAGTCAAATCCGTGTATAAAAAAACTGTGTATAAATAGGCTGGACCTGTACACCGTGAAACACAATTGCATTGGTAACTCATCATTGAACATACATGGTGCAAACTCCCCAGTTGGTCTCTCCGTAATGCTTGAACGGGACCTTCAATTCTAAAATTTAGGTGCAGGCAGAATGCAAAAGTCCAGTCTTGTCCTGTTTCCCTTGCACAGGATGCCATGGCTCTGCTTGCACCCCAGCAGCCTTATGAATGAAAATCATATTGGTGCCAAAACCTAATAGCAGCCTCTGCTTTTCTAGCTCTTGCCCTCTTCTTAGCTGGGGGTTTCTCAATTTTGTTGTGCTTTAAAGTGCTTAATGCTTATCCTTTAGGGAAAAAAATGTCATCTTTTATTTATCTGTAGCCTAAAGATGCTGTTTCACTTGCTTTCTTCAAAGTCTAATGCAATCTTCAGCAGGAGAATGAGTTTTATAAGCTAGGAGCCTGCTCATTAGGTAGATTTAGCAAATAGCATGTAAATGTCTCTAAACATTTTCTGCAAGTTGCTTTAAAAAAAATAGTTTTTACTTATTTTGCCTTTACGCATAGTAAGAACTTCATACAGGAATTTAAGAAAGCTAATATTGTTTAGTTTGAGTGTCTTTCTTCCTTATGCTTATCTTTTTCTCAGCTGTATGACACATGACTTACATGAGGTAGGAAGTTTATAGTGATACATTGTTACCATGTGAGCTCTGAGTTGTATGTAATGTGCACACACAGTGGAAACTGACCATGAGTCCAGGGATCTAGTGCACTACCCGGTGGTACAGCTCAATGGATTTGCTTGAAATAAGGAGCAGGAAGACAAGAATATAAGGTGTAACACCATACAATTTATTGTGGGGATAAATGCACAATAAAAGGGAAAGAGAGACAAAAATAGGTTTAGTGTATATGAGACTGGCATTCACAAACACAGTTAAAGTACTCAGTGGTAGTAGTTGTAGCTGCTGTAGTACAGACGTAGTACAGTAGCTACTATAATGCAATCAGTGCCAGCCGTGAAATGCGCTCTGCAAGTGTGCTGAGTAACACACTACCAGGACACTGGAGGGAAGGTCAGTGGATCCCCAACAGATCCCCAATTGCCTGCTGAGGAAGGTGAGGTGGTGGGAGAGGTGGGGTGGGTTTAAACAGGGGCAAGGAGAGAGTAAAACTGGTTAGGGAGGGGGAGAAGCGGGGGACAGGGAGACTGCAGGACGAGGTAGATCTGGCAGTGATTGTGTGCACTCAGTCCTATCCCCCTTTCCTGCAGCCTCCCTGCTCCCTTTTTCTCTTTGGACCTGTACTAGAAAAATTGCTAATAAGGAGATTTAAATCCACTTTCCCTGCTGAAGCTTCCTGGTCCACCCCAACCCCATTTGATAAAGCATGCCCATTTTTGGCACGGCTGCACCAGTGGGAGGGGGAGGATAGGAAAGGACTGTAAGATTGGAAAAAAGGAAATCCATAAAAAAGACTGGGATGAGGTAAAATGTATATGTGTCTATTAGTACATTAGACAACACATTTCATGATATTTGGCATCATTAGTAACGCAGCACCACAGTTGTAAAACATTTGCAGTGATGCTGCTGCCTGAAAGAATAACAGCCCAATCCTACTCAAGGTCTGCGCTGGCTGAATCTGTGTTCTGTACAGTGCATGTGGAAATACTAGGAGCTGGTGCATTGGCAGGAAGGCAGAAGCCTTACCACTTGCACCAGTGGAGTGACAGAGGTCCACTGGTGCAAGTAACCCTGCACAGGGTGTGAGACAGAGCAAGAGGAGTGGAGGAGATGGGGAGGCGGTGACAGATTGGGCCTGGGAATGGGGTGGTTTTGGCAGCAGTGGCACACACTGAATCCAAACTCCCTTCCTGGGCCTGATCCAATCCTGTCATGGGATTGGGCTGCCCATGACAGTGCCAGGGAAGCCTCTTATCTTGCTACTGATAGGTCCACTTAAGCACTTACTGTTTTCTCAGGAAGCAAGTCATAGATTTCGCTATCCCTAAATTATCATAACTGTTACATAATATGCCATAATTCTTTTGTCTCCTTTCTCTGAATTTACTGGTTTATTTGTTCTGGCAACTGTGGGCCAGTTGCACATATTTTTTTTACAACTCTGCTTTGGTCATAGCTGATTATCAAAAAGCACTAAGATGGGATCAATTTGCATCATCCATAGTTATCAGTGTGTGATACTGACTTAAGCATACTTTAAAATGAGAATGTGCAAATGGTTCTATAAGTGCACTTACTTTAATAAGCATTCTTATTTTGCAGAAGGAAAATGGGTCTCCAAATCAGTGAGAAGCCCCTAGTCTCTACCCTTTACAGTCCTGCCCTGTCCTCCTCCTCCACTCCCCCTGCCAATGCAGTGATGCCAAAAAGGCTACCGCTGCATCCTTGGAGGGGTGGCAGTCGCATAGATATCCTCTGGATAAGGGATACTTTTTCCCTTACATTGGGTAAGACTCTGTGGCACAGACAGGTCTACTCGGACCTGCACCAGCAAAATCGAAAGATCTCTATGGACCTGTGCCTCAGGTCTGGAAAGGATGTTTGACTTCAGCAGCCAGTGCTGGACTCACCCACTTCCCAGACCTGATCTGCCCTCTCTCCGCCCCATTGCCACCTCCATTCCATCTTTGTTCTGCCCTCCCCTACTCCGTTCCATCCTCATTCCACCTCCTCCACCACCCTACCTGTGTCAGTGGGTCTTTGTGGTTCTACTGGAGTGTAGTGGAAAGCTCCAGCCTTCCTACTATTACTCTGGCAGTGCTTGATTCCACGCACCACCAGAGAGCTGCTTGCGACTGCCTTTCGGCAGTCTATGCTAATGGCACACTTGTTCCACCAGTGTACAATGTATTGGGCTGTTAGAAAATTAGGGCATAATCCTAAACAGGTCTACTCAGAAGTAAGTCCTATTTTGTTCAGTGGGACTTACTCTCAGGAAAGTGTGGTTAGGATTGCAGCCACAGTGTTGAATCTATGCTGGTCTTTTGTCTAAATGTAGTTGAACTAGTTGAACCCTGGGGGCTGAGGATAAGAATAGGCCCTCAGTTTGGCTGTACTTGTCATAAGAGGCAACTAAACAGCCACCGGGAAGATGGAACTCATCAGCCTGGGAAGGCAGCTCATCTGAGAGGAGGAAAACTCTGATCCCAAACCTCCACTGTCTTGTGGCTACATCCAGTTATGGAAGAGGCTTCAGGAGTCAACCTTGAGGCAAAATCCGGAGCCGGAGTCCCTGAGGCAGTTCATGGCTGAACACAGTTATGTTCTGGCAACTCCTGCGACGCCGCTGGAACCAACCGTATTGGCCTCTGCCTTTCGATTGGACCATTTCAGCGACACAGAGAGGGGGGATTTGCTGCATGGGAAACAGTCTATCTTCCATATCTACTTTACCCAGGCTTCGCGCACTGGAGTGGACACTCTGTTCCAGAAGCACCATTCAGAGTGCGATACCATAGTCTTCCGAGACTGGAGGATGCCAACAACCAGTTGAACTACTTCTCCACATGCATGATACAGCATGGAGATTGTTTCACAGCAACTTGTTTAGCCATAATTGAGTGTGATGTTTGAAACTGACACCAAGGAGGAATTCCAGAATGTTGGAAAGTTAGCTCTGTAAAGTTTTATAGTCAAGATGACATATCTAGCTTTATTACAGAAGTGTGTTCACTACATTTTCCTGCCACTATTTAAACTGCTGTACTTTTGATAAAAAATTGTGAAGTCATGTTTTGTCATTCAAGTACTGGAAAAGCAAAATGCTTTATTTTGCTGCTGTCTGAGCCAAATACTGCAAGTATTTGCAAGTACACTGCTTGATTCAAATTTCAGTGAAGTTGCTTGATATTGCAGGTATTGAGTGCTGCACAGCCAGTGATCACAGTGTGAAGTTTTGTGTGGGCTTTAATAAGTGTCAGGAATTAGTTTTATGCTAATAAAATAGTAGCATTCACATCTGTTTTCCAATTGAGTGGAAATGCAGAATCTTTTGGTACACATCGTAACATTTCCTAAAACCTTGCATTTCCAGTTTTCTGGTGAGAGTTTCATTCTGCATCCAGAATTCCTGGCCTCACATAATGACTAATACAGTATTAGAAATCAGGATTGGGAACTTGAGTCAGTGACGCAGATTCACGTCATGAAAATGCATGATTTTGGGTGACTCGGCAACTCATGAGTTGCGTATGTGGAAGACTCTGAAAAAGACTCTAGTCTTGGCCCCCCTGACTCAGCACTCGCCCCTCACACATGCTGACTCAAGTCTGCCTGTGTCTGGGTGTGCTTGCTTACTGTTTTCGCTGTATGAAAATCCTCATGGGGCCAGCATTCCAACTGGGCAAGCAGTAGGAAAGTTCTAGCCAGGAAGCAGGAAAGGGTTAATGCTTCCTCTTCCAGCTGAGTGGGGGAGGCAGGAGTGGGCTTTTTGCTAACTCTGATAGGAGGAGGAGGAAAAGCTAAGGGCATTCGTGGGAGGAAGAGAAAGGAGGGAGGGGAAAGGGGGGGGACGTTCATATCATCAATCTTGCATTCCACCACATGACTGGCTGCTGTAAACTGAGCTCCATTATTACTTGGGAGGGGGAAGCCCCACTGAATGACCGGCTACAATGGGACTACTCCTGAGTAGGGCTACCAAGGATTGAGTTGTCTGGTAAGCCTTGCAGCTGCTGCATTTGACCCACCTCCCTCTTGCTGCTTCTGTCCCCGCTCTCTCACCGTCCCTCTCACCCTTCCTGTCCTCTTTACAGATGGGTGGAGACATCAGGGGAGTGTTTAAAGTGAATTCACGCACGCATTGCACACACCTGATAGCAGCCCTGTTTTTTCAGCAGAGCCATGGTGGGCTTTTTAAAGGGGGAGTGACTTGACTTGATTCTTTTAGAGTCACTAAAGGGTGACTTGGCAACTCAGAAAGTGCCCCCATTATGACTTGTTTTTGAGTTGAGTTGCAGCAGGTGGTGACTCAGCAATTCGACTCAAGTCAAGGCCATTTGTGGGAGACTCGGTGGGATTCTTTTGCACATTTCGCTCATTCCTACTTTTTTGTCATGTTATTCTCTATGCCTAGACCAGAGCTGTTCAAACTGGGGCATCACGACGCCTGACAGCCCTGGCCTCTGCCCCCTTAAGGGGTGGGGCGAGGGGAAGGCAGCGACTTGATCATGTTGCTCAGGGGACTGCAGGGACTGGGATGCACTCACCAGTCCCTGTAGCAGCCTGTCGGGAGTGCAGGGAGCCCTGTGCCAGTATCTGCAGGGCTCCCCAACATTCCTAAAGTAAAAGTGGAACTATCGCTCTCCACTTCCGCAAAACTGGAAGGCTTAGCAAAACTAAGCCTCATGGTCGCGTTTACTCACGGGTAAGCAAACATGCTTTGGAAGATCAGGTGAAGGACAGTGCAAGGCTACCAGAATGGTCCTGATCCTATGCACCTGGAGCTAAACAAGTGCTGCAGAAGGCAGCCTCCCCCCCTCCCCCCCACTAAAAAGGCTCAAAACAGAGGCTTCAGCTGATAAGGTGAACTTTTTTGAGACTTGCAAAGCCAGGTGGAACCTGACAGTGAGCTGGTTTAAACAGAAGTTCTTACGTAAATTGAACTGGGCACTGGGTAGGGCTGAAAACCTGACTGATTTGGCGGGGGGGGGGGGTTATTGCAGACAGGCCACAGAGGAAATTCACTTGATGGACCAGGGCTGGCTTCTGCTTATTTAATTATTTGTTTTACTTTAATTATTTATACTTATTTATTTTAATTTTCCTGATGTTGTCACTTCCACCATGACATCATTTCTGGTGGGTCAAGGACAGACTGTCATTCTAAAAAGTGGTCCCAGTGCTAAAAGTTTGAGAACTGCTGCAATAAGGTGTTAGTAAGTTGACACCCGGGTGTGTGTGTGTGTGTGTGTGTGTGTGTGTGTGTGTGTGTGTGTGTGTGTGACAGCACTAGTGACTAAAATCACAGTTTGGAGGAATAATTCCATCATGTTATTTATCAATCAATGTGTAATTTCATGCAGAATGTGTTCTATCTTTGTTCTATCAAAAGGTACAATCAAAAAACCAGTGGGGGCGGAGTGATGGTACATCACCATGCCCGCCACCTGGGGTGTTCCCCACCTACAGCATGGGGGTGATGCACTGGCATCCCACACCGGGTGATGCGAACCCTAGTGACACCACTGGCCGAAACTATTTTCTCACCTCTAAATAAATATCTAATGAACACTTCTGCAAAATGTTTTCTGGGCTCGTTCATCTTCTGCAGTGCTTGATTTAGTGCTGGGAACATGTAAGTGCTTGCTGGAGAGGAAAGAGGGAGGCGATGAGATTACCTTGATCGCGCTGCCGCCAGGGATATAAGGATTTTTTCTACTTACTTAGGGGTTGCTGTGGTTCTCTGGGGGGTCCAGGGAGCCTGTGAACCCCTCTGCAGTCTTCCCCATGCCTCCAAGCTTTTGTAAACAGCAAAAAAACCATTTCTCAATGAAACCGGGAAGTGGTGCTTTTCGGGCTGTTTACAGACAATTGGAGGTGTGGGACAAATGCAGAGGGGGTCATAGGCTCCTTGAACCCTCTGGAGAGCCATAGTTACCCCCAGATAAGTAGAAAAATCCCTTTTGTCCCTGGTGGCAGCACCATGTTGTGGCAGTCATGTTGCTGCTGTCGTCCCACCCCTTAAGGGGGTAGCAACAGAAGTTCATCATGATGCTCCAGTTTGGGAACCTCTGCCTTAGAGCCTGACAATCTGCAGGGGTTTAAAAAAAAATCCAGAATTTTTTTTTTTTTGGGGGGGGGGGCTTAAAATTTATGCATGCTGAGTGTGTGTGTGTGTGTGTGTGTGTGTGTGTGTGTGTGTGTGTGTTATGTAGACCTTTTAAAAATGGTTTGTCTATCAAATTTTGGTGTAATCTTTTAACAAGGGGCTTCCAGGTTTCATATAGCTTAAGGCCACACCAAGTCTAAATATGGCACTGATCTTCTGTATTGTCTGCTATAACTAAATTTCCCCATACTTGCTACTCCTTTATCCTCTGTTCACTGTTTCTGCCACACATTCTGTTGTGGTGAGTATCACCTTAGGGGAAAGAAAAAGAGAGAAAAATACGCGTACCATGTTTTATTAGACACTGAAAAGCCTCTAGCGTTTAGTTTTCTTCATTGATGGTGTCCGGCTATGGTTACAGTTCTGTATGTACTTACAAGGAAGGAAGGAAGTGATATAGTGTCACTTAGAGTTGGTTTGGGAAAGAATGACGGCAGCCAACCGCTTCTCATCAGAAAGAGCACCACTGCATTAACACTACTGCAAAACTGGCACAGCAAAGGGAGGTAAACCCTATTTCAACCATCATTTTTCCCTTATTCCTTCAGATCAGAACTGAGAATTTCTAATATGAGAAATTCAGCTCAGATTTGCTAGCTGGTCAATCAGTACTTCATCTGAAACAGAAGCTTTGTAACATGCAATAAGACAGTTAAACTTTAGCATCAATGGTATCTCACAAACTGCAAAGACAGAACTACTTTTCCAGTCAGTAGGAAGGAAGTAGCTATATTAAAAACAAATAGTGGAATTTGTTGCAATTGTATTTTTTTATTGAAACTTATACTCTTTGGAAAATCCAGAACAAATAATCATCTGTACCTTTGTATTAAAAATAAGTAAACAAACCTAAGGACCAACTTTCCAGCACTGATACAGCCATGCCATTGGGGCATGTTCTGCATCCTACGATGGGGGAGGTAGTCACAGAGGCTTCCTCAATGTAAGGAAACTTTTCCCCTTTCCCCCGGGGTGCATTGGGCAGGAGGTCTGGTCTAGAGGGTAGAGCCTCCGTTACCCCGAAGATAACATCGGAAGGTCACCAGTTCGAGGCCACTGTAGCTCCATGAATGGCAAGACCTTGAAGCAGCTGACAAGCTGAGCTAAGTGATTCCACCTGCTCTTTGGTGTGAGCGAAGAAGCGTCTTGGCTGCCCTTCTTGTGAGAGATGAAGGAGCTCCTAATCAACCTGCGTAGGAGGCAACTGGAGGCCAGAAGTTATATCAGATCAGTAAGATCCATTTGAAATGTGTGTGTGGTTCTTGAAAGACAGAATCTTTCTGTGACTGTAAAAATCCTCTTGGGGATTTAGAAACAGCCTGCCTATGTAAACTGCCTTGAATAAAGTCAGAGGAGTAATCCGATGACCAGAAAGGCAGTATATAAATACCCAGTTATTATTATTATTACTGTGGCTGCATCAGGGTTGGAAAGGTGGATAGGATTAGGCCCCTAGTTGGACATCCCTAGCTTGGTTACTAAAGGGTAAAAAATGTTGATTGCTTCTACCCAGTCAGAGAAATTACTGGTGTGTCCCGGTATCCATGGGGCTTCCGTTCCATGGAAACTGTGGATACCAGAGACACCCCACCCCTGCCTTCAGGAGGCAGAAGAGCCTGTAGTCCCACAGAGTCCCACAGAGGCCATGTTCATCTGCCTGTTGCCTAAGCAGGCTTCAGAATGGCAGAGAGAGTGAAAAAGTCACTTCCCGTTTTTTCGGTAAGACTGGGAAGTGGCATTTTTATGCCTGTAAAAGGCATTATGAGTACTGGGGAAGCCCTGGAGGGTTTTTGTTTTTTTTTTGCTGAAAAACCAGAAGTGATATTTTTGCTCTAGCAGCCATTCTGAGTCTCAGAGGCTGCGGGTGGATGCGTGCGGCCTCTGTGGGGCTCTGAAGAGCCTCTAAAGGGTGCAAGAAGGTGCAGGCGACCCTCCAGCATCTGCAGATAAGTGAATCTGCAGATACAGGATCCCTGGATACAGGTGGGGCCTGTATATATCTGTTACTAAATCTGTTAAAATTAAACAGAGATATAGGCTCTGATAGGTCATCTTCCAAGGGAATAATCCTATGCACACCTGAGAGTAAGTCCCATTAAATTCACTGGGGCTTACTTCTGAATAGACATGCATAGGGTTGCACTGTAAATTGTATACAACAATGCTTCCCAAACGTTTTAACACCGACACCCACTTTTTAAAATGACGATCTATCGCGACCCACTAAACCTGCAGTTTTCAAACTCTCCAGGAGTTTGAAACCCACAGTAAGTCTTTGCGGGGGCAGGCGGGAGGCAGCAGGGGCAGGGGGAAGGCAGCAACGCGATCCTCAGG
The DNA here is from genome assembly GCF_035046505.1 of Tiliqua scincoides. Taxonomy (NCBI): domain Eukaryota; kingdom Metazoa; phylum Chordata; class Lepidosauria; order Squamata; family Scincidae; genus Tiliqua; species Tiliqua scincoides. The sequence goes on along the minus strand of NC_089824.1, from coordinate 57,497,343 downwards.
ATCACGTCACTCAGGAGGCTACAGGGACTGGGGTGCACCCTCCAGTCCCTGCAGCAGCCGTCCCTGTGTGCGAGGAGCCCTGTGCGAGCACCTGCAGGGCACCCCAGGTCAGGGAAAGGGAGAGTGGAGCGATCTGCTCTGCCTCCACAAAAGCGGAAGTGAAGCGTGATTGCCCCACTCTCCCTTTCCCTGACTTGGGGTGCCCTGCAGGTGCTCGCACAGGGCTCCCCATACACAGGGACAGCTGCTACAGGGACTGGAGGGTGCACCCCAGTCCCTGCATCCCCGTCAGAAGGGAAAGCGGAGCGATCGTGCTCCGCTTCTGGTTTTGCGGAGCGGGGCACGATTACTCTACTTTCACTTTTCCTGACCTGGGGAGCCCTGCTGAAGGTTGCATAGGACTCCCCACACCCCCAGGAGGCTGTAGAAAGCTTGGGCAAGTGCAAGGCTTGGATCGCGCCGCTGCCTTCCCCCTGTCTCCTGGCTGTCTGCGCCCCTTAAGGGGGCAGAGGCCAGGACCTACAGTTTGAATACCACTGCACTAAACCAAAAAAACCTGGGTTAACATATGACCTAGGGCATGCCAATTACTAAAGAAAATTGGAAAATGTGACATTTTAATTTGGGATATGGAGATTACCTCATACCACAGGTTAGCATTGTAGCTGACAATTTTCTTCTGCAACCTAAGAACATAAGAAGAGCCCTGCTGAATCAGGCCAAAGGCCCGTCTGGTCCTGTATCTCACAGTGGATAACCAAATGCCCCAGGTTGCACACAAGACAACAGACACAACCTGAGTCCCAGTGCATCTCCTGATGCCCTCCCCTGCATCTGGCAATCAGAGGCAACCTGCCTCTAAAACCAAGTGCTTGCACATACGTATTACGACTTGTAACCCATAATGAATTTTTCCTCCAGAAATTTGTCTAATCCCCTCTTAAAGGCATCCAGGCAAGATGCCATCACTACTTCCTGTGGCAAAGAGTTCTACAAACTAATTATACACTGGGTAAAGAAATATTTTCTTCTTTCTGTCCTAACTCTCCCAACACTCAACTTTCGTGGATGTTCCCTGGTTCTGGTGTTATGTGAGAGGGAAAAGAGCCTCTCTCTATCCACTCTGTCCATCCCGTGCATGTCTCAATCATGTCCCCCCTGGATATGATTGAGACATCATGGGCAAGGTTGCTTGCAAAGTTTTTGTGTTTTTTTAAATGTTTCAAAAACTTTTTAAAACCCACCAAAAATAGACTTGAGACCCACTGATAGGTCCCAACCCATTGTTTGGGAACCACTGATATACAACATTTAGGCTGCAGTCCTATGCATACTTACCTGATATGCATGCTTTTATCAGAGGTGAACCCCATTGAATTTAAGGGAACATATTCCCAAAAAATGTTATAGGATTGCAGCCTTAGGGGCCAATCCTATCCAACTTTCTAGCACTGATGCAGCCATGCTGATGCTGCATGAGCTGCCTCCTGCAGTGAGGAGATTGTCATGGAGACCTTCTCAAGGTAAGGGAACACTTGCTTCCTTACCTCTGGGCTGCATTGCAGCTGCATCAGAACTGGAAAATTGAATAAGATTGGGTCATTAGCCACTTAGTAAGCGGTTTGTGAGCTGTCCTCTTATACCGCTTGAAACACATGTTGTACCAGCCATCTTTCATCCGGGATTCTTATACCAGTCTTTTATTAGCTTCTCTTGCCATTTTTCTTGGTGGAGAAACCAGGTTATTCTCAAGTATGGATTGGATGACCAGCATAGTGATCTTCATTGTTAACTTTCTCATATGTAATCTCCCCTTCTGAAGCGCAATATGTAATCCCTACCGAGTGGTACAGGAGTTCAGCCTTTTTTTGTTGAATTCATTGAGATAGTAGTCTTCTTTGTGGTAAGGAATGTGATCAAATAGTTTCCTTTTTCAATTTTTTTGCTGGGAATGTTCTGCTCAGCAATTTTGGAACCTAATGGCTGAATCCTGTCAGCAGATATTGCATTTAAAACCTAACGCAGAGCTGAAGGCCATGCTTCTACATCATTTTGCTAAAAATGACCCCGACTGTCTTCATAGATCACTGCTGCAACATTTTTATACAGCTGCAAAGATTTGTATCGCTAGGCTGTGGAAAACAGATCATCTTGTATTGTATTGGCAACCTTCAGTCTCGAAAGACTATGGTATCGCGCTCTGAAAGGTGGTTCTGGCACAGCGTCTAGTGTGGCTGAAAAGGCCAATCCAGGAGTGACAATCCCTTCCACACCGGGAGCAAGTGCAGTCTGTCCCTGGCCTGTCTCCCTGGCTATGGACCTTCCTTCTTTGCCTCTTAGCCTCAGACTGTTGGCCAAGCGTCTCTTCAAACTGGGAAAAGCCATGCTGCACAGCCTGCCTCCAAGCGGACCACTCAGAGGCCAGGGTTTTCCACTTGTTGAGGTCCACTCCTAAGGCCTTCAGATCCCTCTTGCAGATGTCCTTGTATCGCAGCTGTGGTCTACCTGTAGGGCGCTTTCCTTGCACGAGTTCTCCATAGAGGAGATCCTTTGGGATCCGGCCATCATCCATTCTCACGACATGACTGAGCCAACGCAGGCGTCTCTGTTTCAGCAGTGAATACATGCTAGGGATTCCAGCACGTTCCAGGACTGTGTTGTTTGGAACTTTGTCCTGCCAGGTGATGCCGAGGATGCGTCGGAGGCAGCACATGTGGAAAGCGCTCAGTTTCCTCTCCTGTTGTGAGCGAAGAGTCCATGACTCGCTGCAGTACAGAAGTGTACTCAGGACGCAAGCTCTGTAGACCTGGATCTTGGTATGTTCCGTCAGCTTCTTGTTGGACCAGACTCTCTTTGTGAGTCTGGAAAACGTGGTAGCTGCTTTACCGATGCGCTTGTTTAGCTCGGTATCGAGAGAAAGAGTGTCGGAGATTGTTGAGCCAAGGTACACAAAGTCATGGACAACCTCCAGTTCATGCTCAGAGATTGTAATGCAGGGAGGTGAGTCCACATCCTGAACCATGACCTGTGTTTTCTTCAGGCTGATTGTCAGTCCAAAATCTTGGCAGGCCTTGCTAAAACGATCCATGAGCTGATGGAGATCTTTGGCAGAGTGGGTAGTGACAGCTGCATCGTCGGCAAAGAGGAAGTCACGCAGACATTTCAGCTGGACTTTGGATTTTGCTGTCAGTCTGGAGAGGTTGAAGAGCTTTCCGTCTGATCTGGTCCGGAGATAGATGCCTTCTGTTGCAGTTCCAAAGGCCTGCTTCAGCAGGACAGCGAAGAAAATCCCAAACAAGGTTGGCGCAAGAACACAGCCCTGCTTCACTCCGCTTCGAATGTCAAAAGGGTCTGATGTGGAGCCATCGAAGACAACAGTGCCCTTCATGTCCTTGTGGAAAGATCTGATGATGCTGAGGAGCCTGGGTGGACATCCGATCTTGGGGAGATCAACAACCCACCAAAACAGATCAACAACCCACCAAAAATCCAATGGGTGGAGAAGGTTTAGGAATGTGTTATTGTGAACCAACTAACACAACATGTTAAGCAGGCTAGAAACTCACCTGTGAATATGAATACTATGGTAGTCCAATTTCCTATTATAGCTTACATTGAAGCTCTTCCCCCATGCAAGTGTATATGTCCTAGGTAGAGGTATTTTATGTTTTGCTACAGATGTAATTTTCCATTCTTTCCTTTGTTTCCCCACCTATAGTCATAAATTGCAAGCTTTTTAATATGAAAATACTTCTCTATCATTACAGAGTTGTTATTTCATTTAAAAATATTGACAGACTCAATATTTTTAAAATTACAGAATCATTTTTATATAATGACAGAGTCATTATAATTGAATCCTTTGTTACTTTTTTGTGTTTACAAACACAAAAATAATTGCATGTTTTCTCTTTAACTATAAGCTTTCGTCCTCCTTTTGGAAAATAAAATTTGTTTAATAAAGTTCATTTTAAAAAAACACAAATATATCCATTTGTATCAAATGAACTTTCTTATTACCTGGAGGTTGTCAGAAAAATATAACACTTATCAACATCATTAACTATGATGGCATTAATAATAATAATAAAACTTTATTTTTATCCCGCCCTTCTCCCTAACGGGACCCAGGGCGGCTAACAACATATTAAAAACAGATTTTAAAAAACATTAATACAAGCAGATAAAAACTTTTAAAAACACACTACAGAGGCCATAAAAACAGTAGTCAGATTAAAAGAGTAAAAGAGCAGATCACCGAGGAATCAAGCCTGTAAAGCTAAAAGATGTATAAAAAGTTAAGAAGGCCAGAAATCAGAAGGCTTGTTTAAACAACAGTGTTTTCAGGCCTCGCCGAAAACTCTCAAGAGAGGGAGCCATTCTCAAGTCAAGGGGAAGGGAGTTCCATAATGTTGGTGCCACTACCGAGAAGGCCCTATTTCTTGCAGCCGCCCCCCGGACCTCCTTGGGTGGCGGCACTTGCAAAAAGGCCTTCTCTGATGACCTGAGAGGACGATCCGGATTGTACGGGAGTAGGCGGTCTCTAAGATAGCCTGGCCCAGAGCAGTATAGGGCTTTAAAGGTCAAAACCAGCACCTTGAATTGGGCCCGGAAACGAATGGGCAGCCAATGTAGCCCCCGGAGAAGCGGGCTGACAGAGTCAAACCGCCTAGCTCCGGTGACCATTAAAAGAAAGAAGTTATTATTCTTGTATAAGGTTGGGAGAGGGAAAAGATGTAACTCTGGACATACAGGTCCAACCTTGTTATACACTGATTTTTTATACACGGATTTCACTCAACTCGAATGGTCACTGCAAATGAGAAGGAATGTGCTGATCCCTGGAGAAGGGGTAAAATGCATCCCTTTAAAATCAGTTTTAAAAGCTGCTTTTCTTACTGTTATAGAGAGATATTATGCAAGCAATTACAGGTATAACCTAATTATCACTGATTTTTCTATCTCAATGCAATGAGAAAGTCCCCTTTAAATGAAAGGAAAAGAGTTGTTTAACAATAGTCTCGATAATGCAAGAGAGGGCAGCTGACAATCCATCAATCATTCTCTCTCCAGACACTTAGAACATCAGCAACCCCTCCCTTCCCCCTGAGCACATGAAAGAAAATCACTTTGCAATGGTGAAGGAAGGGGTCACTGGCTTGGAATGAAGCCTTTCTAAGCACTTTCTGGGGAGATTGTTGGATGGTATGCCTAATGACACTGTCTTACATCACAGAGGTCAGCAAGGCTGTTTTTAAATCGCCTTGCAAAGGGTCATTGTTTTTTAAATGGATTTGCTTTAATGCAATTTTTGCCATCTACTTGAGTTCTGGAAACAGAACCCTCCTGAATAATGAGACCCAGGGCCCAATCCTATGGTCCGCACTGCACCTCCGCAGTGCGGACCACAGTCGTAAACGTGCCATAAGGCATGCTTGCGGGGCTTACTGCCGAGCTCCCGCCAGAGGTGGCTCAGCTCTGGCCAATGCTGAGCCACCACCCGGCAGGCACCCACATTCCGCAGCTCGGCACCGCGGAACAGCAAACAGGGCGGGGACTGGGCGCCGCTAAAGTGAGTAGCCCCATTGCGGGGCTGCCTCCCCTACCCAAGGGAAGGGGACGAACATCCCCTACTCACGAGGTGCCTCCTGCGGTAGTGTGGGAGGCACTGGATTTGGCAGCAGCCCTCGTGGTGTTGCCAAGTGGGGGCTCCCCGGGCAACTCAGGATTGGGCTGCCCATTAGGATTGGGTAGCCAACCTGTAGTTGCTCTTCATACTCTGATGAAAGAATCTGCAAAAGGGTTTGTTTGGTAAGTTTATCTTAGGAAGAGGTGGGCAGCCCAATCCTGAGATGGCCGGCATGCAGGACTGCCGTGGTGAAAAAAATGGCTGCCGTGGACAGCTTCTTGTTAACCTCTGGCTGTCTCCCTCCTCTAGTGTCCTGGTTGACTTTGTCTCACGTTCTTCCTCCAGTGTTCTGTAATAGGAAGGCCGGCAAATGAATAGCGCAGCAAAGGAAGACAGATAAGTAACATGCATGGGGGAGCAGAGAACCACGGATAAGTGAAATCATGAATATGGGATCTGCAGATATGGGGAAGAGACCTGTATTGAGATGTAAAGTTCGACAAAAAAAGCACATAAAGCTGCTTATGCAAGAAATAGAAGGATAATCAGAAATCTTATGATGTTTGGTTTCAAAATTACCCAGCTACGTATTTGGGGGATAAAAATTGCTTATAATTTGGAAGCTCTGATTTAAAGCAGTTATGGAGTGCTGAAGAAATTTCTGAAGAAGTATCTTCTGAGATGAACCTAGATAAGCTTTTTGTTCATTGGAAAGCTGGCTGTGGTTAATATATTAAATATTTTAATATCCTATCCTATCCAGTGCTGGCACTGCAGGGCCATCAGGCCCATGCTGTATCCAGCATTGGATTTGAACAGGTGGGTAGTATCTTCGGGGTAAGAGAACATTTGTTTCCTTACCCCATGTAACACCCCAACCTGCTCAATGGCACCAAACCGAGTAGCCCTTTGTAACTCCAGCAGGCCTGGGATGGGGGTTAGGGTGCAGAGGCCTGCTTCACCATTCCCACCCCACACCAAGCCTGAACCACCCCTTCCCCACCCCAAACCCCCCTCCCCGCCTCCGGGACACCCTCTCAACACCGTTCCTCACCGCTCCACTGCCCGGTGCAAAATCTGCCAACCCTGGTGGCTTTGCCACGATGCAGTGCCTGCAGAATGGCATAGCCCCTCCCGCCAGTGCCACTTATTCACTGGATGTCAAAAAGTGCTTTAAGTGCTTTTACGACTTTCAGCGCCAGCACTACAGCTGCTGCACCAGTGGAGCCCAACCATAGGGTTGGCTCTTAATGTTTTTTTTTTTTTTTTGTCTTTTTTCAGAATTTGCTTAAGAGAGAATAGGGGAAATGGTTTCTGGAATCTTAGTGGCCTAAATATCGATGAAATACTGGAGTGTTAAGTCTTTTTTATGCTAGTCAGTTCTAGTTTTTCTTTACTTGAATATGTTGTGAATTGGGAGACCTAAATGGAAATAACAAGAACAGCCTAACTTCAAAATGCCACTTTATGATCCTTGGGGGCAGGGTGGAAGAGAGAGAAAATAAGATGCTAGCTAGAATAACAGTTCATTCTATTTATGAGCCTTTTGGAGATTTGAAAAAACATTCATGTTTCAGGTCTATTGTCTCTCACTTTGAGTTTTTGTATATTTAACCCATGTCTGCCCAGCCCACAGGTGTACATATTTGGTCCTGTTGAGTATGTGCAGTGTTGGACAGAAATGGCGGGTAGCCCAATCCTGAACTGCCCAGGGCGCGCAGCTTCGGCAGCACCAAAGCAACTGCTGCCGGATCCTGCGTGCCTCCGGCTACCGCGGGTGACACCTCAGGAGAAGGGGACTTTTGTCTCCTTTTCCAGCATAAGGGAACTAGCCCTTCAATGGGGCTACTCACTTTACCGCCGACTAAAAGGTCGGCAGTAAGGCAAAGGAGTTTGTGTAGGGTACCGAGCCCTACACGAACAGACAGGATCCGGTGCAGCGGAACTCCAATGGACCCACCTCTCTGCCTCCCCACTCCCTCCCCCGGCACACTTCCCATCCGCACTTTTCCTGCCTCCCTGTCATGCCTCCTCCCTGCCCTCTCTCCACCATCCGCCTGCCTCCCCCCTCCCTGGAACACCTCCTCCCCCTCCCCGCTCCCGCTTACCATGCTGCAGCTCAGCAGTCAGTGAGACCGCCAAGCAGTGGAGGACGGCAGCGGGAAGCCAGCGTGCCAAGCTCTGGATTGGGTTCTTAATGACAATAGACAAATTGCAATCCCGGTTTGATGGAAGAAATTGCTCTAGTAAACTGTTGCATTTATGCAAAAATGGTTAATTTGTTTGCTATGAAGATCTTCCTACTGATTAATCAGAACAAAGTCCCATTGTTTCAGTTCTTTCAAATAAAACATTTTGTCTTAGGATAAAAAACTCTAGATAGATAGTTAACAGGGTTATTGGCATTTGTGGAACTTATTTTACTTACAGCTGGTGAGAAAATAAAATTTTCTAAAACAGTTTGTTTGAGATTAGCTGTAAGTAACATTCATATATTACACAGTGGGGGTGGAGTAGAGAACATAAGAAGCTTACAGAGTGCTATCAAGATGGAATTTGATTTCATGGAAACTGAAATGAAATCACAAATACAGGTTGTGGTACTTATTGGAAGAGGACTTGTGTAGTTGTTGAGTAGAGGTGTGCGTGTGTGTTGTGTAGAAGTCACAACACATACATAGACACACACATGACTGGGTATTCAGGCTTGACTGATTCTTCTGAAATATTGTTTTTAGGTTAAATCCGAGCAACCATGAAGAAAGAGAATCAGGAATTAATCCAATATTGGTTGATTGTGGCAAAAATGTGTTTAACCATACTCTGGATGTGCTAGAAGCCAGATTGGTTGTTAAAAATCTGGAATATAACTGAAATGGGGAAAAAGTTGTACATTTTGTTCAGTTAAGAAAAGCCAGAGTATACACAGGTGCTTTTCAGACAAAATTGTGATATTTCATTTTGCTTTGAGAACATACAGTCAAACCATATACATATTTTTTTAGAATTCTTTTTCGGATACTGAGAAAACTTTTGGGTTATATAAATGTTGTTTGACTTTGTTTTGCTAATATTTTGTTTCATAAATATTGAAATGAAATGATTAATAAAATTTGTCACCTGGGTTCTTATTGGATTTTCCTAATGAACTGGACATATGTGCCTTAGGGAGCAATCCTAACCAACTTTCCAGCACTGGCATAGCTGTGCCAGTGGGGCATATGCTGCATCTTGCAGTTGGGGGGCAGTCATGGAGGCCTCCTCAAGGTAAGGCAATGTTTGTTCCCTTAGCTCGGAGTTGCATTGCCCTTATGTCAGTGCTGGAAAGCTGGTTAGGATTGCAGCCTTATTTTTGCTTCACATTTAGAAGCTGCAATCCTGTGCACACTTCCATAGGATTAAGCTCCATTGAACACAATAGGACTTACTTCTGAATACATATGCATAGGATCGTGCTTTAAGGCACCTAATAGTGCTTCAATACATCATACAGTACCAGCACAGCAACAGTTTGCCCAGGGGCTCTAAGGCAATATTCTGTTTGCGGGGCCCATGACACTCTCCGTCCTGTGATGTTACCACTACCATCAGTGCTGAGGATTCAAGAGCCGTCTGGCCAAGTGAGCCCTCTTCTAGATATGGGTCCTCAACAAGTGGCTGACATCTGATGCCAAATGCAAGGGAGGGCCCCAGAATGCGAGTCTGTTGTTGTCTTGTGTGCTCCCTGTGACATCCGGTGGGCCACTGTGAAATACGGGAACCTGGACTAGATGGGCCTTTGGCTTGATCCAGCAGTGCACTTCTTATGCCACCACTGATCTCCAATGTGAGAATAAACAGCAACATATGTAAACAATTCCAGCATCTCTCACTGAGAATTTCATTTCTTGCTTGTGATGGACTGTAGTCCATGAAAGCTTATTCTGAAATTAATTGGTTAGTTTTTAAGGTGTTAAGAGACTCTTTATGGATAAAATGCAGAGCAGTTATCTTCAATCAATTCAGCATGTGACATGATGCAACTGTTCAAACAGATTGGTTGGAGATTTAGGGTGGACAAAAGAAGGTGGTACTTCGTGCAGTACATACTTAAGTCTGAGGGATTTATTGCTATAAGTTGTGGTGATGTCCACTTGCTTGGATGACTTTAAAAGAAGACTGGACAAATGCATGGAGGGCAGGTCTATCAATAGCTGCTAATTATTATTACTGTATTGTACCTCCAGTTTCAGTGGTGGTAATACCTCTGAATGCCTGGTACAGCGATGCAGTGACCGAAGTATGCTTTTCTTTCCTATTTGTGGGCTTCTCAGAAGCAGCTAGTAGACCGCTGTGAGAAGCAGGACATTGAACTAAAAAGGCCTTTGGCTTGAGCCAGCAGGGCCGGCCTTAGGAGCTGTGGGAACCAATGCAAAGCATTTTTTGTGGCACCCCCATTCCCATGGTGCTCCCCCCCACTCACCAGGATGAGCTGCAGCTGCATTACCACCAACTGTTTCGGGGGGGGGGGGATTTTCAAGCCAGTTAGACCCAAGGGCAGGAAAGAGGGAGGGCCGTCCTGCTGCAATGCTCTGTTTGCCACATTTACCTTGAAACACCTCAGCATGGAAGACTCCATGCTGGAACGTCAGCTCTAGAGCAAGGTGCCGGCTACTGCTGCCCCAGTGTGGGGCTCCTCTAGGCACAGGGCCCAATTTGGCCCAATTGGTCAAATTGTTGTAAGGCCATCCCTGTGAGCCAGTAGGACATTTCTTACATTCTTTATCACAGCAAAATTATATTGTCAGTAATTTTGATATATTCTTAATTGTACAAGTTCTGTAATTGAAATTTGCACAGTGGCTTATTTCCAGTAAAACTGATTACCTCATGATACTCTTTTACCCAAATTGCAACAGATTTTGCTAGGCCTGTAACTGGCAAGAAAACATGCCTAAAGTGTGGAACCTGAAAAACTGTATTTTTGTTTGTCAGATTCACCAGATGTTAAGGTGGCAACATCCACTTCAATGCCTTCTTGCAATAAATTATCAGTAAATCTTTGTATGTCCTAGCTTGCATTTATATCAAACATGAATTCATTTTTTATTCAAAACACAGAAGCAACATTGTTTTATTCTGGGTGAAAATAGCGTGAAAGCTGCTTTCTCTTGAAAGTAGCATTTGATGGGTAAGAGAAAACTAATTAGACAAAATGATATTTATTATAATGGAAATAGCTGGCATATATGAGGAGCACCTGTTTAGCGACGTGTAGTCCATAGTGATGGAGATTTAATTCATTCCTGAAAAAACAAACCTTAATGAAATTCAAAACACTGACGCCCCTTTCATCAAAATGCCATAGAAACATTTTCTATGAAGAATACTTGACAGCAGCATCCTGTCCTCAACTTACATCAGCTATTGACTCAAGGCCCAATCCTATACAGTGCTCTTCTCCCAAGGAGCTGCCGCGCTGCCTGCAACGCACATAGGATGCAGTGGCAGCCATTTTTGGTGCCGCCACAGCCCTGGGCACTGGGAGCACAGGATTGGGCTGTCCATTTCCCTGTGCCAACAAAGCCTCAAAATTCACTCCCGCACCAGGGATCCATTTTGACATAACTGTATTTGCAACACCACTCCAACAGCTCAGGGATGGCAACAGAGGCATAGTGGAATTTCAATTCCTATCCTTCCTCAGGCCTTGGTGATGGCATAATATCACGCCAGAAAAGAGATGGTGGTCATTCAGAATTACCCAATTAGCAGGGGTTTAGATGATTCCAGAGAGGAAACCCAAATTTCAGATATTTGGGTTTCCCAATATATACCCCAAACCCCTGCTAATTGGGTAAGAGGCACTTTTTCCAGTGGGTGCTCCTTTTTTTAGCAGGGGGAGAGTAACTGGCCCACTTCACCCCAGCACTGTCTGTTCTAGTGGCTGTCTGCTGGTATTCTTTTGCATCTTTTTAGATTGTGATCCCTTTTGGGACAGGGAGCCATTTAGTTATTTGATTTTTCTCTGTAAACCGCTTTGTGAACTTTTAGTTGAAAAGCGGTATATAAATACTGTTAATAATAATAACAATAATGTTAATAGTACAGTCCTCTCCCCCACACACAGCATGGGGCTATATCATTCCTGTTTTGTTGTCCTGTAACTGTTTCACCAGTCACATAGTGGTGAAAGGTTACTTGAGTGGAGCACTGTGCCAAAACAATAGGAAGCTAGCTAGTGCCAACCATAGAGGAAGGACTTACTGTGAACACTGTCTTATCAGAACCTTTACAGGTACCATGCCTCAGACTCCAGATACAAATGTTCAAGAAGAATCCCAATCCCTGCAATTGAGATTGCAAGGGCAAAGCAACCTACACAAGTAAGCAGAGTCCCTGCAGATTTCTTTATTCCCCTCCCACCCCCACTGTTGGTCATACTGGCTAAAAGCAATTGTGTCCCTCAACAGATAGTAACAGGTAACCATGTTTCCCACTCAGGGAGCACAAAGTATGCATTTTGCACTAAAATTGCCCTTACTGGCCATGGAAACTCACATGTAAGCAGATTCTCTTGTGGTAAGAAACAGTGAAGAACAGAGGCACCTTTGTGGGTGACCTCTAAGCAGTCCACTCAAACCCCCCTTTGACCTCTTTTTTCCTTTCAAAATCAAAGCCTTTACTCGTGTCTCAAAACACACAGAGTAGCTGTTGAAAGCTGCAACGCTCTACACTGGAGAGGTGAGTACTGTCTTCATGCCTCCATTATCTATTCTAACAGATAAACCACCATATGTTGATGTCAGAAGCACCACCACTGAGGAGTAGAGCTGAGGCACTGGAACTAGAAAAGGACCCAGGTATTAGAATTTCCAGTGACATGGTCACTCATCCCTACTGAATAACTAAGCACAGGAACTCATTACTGCCCTGTCTTTCTTGGCTGCTTCTAAGACAGTGAAAGCCCTCAGGCAGCCCCGTTCTGAAAGCAGCGGCTCCACCAGGTGCATCGGCACCAAAACACCTACTGCTACATCCAGCAGCACCACTGAGGCCTCTGGAGGTCTTTTGTTCCCTTCCCCTGAGGAAAGCCTCAAGCCCCACAGTGGGGCTCCTCAAGTGTGCACCAGCTATTTTCCCAGTGCATGCTTGAGAGACTCCGTGCTAGGCCTTTTGACTTGACAGAGTTCAGGATCATCCCACCCTCTCCCACCCCGTCCTCCAACCACCCGATTCTGCCCAGTCCTTGACTTCTCCCCACCCCAAAACTACTTACTGTTGGCCAGTGCTGCTGGAGCACTGGCCAGCCCTCCATGCAGCTCTGAGGCTCAGTGCTGACTGCCCCTCCTCTCCTGGTGCCATGGACTGCCTTACAGCGACACCCAGTGCCTGTGCTGGAGCTCAGTGCTGGTGCTGTGGGAGTTCAGGATTGGGCCCTAAGTGGTGCTGTATGTGAGATGTAGACTACATGTGAGATATGGACAACCAGCAGCAGCAGTGAACCCAGCAGTCCTTTAATGGGGTTTTACCATGTTGTTAAAGCAGAGCCTTTTTCTTTTGAAAATTGCTTGATGGACAGTTATGTAACAGATTCAGCTGTACCAGATACAGGGTTGCAGAGATGGAAAGCAGCACCTGTTATTCTGCTGTCTGTCATTCAGTTATCAAAGTTGTTAGAACAAGACAGTTGATAACGCTATTCATCAGCTTGTTTGCTTTCACTACTCATTTCATCACTGATGTAGTTCAATTAAAACTGGGCCATTTCAGCTGCTTCTGTGTGATATTATATCCCACACTACCCAGTTTGCTTCTCAGTCAGCTACCCAGTCAGCTGTATCCAGGATGGAATTCTGACTAGAAGGAGGGCTTGAAGATGTACCACCACCACAACACACCAAACCAGATCTCAGAGTCTGCATCATATCTATCCTCTGACCACTTAAAAACCAGCAATTCTAAGGAGTTGGGCTCTTAAGTTTCCCACAATCCCTCACCCTGGTTCCTCCATGTTGGCAACCTTCAGTCTCGAAAGACTATAGTATCGCGCTCTGAATGGTGGTTCTGGAACAGCGTCTAGTGTGGCTGAAAAGGCC